>NC_136511.1:64152510-64207510 GCF_053919585.1 Euprymna scolopes
TTGAGTATTATTGTTTGAAACAAAGAATATATGGAAAAGAATTATATTTCAAATATAATTCTTTTCCATATATTCCTTGTTTCAAACAATAGATTCTCAATAAGAATATATTTCAATCTACAGAATTGAGCTCCAATCCTTATATCTACCTATATCTATCTATACTCCTATAAATTCGTTTTTCTTTTGTGGGTATTGATATTCATATTAAACCCCCTCTTTTCTATCTATTTAAAAAGAAAATACAATTTTGTTATATATGGGTCATGGAATTGCATTCACTAGCAAAAGATCTAGCTAATTTGCATATTTTTTTAAACATTCATTTTAATTAATTCCCTATTAGTTTTTTTCGGTTTTCTTATGGGATGATCATCTTTATTTAACTATTACGTATAATTATATTAATGCAGATATTCTATATGATTTATACTTGCATAATATTTGCGTAAAAAGTTTACAGTAAACACAAAATTGTTTCCATATACATTTATGTATACGTATATATTTTGTTTAATCTATCTAACTATATACCTACGAAAGTGAGCGTGTCTGTGTGTCTGTGTGTATGTCTAGGTACATTTCCCTACGCAATAACTGTCAATTTTTAGTCTACAGACTCGAAATTTGATATACAGGGTACTGAGATTTGGGAAAATCTATGTGATCAGTTTTCGGCCAGAAATTTGGCTGTTAAGGGGTCAAAGTAAAACTATTTGACCTTTAAGAACTCTACCAAACTCCTCCGACAATTTTAGGTCTAAACACTTGAAATTTTAGATATAGGTTCCTTGTACATGGATTTAACTTAATTACTTGTAAATTTTAAGGAGTCATAATAGGGGTCAAAGTTTAAAAAATTGACTTTTTTTTTCTTTTTTTTTTTTGCTCAGCATATATATCCAAACGCCCGGGCAACCATGCTAGTATATATATATATATATATATATATATATATATATATATATATATATATATATATATATACAGAGAGAGAGTGTGTGTGTGTGTGTGTGTGTGTGTGTGTGTGTGTGTGTGTGTGTGTGTGTGTGTGTGTGGCGACCCGATTTTTAAACTCTGGTCTCAAAATTATTCTGATTCATTTTAAGCAAACGTCTTGGAAAACTCTCAACCTCTCCTCGCTGTTACTTCATCCATGAAATCGAAGAGGGTCAACGTGACGCCGAACCGATATCTTTAGGCTGATGAAGATGGAGTATTGTTCTAGTTACGGGAAGGTGATGATACTTGAAGATGTGATTGATTGACCCACGACATTTGATGAAGTGTCAATGACGTGGTGGTGTCGGAGTGTGCTCGTTTATTTCGTTCTCGGGTTTCATTCGTCCTTTTTTTTTTTTTTTTTTATCCGATTCGTGAATCTTTATTTTTATGAACAGATAATTTCTTTCTTTTTGTTATAAACTTCTTGCTGCATTCTTGCGTTCTTATTACTTTGAGAAACGGTCTCTACCAAACTCCTTTGTCAATTTTTCGTCTAAAGACCTGAAACTTGATATATAGGGGATTTGGACTTGGGGAACAAATCTGATTTGGTTTCAAGCCGATAAAACAGATGCTAAAAAATTGAAAGAAACTGACGGAAATAAATCGTCTACATTTATAATTACTACGCCTGCTACAAGACGCGTTAAATAAGTAATGCTTCTGATCAATTTCTCATAGCAGTAGAGCAACGACACTTGGCAAACTTGGGTATTTTATAGGAAAATACTAAAGTTATTTTATTAAATGCAGTTTAAATTCTAAGGAGTACTAACTAAATTCAGCCTATCGCAGACTTGACACTTGCGCAAGCCGATTTTCCGCTAAAAAAAAAAGCTAAAATTACAAAAGAGGATAAAACTATATAATAGTAGGGGGAAAAAAAATTAACTTAAATTGTTTAATAGAAAACGTGTGTCGTCAGCTGTTCACCGCGTAGTTGATTCAGAGATTTAAAAACATGACAGTTGTTAAATTCATAGCTCTCTAATGCAAAGTACCACCCCTAATACGAAATGTAGATAGAATCCAGTTACTACTTTTACTAATATATACATGTAAAAAAAATACTCATAGAATATATATATATATATATATATATATATATATATATATATATATATATACATACTAGCAAAAAGTACCCGTCGTTACTTATTATATATATATATATATATATATATATATATATATATATATATATATATATATATATATATATATATATATATATATATATAAAAAGTAAATATATTAATCTAATTTATAAAACTCACTATGTCTGTCTGTCTGTCTCCATATTTTCAAAATCTATCTCTCCGAAACTAAAAGTCGAAGCGCGACGCTAGGGGCCTCACATGATTGGATTTTTTATGGACCGTTCCTTTATGAGTCTTTAGCCGGTTAAAATAGTTTTTAAGGGGTCAAAAAAGAATCAAAATTGAAAATATCGTTACACATTTTATGCATTCATCTTAGTTTACTTTAAATCAGTTCCTCTGTGTGTCACGTTGGTACAGTGGTAACGTCACCAGCTTTGAATGCTAGTTTTGTTTCTGGTTTTGATTATAGCTGATTGCACCCGAATACTTTTTTTTTACTTTTGAAATCACGATACTACATTATTATGTATGAAATCTGGACAAAATTTTGAAATCACGACTTTACATTATTATGTATGAAATCTGGACAAAATTTTGATATCACGACTCTACATTATTATATATGAAATCTGTAGAAAATTTGGAAATCACGACTCTACATTATTATATATGAAATCTGGACAAAATTTTGATATCACGACTCTACATTATTATATATGAAATCTGGACAAAATTTTGAAATCACGACTCTACATTATTATATATGAAATCTGTACAAAATTTTGAAATCACGACTCTACATTATTAAATATGAAATCTGGACAAATTAAAATATGTTATTAAAGTGTATTTTACGACCGGGCTAGTAAATTAATAATTTTAAAAAATATAATACTATTTAAGATAATTCTGTGATATATCATATATATATATAAGTTACCTTGTCTGTCTGAAGAACGAGTAATTCCCTGTCAACTTTTGGTCTACAGACTTGGAATTTGATATATAAAAGATTTGGACTTGTGAAACAAATGCAATTTCGTCTGTAGCCGGTAAAAATAGCTGTGTCCAAATTGAAAACTTGGCAGACGTCAGTCAACATAAAGTTCACTTTTACGAATGCGCGAATATACATTTATAGCTTTTAAAACATTTTTTTTTTTTTTTTTTTTTTTTTTTTTTATCCGTAAAATAGTACAGATGGTAACTAATAAGGCTGGGGGAGCAATATGTTTTGGTTTCGAGTCCAGCTGATGGTATCCAATTCATGTGTGTGTGTGTGTGTGTGTGTGTGTGTGTGTGTGTGTGTGTGTGTGTGTGTGTGTGTGTGTGTAATGGTTGTATAGATTGGTTTCCTAGATGTCTAATATATATATATATATATATATATATATACATACATGAATACATATATATATATATACATACATGAATACATATATACATGCAGATTAATATATAGACACATGCATATGTATAAACATTATATAGATACACATGCGCATATATACACATGCACACGTCTACACATGCATATGTATACATATGCACATATATATACACATGCACATGTATACACATTAGTCTGTATACACATGCATCTGTATGCACATGTATCTATATCCACATGCATATATATATATACATATGCATATGTATACACATGCGCAAATATTTACACGTGCATCTATATGCATGTGCATTTATATACACATGCATATATATATTATTGTTTGTGTATCTATGTGATCGTTCCCTATAGAATCGAAACGGCTGGGAGGATTTTTATGAAATTTTACATAACTGTATCTTAATGTGTCTAGGAGTTTTCTTAGATAGGTCTTATACCGGAATGTCTTCGATAAGTATTCATACTGGTTAATCGAAATAATTTGCTGAAAGAAAGAAAAGGCGATTTTGATCAAAGTTAGCACATTGCACCGCCTAAAAGGTTCTACATATAAAATAAGCAGACCCCCTGTAGAAAAGTGCCCAGTTTAAGGTGAAGATATTAATGTTTTTAGCCAATTTTTCGATATTTGTCGTTTGAAAGGTCGAACTTTAAAACGATACTGATATTGAGAAAATCCGTCGCCTCTATCGAAAGTGTTGGGCAGACATGCAAACATATATACATACATTTATATATTGGTAAATAAAAATTGTCGACCCAAACCGATAAAAAAGCTTGCCCTATCTCTGAATATCCTTTATGTAAAATTTAAAATGTTTAGAGCAGAAATTGTCTGAGTAATTTGGTAGAGACTGCAGAGGTCAATTTTTTGTAAACTTTGACCCCTATTATGACCCCTTAACATTTATTGTCGTGGGCTCAAATCAAGTTATTAAGTTAGATCCATGTCCAAGGAACCTATATCTAAAATTTCAAGTGTTTAGACCCAAAATTGTCGGAGGAGTTAGTTAGACGTCTTAAAGGTCAAATCGTTGAACTTTGACCACTTAACAGCCAAATTTCTGGCCGCAAACGGATTACAAAGATTTTCCCAAATCTCAGTAGACTGTAGAGCAAATTTCGCGTCTGTAGACTGAAAATTGACAGAATTATTGTGTTAGAAAATGTACACAGACACACAGACAGACACACAGATACGTATACGTTTATATATATATATATATATATATATATATATACATACATACATACATACATATATATATATATATATATATATATATATATATATATATATATATATATATATATATCGTTTTAAAGTTCGACCTTTCATACGACAAATATCGAAAAATTGGCTAAAAAAAATAATATCTTCCCCTTCAACTAGGCACTTTTCTACAGGGGGGGTCACTTTTTTTCGCCGATATTTTTTGAAGTTATCCTCTCCTTTACATTGTCTAGTCTTAATTTTAAAAAAAATGTCGCTCCCGGTTTGGCGGTGGTCGTAACAGCATAAACGTTAGGTTTTACCCCGTTCTTTTCCTCCTTTGCGGTACGGGTTCGAGCCTGCTTTCCTATTACCACTTTTTTTTTTTTTGCTCAACATACACATCCAAACAACACCCGGGCAACGCCGGGCGCCCATGCTATTATATATATATATATATATATATATATATATATATATATATATATATATATATATATATAGGCCAATACTGCAAAAATCGACAATAAAGGTTAACATTCAGTTTCACGTATTTCTATTCACTGCTGAGGTATATGATTAAAAAACGGTCTATGAACGTGGGTGTTGACGCCAAAGATGCTGAGAGACCATAACCAAATTGAGCATTGAATAGTGCAAGTCAGCCCTGCGCCGTTTATCGAGGTCGATACGCACTAGGTGTTCTGCAATTGGGAATTTGTGCCAATAAATTTCGCTCTTTTTTTATATAAGAAAAGATTGTCAGTCGCAGTAAGAATGGTTCGATAACAATTTGGATTATGTTAAAAGAATATTTTTTTAATCAACTAATGCACAATAGAAACGACTTTTACAACAATGAAGAACTTGTTAGCCGAAGCACTTTTATATGAACATTTTTTTCTCAATAAATTTGTATTGGTGTCAAGGTTAGCTTTCTCCATTAAACAAGGTTACACCCATGTACACACATGCATATAAATATATTTATTGCTAAGGATGTATGTTTATAAATATATATGTGACGTTTTTTTTTATTATATACGTATAACAGTTCAACCCAGCTTTCCTCGAGCCCTATGTACTGTTCATAAGTTTGTGTGCATATATATATATATATATATATATATATATATATATATATATAAAGTTTGACTCATGTCCAGGTAACTTCCATCTAAAATTTCAAGTGTTTAGATCCAAAATTGGCAGAGGAGTTTGGTAGAGACTGTAAAGGTCAACTCTTTCAACTTTGACCTCTTGCCAGCCAAATTTTCTCCTAAAAACTGATTAATTGGCTTAATAGTTTGCTAGAGACCGCAAAGGTAAACTCTTTTAAACTTTGACCCCTTGGAAGCAAAATTTTTGGCCAAAAACCGATTAAAAAGCTTGCCCTATGTCTGAATACACTTTACGTAAAATTTAAAATGTTTAGAACAAAAATTGGTTTCTGATTTTACCCCCCCCTCCAAAACACACCTACAAATACCTGAGCAACGCCGGGTACCCCCGCTAGTCTATATATATATACATATATAAAAGGCAAAATGTGTGTGTGTGTGTGTGTGTTTGTATGTCGCCAAAACTTTCGACACAGGCCACGGATTTTCACCAGATAGGTATCATTTCCAAGGTCGAACCTTCGCCCGACAAATATCGAAAAATTGGCCCAAAACATTAATTCTTTCACCTTCAACCAGACCCTGGAGGGGTCGAAAAAATAGTATCTTCATGACAAGATGGATTCTACGCATGCGTCGACACGCCCAAAAGACGTTGTACTTGAATTCGTTTAAACACTATAAAAACCGACCTAATTTCGCCCACGCGTCTATAGCGCGATGGGTTAAGTGGTTATCTGAAGATTTCAGGATCAATCCCTGTTATCAGATATATTTTTTCTCGATTTTTAAACATTTAATATTGAAACATTGAAGTAATTTATACCATTTTTTTTCGCTTTTCGCTGCGTTTATTTTGTTGTTTTCCTTTTTTTTATTTTTGTTTATCCGATTTTTAAAAGAAGTTTTACGTCCGTTCGCTGTTTTTTTGTTTTGTTTTTTTTGTCCGATTTTTTTTAAAGTTTAAACATGGTTATTAATTTGGTTATTCTTTAACCGCCCCCCTTACACAAACACCTCCAAACACCCGGGCAACGCCGGGTACTCACGCTAGTATATATATAAAAGTGTGTGTGTGTGTGTGTGTGTGTGTGTGTGTGTGTGTGTGTGTGTGTGTGTGTGTCCGCTAAAGGCTTTTTTCGAGGTGGTTATCGGGTTGGTCGCTCATTCTTATAACTTTATATACTGTCTAAATTATAATGTCTACGAGTTATGAACGGAGGTCGCGTCTATCTTTAATTTGGCCGACTTTTACTATTTTCGAGATTTTTTTCACTCGCCCCGTCTTTGTTTCGCTCTTCAGGATAAAAGCGAAACTGTATCTCTAGGATCCGATCTCTTCCTGGCACTCGCAATAAAGTTTGATCAATCAATGCGAGGAAAATATAGCTTCCTTCAGTCTTGACAGGCTATGAATACCCACTGTGAGAGTGCATGCGCGTGGAATTTTTTGTGACAAAAGTTGCGCAATCTGCAACCACACCTCTCCTCTCCTGAGTCGGCGTTATTAAATACCAGTGGCATATCGTAGTTCAAGACGACTGGAAACAATGCGGTGATAAGCAGAAAGTACATACAGTGCCTAGAATTCCCAAATGATCACCAATCTTGAACTAGCCTGGATCAACGTTGCTTAACTTTGGTGATCTGGCAAGAACCGTTATATGAAGGTGATTTTGCCATATGTACATAGATACGTATATACATATATACACATATATACACACATATATGTGCAGCTATACATATATATACACGCATGTATACACGCACATATATACGTATATATGTACATATATGCACATACATATACGCATAAACATATACATATATATATATATACACACATTCATATATATGTATACATATACATTCATATATATATATATGTATACATATACATACATATAGTATATATAGTCTACATGGCCTATGGTTCGAATTCTAGAAGTCAAGCTACACTGACGAGCGGTAGAACCGCGAAAGATGTGTTTGTAGATATACATACATATATGTGTATACATATACATATATGTGTGTATGTGTGTGTGTGATTAAATATACATATATACATATGATTACATCTACACATATATGTACATATTTTATTCTGAAAATACTGAATTCGGCATTAAATAACTCGAAAAGGGCTTATATACAGTAAAACAAAACAACCAAACCAAACCAACTTCAAATTTCAATCTCTATCCATGAATTGATGGTTGAATAACGAAATCGTGTTATCGAATTATTAGGATTCCTAGAGTCAAGACTTGAGCTCAGCTCAAATCACGCACAAGGAATTACATTGTAAATGGCGAATATAGTCAATGATTCATCTTTCCTTTTTTTTTTTTTTTTTTAAAGTTTCTGAAATATAAACATTATTGATTTAGACCATTCGTCATCTTTTAAATAATTAAAAGTTTTCAAAGTAGGTTAATACATAAGTGCCCGTTAAATGCAAACTGTATATATTGCAGGACGTTAAGTAAAATAAAACGTGCATAGTATTTACAATGCCTATGAATAAATATAAATAATTAAGGTAGTTAATTTCACGCTGTTTTGATTTGAATTAAACAAATTTTCCTTGCAATTTCAACTCGTTTCTTTTAAATTTATCGCAAGAAAACAAGCGTCTGCCGGCGTCTAATTAACCTCGAAAGATTTACCATGCGACAATAAACCCGGTTTCACGTTTCGGGGTTTTAAAATTGAACCCTTGTTATTAAAGTAAGTTGATCCGTGTCACAATAATAAACTGCACCGGAAACTCTTAAGTAAGCCTCACCACACTATACCCGACGCCACTCTGAAATCGCTTTAATATCGGCCATTTCTACCGTTTTGTTATTTTAAAGTTGTTTTTAATATTTCTAACTACCATCTACCCAACCCTGTTAACTACTACTACTACTACTACTGTTACTAATAATTCGTTATAATTAACTAGTTGTAACCATTTTTAGTTCTTGAACCTTTTCATCATATGTCGGAATAGAATTCCTCTCATTTAAAAAAAAAAAGATGTCTGACTCCAAATGTGAATTGATACTAACAGAAATAACGAACTAACGGGGCCTGTGGAAATTCCACAGCGGAATCTTTCATATGTAATATATTGATGTTAGCATTCTGTATATGTTCAGCGTAAATGGAAACACTCTGATATTATTGTAGCTCTTTTGTTTAAACTGCAAAAGTATTTATCTAAGCTAGCCGGGACGCCCAGTCGTAAAGTACGCTTAAATATGATATTTTAATTCTTGCAGATTTCGTATATATTATTATGGAGTTAATGTTCTATCGATTTTTATATATTATAAAGTTGCGATTTCAAAAACAGAAAAATATATCGATATGACTTGGGTGCATTAACTTCAATCGAAACCGAAACCAAAATTATGAAGAATTCTTGGTAAAATTATTCATTACAAGGAATGGAAGTCCATAACAATTAAACGAGAGTCACTCGGATGTAAGCGTGACACAGAAAATAAATAACACACACGCTATCCTATTAATATATAGACGAGATTCCATTCTTTCATACGTAATATATTGATGTTAGCATTTTATGGATTGAGGGCATTCAACTATATACGAAACAAAAACTTACGTAGAATTCTTAGTAAAATTATTTATTACAAGAAATGGAAGGTCACTCGGAAGAAAAAAAGATGTACGCGTGACACACAAAAGAACACATACATTACCATATTGATATATAGATATTCACATATTAGCATTTAGTACAAACGGTTCTTTTGTTTAAAGATAACTAAACAAAATATGTAAAAAATAAACGTTATAGTCATTTATATATATGTGTGTGTGTGTGTGTGTGTGTGTGTGTGCTGTTTTGGTTTTAGCGATATGTTTTGAATGAATTCAATTATTTACGAAGGCGCATTGCGAGCTGGGAATAATTTTAAAATGCAATTATCCATTACATTTTAAAAATAATATATATATATATATAGATATATATATATATATATATATATATATATATATATATATATATATATATACTAGCTGTACCCAGCCACGCGTTGCTGTGGCTCAGTTTGTTAAAATGGAACACATTCCTCATAAAAAATTGCATTTTGTATTGCTTATTTATTTTATTATTTTTGCAATTTTTTTTTATCAATAAAAGTTGTTTTTTCCCACAAGAAAATGTGAATTTTTACCATAAATTGTTAGGTGAAAGATTTTTGGGTTTTTTTTTCAGGAAAACTTGCACTTTTTTAAAAGAAAGTTGCCAGTAAACATTTTTTTTTGAAAACAGAATTTTTATAATAAAAAGAAAAAATGAATGTTTTATACGAACACTGTAAATAGTTAGGTGAAAGTAGAGAAAAGTTAGATTTTTTTGTCAATAGAAAATAAACGGAAAAAATACTCCTATCATTAATTAATTCTGCAAAAAAATAAATAAAATGTTGGTTTAGTGTTTCAACATCTGAACAACGCTCGGTTGAATCTGGTGATTATCGGTCGAACCCTAAACTAATTGAAATCCGGTGTGTGTGGGGGGGGGGGTTAAATTCTGCATGAGTACCATTCTTTTTAATTTTGTCTTTTGTTCAATTTTTTGTGTGGGTTTTAGCACTAGCAAACTAACAAATTTAACCAAAATGCAAAAAATTCAACAATTAGATAATTTTAGTAAGTGCCCACCTCCTAATACAAATCCTAGTAAATCAATCCCCCTTATTGGAAACACTGAAAGGAAGGACGAAACCAAATTATTGCCAGTATGTTTGGGAGAGGTTCTATAGGTGTATCAGAAAGTGGCCATTAAAAATGATGATCAGAACCTTAATAATTCAACTTACTATTTTTTTTAAGCTTATAACTACTTGAAAATATAATTCAAACCTTTTTTTTTTCAATTAAAGGAGCAAATACCATTTTCTTTTTAAATAACAGGTTTAATAGCAAATTCTGCAATATTTGTTTCTTTAAAGCGGTTTTCTTTTTAAAAATATATAAAGAAAATCAACATATTTTGACTTACTTATAAATATATATATATATATGCCAAAAAATCACTTACCCAAAAAAATATTATTAAATGGGTAGTTCCATTCTTCATTGTTAAGAATTTATCCATATTTATATTTTAAATTCCATGTATTTTTAAATAAAAGGATTTTTTAAAGCGAGGGTCCTAGAAAATCGCATTTTTGTAACATGTTTTGCGCGAAGCGTTAAATAGCTGCTGCTGCTCCTACTGCTGCTGCTGCTAAAATGAAATTTATGAAGTATGGTTTCGTCCAAGGGCATAAATAATGTCTCTTTTTTATTGCGTGTGTTAACCAAAATTAGTATTTTTCATCCTCCGTAGTTAAAAAAAGAAACGCACATTCACTTATAAATTTTTCCCCTAGAACAAAAAATCCGCTTCATCGACTTTTTAAAAATTCTTTTAATGAAATACACGAGTTTTTGATTGATATATTTTAATACTTCTTCATCGACTAATTTTTTTTTAATATCTAAAAAAAGAAAAAATTACATTGAGATAGAAAAATTTTCCGTCAGCGTCTGGTATTTACTTGACGATGTAAGCATAACATGAGCTTTCATTTAAAAAAAATCAACGTTTTTTTTTTTTTAAAATAAAGGTTTTACACTTTGGACTTTACAGGTAAATTTCTAAAAACTATTCTTTTTTTGTTTGTTTTAAATTGGATTTTTTTTATTGATCTTTTATCTTCAATTTGTGATATATAAAACTTTGACACATAAATTAATTATTAAAATTTTAATAAACATTTCAAAATGGGGGTGTAAATTTGAAAAAAAACGGTTGTCTAAAATATTATATTTGGTTTATTGGAAAGAGCATAAAATTTTACATTGACCCTGAAAATATCGTAAAAATTGAACCAATAGAAAAATTTTGATAGATTTTTAAAGTTTAAAAATTGAAAAATATTTAACTCGTAAGATTCTATTGATTTCATTACGTAAAAAAATTGGCTGCATGAAGGCACGCCGGCATTTTGTAAACATTTTGTAAACACTGTTTTTTTTTAATAAAAAAATAATATTTCTATTATTTTTTAAACAACTTTAATAGTTTATTTTGAAAGTATATTCCATATAGAAAATAAACAACTCGCTCAGGTTAAACTATTATAAATATATCATTTCAATTTTCTCTTTTTAATGAAAAAAAAAATTGTTCCATGAAAAACTTTCCCGTTCTCATCAAATCGAAACATTTCCAATTAAACAATTACGGATATATGTTCTCTTTCACTTTCTTTATTTACTTTTAAAGCAACATTGGACTTTTATAAAATAGTTTTTTGTTTTGTTTTTTGTTTTTTGTTTTGTTTTTTTTTCGAACAAATTTTAAACATTTTTTTGAATTATCAAGATTCATTTTCTCCAGTAATACCGGTTTACCAAGTTTTTGGAAGCAATAAATGATAATTTTAGTTTAATTTAACGTTTCCGGAAGTAATAAATGTTAATTTTGGTAAATTTATTCTTTCCCTTTCCGGAAGCAATCGTTCGGCCATATATTGATGTCTCCTCTAGATTTGGATAGCAAGTGCGTGAAAAAAAATGGCGTCTCTAATTTCGGCAATAAAGTGTAGAAGCACCCCAGATTTTTATGGGTCGCTATTTTTGCCATAAATTGTTAGGTGAAAGTTTGTTTTGTTTTTTTTTCAGGAAAACTTGCACTTTTTTTTTAAAAGAAAGTTGGTAGTAAATGTTTCTTTTTGAAAACAGAATTTGGTACTCCTTGGGCGTTGAATTCCATGGCGACCAGCATAAAAAACACGCATCGCTCCCTTTCTGACGCGAGCACACGTAACACTTTTTTTATTTACTGACGTTGTCGTAGTAACTAAACGATTATTTGTCACATTATTTATTTTGAAAAAAAGTTTTACTCTTTATGAATATTAAAAGAAAAATTACTAAACATTTATTAATAATGCCTCACTTTTACAGTCACGATATTTATCAATATGACGACTTTATTACAGTGACGACTTTTTTTTATTAATATGACGATTTTTTTTATTAATATGACGACTTTTTTATTGATATGACGACTTTATTACAGTGACGACTTTTTTAATGCCTCACTTTTAAAATGACGACTTTATCGACGTTTTTTTTTTAATAGCATTTGAGGATGGGTATGCTGACATTTGTTTTTTTAATTTCTTTTTAAATGACTTTTTATCGACTTTTATTTTAATAGCATTTGCGGATGGGTAAAAAACGAAAAAAGAAAACTAAACCATTTACTGAAAATTTCTCGGTATCTTGACTTTGATGACATTTATTTGTTAAAAATATTTGTAAAAGTGAGAATTATTTGAACAACGCTCGGCTGAATTCGGTCACCACGATGGCTGGTCGAACCCTAAACTAATTGGAATCCGGTGTGTGGGGGGGGTAAATTCTGCATGAGTAGCATTCTTTTTAATTTTATCTTTTGTTCAATTTTTGTGTAGGCTTTTAGCGATTGCAAACTAACAAATTAAACCAAAAATCAAAAAATTCAACCAATTAAATAATTTTGCTCGGCTTCTAATACAGATCCTAGTAAATCAATCCCTCTTATTAGAACACTCAAGGGAAGGACGGAACCAAATTATTGCCAGTATGTTAGGGAGAGGTTCTATTTATTTTTTTTTTTTTTTTTACAATATTTTAAGCAGATTTGACACTCAGTTACCAGATTTTTATGAGTTGCTCGTTAACTTATGATAAAACTTGTGAAGTACGTGCTGAATTATTGTAAAAATGAAATGGGATTTAAATTTCGCTCTGCTTTAATCTTTTTTTATTGTGCTTCTCCCAAACAAATATAATCAAGAGAATAACATTCAGCAATTGTAATTTATATATATATATAACACGAAATATTAAAATATATATATATATATATATATATAATATATATATATATATATACGAAAGAGAAATAATTCCATTTTTAAACGAAAAAAATCAATTTGGTATATAAAAGTTCCGTTTAGTGATGTCACGTGATGTCACGCGGTGTGAAATAATTGTCCCAAAATAAAAATAAAAATGGTCCATCCGTACAAAGAAAACCACCTATTTATTATAGAAAAATTAAGTATAATGTTATAATTAAAAAGAGATATATAGAAACACGCATGGGTACAGTAAACATATTATACCAAAATGTGGAAGCCATCCGTCCAGTGGTTTTTTAGACTATTAATTGCGAACGAACCAAGAGTTACATTATATATATATATATATATATATATATATATATATATATATATATATATATATATATATATATAATTAATTCAGTAGACGAAAATATTTTTCTTTGAATAAAATTGAAATAAAAATAATTAAAAGAAAAAACTTAATTTGATTTTAAAAAAGATCACTAAAATGACTATGCTTATTCAAAACACAACACAAAACAGACACTCATTCGTCAGCGGCTGTATTATATTTTCATATTGTTTTTCCTAATAAAATACTTCCAAATATTTTCTAAATTTTAAACCTTAAAAAGTGATTATAAATTAATTAACCAAAAAGAGTTTTGAAAAAAACATAATTTTTCCTTAAGAAGGTGTTGATTTGATATAGACATTAAACATTTCTAATCGTGTTTATCTTAATCACAACACAAAAACAGTTAACGTTCAGTTGTCTACAAGGAGATTATATTTTCATATGGTTTTGCTTAATTAAAAAAAGAACATAAAAATAACTACACAAAAACAGACAGCACTCGGCCGTCAACTACAAGATTATATTTTCAAACTGTTTTTCTTAATTTAAAAAAAAAGAACGGTGCTTATGTACTTATGTTACTCTGCTATGTTTTAAATAGTATTTTCAAGTTAAATTGAACTTTCACGAGTCATTTTATTAAATTATTAAGTGAAAGTAAAAAATAGTTGCAAAACATCCCCCCATGTTAACAATGACTTTCTAAATTATGACGTTATTGTTTCAGCACGGTAACATAAGGGCATGAGTGCTGAAATAACTTTAATGCATTTTTTAAGTTTTTAGTCCTTAACAAATCAATTATAAAATAACTAACCAAATAATATAATTATATAGTTATAATAATTTATCATTCAAACACGGTTTGAATATATTGTTAAGTGTTAGTTTTGGTCCTGGATATGACCTTAAACTATATCCGATGGTGAGGTCCCAGCTTGCGGCCTTTGGGAAGTGTGGAGCCACCCCTTAATTGGCATTGCTCCCAGGTCCACTCTGACCCGGAGTGGTAGTACCTGTTAGGGTCCCAACTATAGATTAAATAGAAACCGACTTGAAAAAATATATATATTCTATTAAAACTTTTTCCTTCAAAATAACTGGATTCGGCATTAAATAATCTGAAAAGGGTTGATATGCCGTAAAACAAAAACAACCAACCATAAGTGTTAGTTTTATTCATTAAGACCCCTTTAAAGCTTCACCGCTTACTCATTTGGCGACTAAATTTCAAACAATTTTTACAGTTTATAGGTCACTTTCTCAGCTATATTTTGAAATAAAAATGTAATATTTTAGTTTATTAAAACAGAAGTGTTAATAAAATTACTGGTGTACAAAAGTCTTCAAAATAAAGAAGCAACGTGAGACACGGTTTCTTCTGATTGGCCATGGTTACCATAACAACTTTTTCATAAATCATAGTGGGAATGCCGCTCGCATGCCATCTTATTTGGTTTATGTAGAGAGAGTTAGCAAAAGTGATGCTTTTTCTCGTGCTAGGGCTGATACTTTCGCTTACGACGTCACCCGTTAATTCTGTTTCTCTCTTTTTTGTTCTTTCTTTCTGTTTATTTACGTAATTACATCTTTTATTTGATTTTTTTTATTTAGTCAATTTAATAAGTTGTAATAATTTTTAATGGATTGTTGACAATGCGTATGACATTGAACACAAAAAAAGAAAATATTATTTCAAAGCAAAGCCTTGAAAAATAATGAATTACATAAAATAAAATGCGAGCATAAAAAGTAATATGGTTAAAATTAAGCTTAGAAAAGTAAAAGGACTAGTTTTTTTTTAACTATAAAACAAAAAGACAAGATATTCTAGTAAAAATATAATAAATTTATAACTTGAAATACTGCAGAATAGAATTTTTTACAAAATTCAACTTGACATAATATATAAATTCTTAATGCTGCAATATTTTAAATTACAAATTTATTATATTTTTTTACTAGACTATGTTTTTTTTTTCTTTTCCAGTTTAAACCGGTCCTGAATATGACCATAAACTATATCCGATGGTGAGGCCTCAGCTTGCAGGCCTTAGGGAGTGTGGAGCCACCCTTTAATTGCCATTGCTCCCAGGTACACTCTGACCCGGAGTGGTAGTACCTGTTAGGGTCCCAACTATGGGTTAAATAGAATACGACTTAAAAAACAAATACACTATATTAAAAAAATCGTTCTTCAAAATCACCAGATTCGGCATTAAATGACCTGAAAAGGGTTGATATGCCGTAAAACAAAACAACCAACCAACCAGTTTAAACAGCTAGTTCTCTTACTTTTCTAAGTTTAATCTGAACCATATTACTTTATATGCTTAGATTTTCATATTGTTTTTCTTAATTGTTTAAAAAATTATAAAATCTTTATAAAAGTGTGACCGGCGTGATCGATGCTTAATTGTCCCTCCGCCGAATCGGCCATATTGTCGAATCGGCCATATTGTCGAATCGGCCATAGTGTCGAATCGGCCATATTGTCGAATCGGCCATATTGTCGAATCGGCCATAGTGTCGAATCGGCCATAGTGTCGAATCGGCCATAGTGTCGAATCGGCCATATTGTCGAATCGGCCACATTGTCGAATCGGCCACATTGTCGAATCGGCCACATTGTCGAATCGGCCACATTGTCGAATCGGCCACATTGTCGAATCGGTCATAGTGTCGAATCGGCCACATTGTCGAATCAGCCATAGTGTCGAATTGGCCATAGTGTCGAATCGGCCATAGTGTCGAATCGGCCATAGTGTCGAATCGGCCATATTGTCGAATCGGCCATAGTGTTGAATCGGCCATATTGTCGAATCGGCCATAGTGTCGAACCGGCCATAGTGTCGAATCGGCCATAGTGTCGAATCGGCCATAGTGTCGAATCGGCCATAGTGTCAAATCGGCCATAGTGTCGAATCGGCCATATTGTCGAATCGGCCATAGTGTCGAATCGGCCATATTGTCGAATCGGCCATAGTGTTGAATCGGCCATATTGTCGAATTGGCCATATTGTCGAATCGGCCATATTGTCGAATCGGCCACATTGTCGAATCGGCCACATTGTCAAATCGGCCATATTGTCGAATCGGCCATAGTGTCGAATCGGCCATATTGTCGAATCGGCCATATTGTCGAATCGGCCATATTGTCGAATCGGCCATAGTGTCGAATCGGCCATGTTGTCGAATCGGCCAAATTT
Source organism: Euprymna scolopes (assembly GCF_053919585.1). Lineage (NCBI taxonomy): Eukaryota > Metazoa > Mollusca > Cephalopoda > Sepiida > Sepiolidae > Euprymna > Euprymna scolopes. The sequence goes on from NC_136511.1 coordinate 64,169,844, forward strand.
CCATTCTCTAATATAAATACAGTAGATATTCTCTGTATTACTTACTCTGTGTATCCAACTACAAACGCAATATAGGTTAATAATTATATACGTGTATGTGAAAGACATCCTATTTTTAACGCAAAAACTAAAATGTTGAAGAGCTACGAAGAAGGGAGTAATACTATTAAAGCGTGCGACCTTCTGTGCTCCCCAAATTTTTTTTTCATAGTCAACACCATTCTCAATACACTTTTGTCATCTTCTTTTGATACCCTGGTCATTTAAATCCGGAGCGCGCTTCGTCATTCACATCTCTGTTGCCACCCTGAAATCGACGAATCCATCTCCTAACTGTGATCGTATCAACTGTATCGGCTCCGTAAACGTTCAACAGGCGCCGATGAATGTTGATTGGTTCATTTTTTTCCGTGTGGATGAATTTAATGACGTATGCCTGCTTCTGACGCACGTTCATGACAGAGGTTGCTTTCTTATAGTCTCACGCCGTCAATATCTGCAACAGAGAGATGAAACTTTCAAGTCATGAATGCATCAGTTCAGCCATCATAACAATGTAATTTGAAATCCTCTCTGATCCATTTGGAACGTTCCTCGTGTGTGTGTGTGTGTGTGTGTGTGTGTGTGTGTGTGTGTGTGTGTGTGTGTGTGTGTGTGTGTGTGTGTAAATATATATGAGAAAATAAATCTTTCTCTACCCGGTGAATAGCCGGGCAAGGGTAGCTATTTATTGATATTATTCTAACAATAATAGACAATGCTTTGGGGAACGATTCACACAAAGAAACTGATTAAGCCTTAAATTCAATTAATTAAATGTAGAAGTTAATTAGCCAAAGTTGAAGAAAAAAACAGATGAATATCGTCAGAAACAAAATGATTGTGTGTTCTCTCGTGACAAGAAAACAAAGAAATCGAAATTAATAAGCTCTCTCCTCTATTATATTGATAACAAGATGGAGGTTGCATGAGTCAGCGATTTTATACGCATGCGCATTCGAAGTGAAAAGGGTGGGGTAGCAATGGAAATGGCGCTTTTTCCTGCGTCTAGAAGCGACCAAAAGAAACGGTTCAAATTTCCTTTGGGTTTGGATTCTCTCTCTCTCTCTCTCTCTCTCTCTCTCTCTCTCTCTCTCTCTCTCTCTCTCTCTCTCTCTCTCTCTCTCTCTCTCTCTCTCTGTATGTATGTATATAGCTGGTCCGCAGTTTAACTTGTTGCTGACTATCTTACTCTTGCTTGTCGCTGGATCTCAACATTTTGAACCGAGAGAGAGACTTAGCTGTCGTACAAAGCTAAGACTCTGTAACAGCATCTGCGTACAGACACTCCCTCAGCCATTTGTCTATTAAAATGGTCCTGTGGCGATGGAAGTCATTTTTGGGATCATGGACTTTAAGTGTCTGAGAGAGTGGCACTCGTCTGAAAAGACGTTGCAATCATCATCTATGTATCTATCTTTCGTAGAGAAGGTGACAGCGTATAAGCAGGTGGCGTTGACTGTTGACAAAGCAGTGGGTTTCGAATCTTAGTTTGAAGCACTGCTTTGTCTAGCTACACTGAATTTAGTTTTAATTTTAGAACCAATTGCGAGATTAGATTTTAAATTTCAATAGCATAAACATTTTAAAATTGAATTTGATACGAAAATATAATTCAATTTGCATACTTAGTATTATGTTATTAGTATAGATTTTTGTAACCCAAAAATGCATTTCTCTAATTTATATTTTACATGTAGTAATGTTTAAGATAACAACTATTTTGAATGTCCTATTTTCTCATATCTCTCGCAAACCTTAGTTAGCGCCATTACCAAAGATTTTCTATAAGAACGTGTTTGATAGCAACAAATGTTAAAAACAAGGACCACAATGGCCCATGTCGCAGTCGGGTTAGAGTACTAGGAAAAATCAATCAATTGTAAAAAGTGATATTCTTCTGAAGGTTGAAAGTCCAATCCTCTGTTTGAGCGACCGAAAAATACAATTGTGAATTACTTAGAACCTCTATCCCGTGAAGTAAATAAAGGATTCTGTTCGACATTTCAACCAAAATTCCCGAGCTTGATAAGATACACCTGAGAAAGTTCGGAGGTTACACCGACCGAAACGTTGTGAAAATAACACTCAAGATGAGAACAGTCCGATTAATCCAAATGATACGAATAACCAATCCTCATCTTAAAAAAGAAAAAAAAATGTCAGAATCGTCAAAAACGAAACGCTTTCTTCTGTTGTAAACCTAGTATAAAATGGAATTTTCATTCACCTCCGTGAAAAATATCGTAAAGCACGAAAAAATGTTCCGTTCTGACTGATCAGCAAATTACTGTGGGTAAGCGAAATTATCTCTATTTCTACTATTATATAAAAGTCAATGCTGGACCCAACTCTCTTCCTGATCTACATCAATGGCATCCCTAAACACATACTTAAATCATTCGTTGACATCTATGCTGATGACACGACCATCTACGGCAACACATCACAGGCTGTAAATGACAAAGTTCTCTCTGATTCTCTCTCCTCTGATCTCGAGCGCGTGGTTCATTGGGGGAAGACGTGGCTGGTTACCTTTAATCCATCTAAAACCAAACTCCTATCCATACATCATCAACGCTCTGATCCCCATCTGGCATAAATTGTGATGGATGGCTCTCGTCTGGGAGAGGCCCCGTGTTTTGACAAGCTTCTGGGTTTGACCTTTACTCCTGACCTAAAATGGAACACGTACATCAAGTCTGTTGCCAAGGTCGCTGGAAAGATGGTGGGATCCTTCTACCGCTCCAGAAGATATCTCACTACTGATGCAATTCTCTATCTATATAAAAGCCAAATTCCTAATGAACCGCCCCCTTAAGTAAACACTTCATCAAATCTCCATACTAACGTAATGTACTTGCAATAACCCTTATCCCTGAGTAGCTTCCGGGCCTTGATAAGTGGTGACCACTGTGTAAAAAAAAGCATATAGCTCATCTGTTACCAATGTGTTGAAGTTATTTTTTGAAAATGCCGTGAACACTAGAATATTTCAATTAAAAGTCAAATATAAACAGGTAAAATTATAGAAGAATAAAAGGCGAATCAAATGATTGTTAAAACGTTCTTAAAACAGTTACATTCAATTTAGCTTAAATTTGCAGTTTTTGAAAAAATTACAAGTGCGGACTTTCTTTTTGCCGCCTGTATATATATATATATATATATATATATATATATATATATATATATATATATATATACTAGCATGGGTGCCCGGCGTTGTTTGAAGTGTATGCTGAGCAAAAAACAAAAAAAAAACGGTCAATTTTTTTTAACTTTGACCCCAATTATGACCCCTTAACATTTATTGTCGTGGGCTCAAATCAAGTTATTAAGTTAGATCCATGTCCAAGGAACCTATATTTAAAATTTCACGTGTTTAGACGCCTAATTGTAGGAGGAGTTTGGGAGAGTTCTCAAAGGTCAAATCGTTGAACTTTGACCCCTTAATCGCCAAATTTCTGTCCGAAAACCATTCACATTGATTTTCCCAAATCTTAGTACCCTGCATATCAAATTTTGAGTCTGTAGGCTTACAATTGACAGAGTTATTGCGTAGGGAAATGTACACAGACACACACACACACAGACACACACTTTCACGTTTATATAAATATAGATATACACACACATATATATACATATATATATACAAATATATATACACACATATATATACATACATATATACACACACATACGTATATATACACACACATATATAAACACACATATACACACACATATATATCCATACACGCACATATACACACACATATATATCCATACACACACACGCACACACATATATATCCATACACACACACGCACACACATATATATCCATACACACACACGCACACACATATATATATATATATATATATATATATATATATATATATATTGCTACTCTCCTTGTCAGTAACTTATGATAATTTGTAAATGTTATTCGGATGAGTAAGTCCTGGATTCAAACAACTTAACCTCTTCTTGCGACACTTCCTTCTCGCGTAATAAAAGTAAATTAGAAGTCAATCGGCATTGCTCAATTTTTTCTTTGTTTTCCGTTCTACAGATATATTATGCTTGTGTGTGTGTGTGTGTGTGTGTGTGTGTGTGTGTGTGTGTGTGTGCACGCCTATGTGCATGTGTCTAAATGCTTATGTTAAAGATAACAGCCCCAACCGAATAATGCGCTGTGTGAATAATTATAATAATTTGCCAATACCTCAATTGTAATTATAAATGCATATTTTGTTTTATATATATATATATATATATATATATATATATATATATATATATATATATATATATATATATATGCATGCAATTCTTGGTTTGTTACAAGTGAATAAAACCATATTTCTACGTTACCAATTTATTTGAAATTTTCAGACAACCCATCTTTAGAGTCGAGGGATGTTTTTATGTTATTAAAATAAATTTACCTCGCGAATTATTAAAATATTAAATAAAATAAATATATTTTTTAACCGTTAGTGCGAACCTGCTTTGTTGATAAAACTGAACTTCCGGTTCGATTCATTTCACAGCCACGAATTGACGAAAAAGAAGTAGATTTCATTTTCTGTTTACTCGATAAGTAAAAAAAGAACAACAAAAACATAATTCATTTGTTTATCTTCCAAATTTTTTAATTTACACATTTTTTCTTTATTATATAAGGCCAAAAAAAAGTTTGTCGCTTGCTTTTTGACTTTTTTTTTTTTGTTTTCGATATAAGATTGGTTGGTAAAAGTACAGTTTTTTTTACGGATTGGTAACTTGCTTAAATAATATTTGGCGCTAATGCAAAGAGTGGTCCGCGCTATTTTTTAAATCGTATTTCCAGGTTTAATTAAAGTTGTATTATGTTTTTTTATTCAATTGTAAGGTTAAAATACACCCTCCCCTCCCCATGTTAAGAAGGGCTTTTTAAATATTAACGCTATTATTACAACACGGATCACTCTCTGCATGAGTACTGTACTTTCACCTAACAATTTAATAAACAAAACATGGTACTTATGCAGAGAAAGTACCATAATAATATAATAATAGAATAATAACGTTATTTAGAAAGCCATTCTTAACATGGGGAGGACGTTTTGTTACTATTCTATACTTTCACCTGACAATTTAATAAACAAAGATGGTACTTAACCAGAGAAGGTACCATGCTGAAATAACGCTATTAAGAAAGCCATTCTTAACATGGGAAAAGGAGAGTGTTCTGTAACTATTTTATATTTTCATCTAACAATTTAATAAACAAAAGATAGTACTTATGCAGAGAAGGTACCGTGCTGAAATAATACCGTTATTTAGAAAGCTATTCTTAACATGTGGAGGGAGTTTTGCATCTATTCTATACTTTCACCTAACAATTTAATAAACAAAAATAGATAGTACGTATGCATAGAAAATAACGTGCTGAAATAATGTTATTTAGAAAGACATTCTTAACATGGGGATGGTATTTTGTAACTATTCTGTCCTTTCACCTAACAATTTAAAAACAAAACATGGTACTTATGCAGAAAAGCTACCCCGCTGAAATAACGACGTTATTATTTAGAAAGCCATTCTTAACATGGGGATAGGGGTGTTTTGTAACTATTCTGGACTTTCACCTAACAATTTAATAAACAAATGTTAAACTTAAGCAGACAAGGAACAGTACTGAATCATTAACATTATTTAGAAAGCCATTCTTAACATGGGGAGGAGGATGTTTTCTAACTATTCTGTACTTTCGGTGCTGATGCAGAGAGTGATCTGCGCTATTTTTTAAATCGCATTTCCACGTTTAATTAAAGTTTTATGATATGTTTTTTATTCAATTGTAAGGTTAAAGTACAGAATAGGTACAAAAACCCCTCCCCATGTTAAGAATGTCTTTTTAAATAATAACGTTATTATTTCAGCAAGGATCACTCTCTGCATGAATACCGATTAACGTTTTGTTCTTTGCTTTTTTTACCGTATTTTTTATTTCAAGAAAACCTTTTTTTTAAAAAAGATTGAAAGTGCACGATTTTTCTTTTTTTTTTTACAGAAGTTGTTTTTATATAAGAAAATATGAATGCTTATAAAGAAATTGGGTACTCGTACACTTATTGATCCGTGCTAAAATAATAACGTTATTATTTAAAAAGCCATTCTTAACATTGGGAGAAGAGGATGTTTTGTACATATTCTGTACTTTAACCTTACAATTGAATGAAAAAAAACGGTAAATTTTTAGATTAGGTCCACCTCTACAATTTTCTTTTAAATGACGACTTTTGTAGGTTTTCGACTATGCTGAATACGGAAATCGCATTGAAATTTTGCAGAAATAAGTAGTTATCGAGATATTAAAAATTTGTATAATGCATTGTAATCTCTGGCAGCCGTCTTTTTTACACGCTTGCGCACGTCATAAACAAATCTACGCGCGTAACAAAGATGGGCGCCAAAGAATACAATGCATAAAACAACTATCTATATCTCGATAACTACTTATTTCTGCAAAATTTCAATGCGATTTCTGTATTCACCATAGTCGGAAACCTATGCAAATCGTCATTTAAAAGAAAATTGTGGCGGTGGACCTAATCTAAAAAAAATACCAAAAAAACATAAAACTTTAATTAAGCTTGGAAATACGATTTAAAAAAATAGCGCGGATCAGTAAGTGCATTAGCACCCATTAATCGACTCACGTGACCTTATTAACAAATATTATCAAAGGCAAGATATGTTACTTTATTACCGAAATGGATAATTTTTTTTTTTTAATGCAAAATTTTTATTCGGCTAAAAAAACACAGCGTTTACTGTTAAATGTGAAAATTACAAATGGCGGCAGACTGTGTTAACACATTAGGTTTGAGAAAATGAGTTAAAACTAAAAAAAAAACTATACAAAATACTGTTAAAAACCACTGAATACATGTCTGCCTATGTCACAGTAACATATATTGAGTCAGTTCCTGACAGTATTTTGTATAGTTTTTTAGTTTTAACTCATTTTCCCAAAGTTAATGTGTTCAACAGTCTGCCGCCATTTGTATTTTTCAAATATACAGATAAACACTACATTTTTTTCAAACCGATTAAATATTTTACACTAAATAAAAACACTAAAATCTTATCCAGTTAGGTAGAAAAGTAACTTATCTTGCCTTTGATAACATTTATTTGTTATATTTATTTTTCAGCAACTTTTTCTTTTCTGTGTTTAGTAAGACAACCCCGTTTTATTTACTATAACGTTTAGTCGGCTCAAAGAACAGTGTTTATGAGTGTATTTGAAAAATACAAACGGTGATGGACACTGTTGATGATGTTAAGTTTGAGAAAATGATTTAAAACTAAAAAAACTATACAAAATACTATCGGAAACCCACCGAATATGTCAGCCTATGTCACAATAACATATAATCAGTAGGTGTCTGACATTGTTTTGTATAGTTTTTAACTGATTTCCCCAAACTTAACGTATTCAACAGAGTCCGCGACCATTCGTCTTTTTCAAATACATAGATAAACACTGCGTTTTTGAGCCGATTAAACATTTTACATTAAATAAAAACACTAAAAAATTATCTAGTTAGATAGAAACGTAATTTACCTTACCTTTGCTTGCATTTATTCGTTTTTGAACAACTTTTTCGAATCTGTGTATAGTAACACCCCCCTTACCCAAATATTAATTAAAAACTCACATTTTTGAATACAATAAAAAAGAAAACTATTTAGCGTTTCAATGGTTTAGCAACTTTCGGCTTAATCCACTGAATGTTGGTCGAGCCCAAGCCATGATTGATGGTAACTCCCGAGGATCCGGATCCAATTCTACAAGAGTACCATTTTTTTTTATTTTCGCCTTTTTTTTTTTTTTTACTTTTTGGAGTGAATTGCTGTACTAAGAATATAAGAAACATGCATTTTCTCTTTTTATTAGAATTTTCCATTACACGAAATTAAGCCACAGCAACGCGTGGCAGGGTACAGCTAGTATATATATATATATATATATATATATATATATATATATATATATATATATATATATATATATATATAATTGAAAATCTTTCAAAACCAAAAAATGTTAAAAAAAATATTTATAAAATGATAAAAATCATATATATATATATATATATATATATATATATATATATATATATATATAATGATATATAACGCCCAAATTTTCGGAATGAAGGGTAGAAGACTGCTCGTGTTAATGTTGTTTTCTCTCTTCATATTGTGGCGGTATTAACCCCAGGTGGGCCAAAGCCCTCGTGGAGAATAAAACTGACGTGGAGAGAGAGAAAGGTCGAGCGGAAATTTTAAATTAGTTATGTGTTTATATATATGTGTGTGTGTGTGTGTGTGTGTGTGTGTGTGTGTGTGTGTGTGTGTGTGTGATTTTGTCATTTAATAAGTATTTTCTTGACATTTCTTGGTTTTCAAAGATTTTAAATTAAATATTACACAATGTTTTCTAAGATGTGAAACACACTACTAATTTATATATATATATATGTATATATATAAAGTTGCGTGTATATATATATATATATATATATAAAGTTGCGTTTATTAGTATCTAAGTTTTATACTTCCGTTTAGTTGTTGGAATATTAAAAATGAAATGGTTATATTTAACAGAGAATATGTGAGTTAGCAACTTACATGTATTTTTAACGAATATTTTCTTGACTTGACGTACCTACGATTTTGTGGTCCTCTAGCAAACTACTCTGTCAATTTGTCGTCTACAAATTTTAAACTTGATGTATAGGGAATTCGGACTATGCGGGGAAAATATGATTTGGTTTTTAAAAATAACTTTTAAGAGGTAAAATTATAAATTGGAACTTAGCAGATTAGAACACTTCAGCCGAAATGTCCTATAAGGTTTATATATATTTAATACACCCATTTTACTTTATTCTCATATTCAATCAAATTCTAAACCTGAAATTGTCTTAAATCCATGTACCAATAGAATGATAATCTATAACCATTACTTGCCACTCTTACGAAACTAAAACTAACCGTAACGTCTTTACAAGGTTGTTACGGTCATAATATAAATATAGAAACAAAATTTAAAAAATTATTTTTACAAAACATCAATCATTGGGAAATAAAGGAATTTAGGAACCCAAAAAATGGGATATATATAAAAAAAAAACTTTTAATGGATTAGGGCTCTCCGTAGAAACGTCCCATAACTCTTAAATAAGTAGAAACTTCCCATAACTTCTTAAATAAGGATACGAAAATTAGGCGATACATTAATATTTAAATGGGCTTTTCCGTAACCACAACCAAGGTAAATGTTTCTCGCATGTTTTCCCCGTTAGGGATCCTCCCCTTTTTTTCTTTCTATTCAAAAAATGCTAGATTGCCAAAAGTGTGTTTATTCATAAAGTCTGAAGAAATGCTGATTTTTGAAAATTTTCAAACGATATAATGCTTGAAATTGTCAAACTAGACATTGAAACAATTGGAACGTAAAATGAAATACACTTTTTGTTGCCATCAACACCTTGTCTTGAAGTCTTGATTTTGCACACACAGTATATTAATGCTCAATTATGAAATGTAATCTTGTAGCTTAATCCTTAAGGCAACAACTTTTGGCTTAAAACCTATTGGTATATGAAAACTTACTGAATTACACGAACTCAGTATATTACATATAAGTCTATATATATATATATATATATATATATATATATATATATATATATATATATATTACACAGGAATAACCATTTGAGGCCATTGGAGGCCACTCGAGGATAAGGGTTAATGGGCATACATTAGTCAATGTGATTATGTCGTAGTAAACATGAGTAGTGGGAATTTTGTAAATTGGATTACTTAGGGGGACGGGTCATCAAGAACTTGTTTACGTTGGACTTGAAGACAATCAGATTGTACTTAGCTGGAAAGCAGGCAATCGGAAGAGAGTTCCACAGGCGTGCAGTTCTAAGAAAGAAGCTTTGTTCATGGAATCTGCATTTAGGTGTAGGCACAGATAAAGAGTGTGGGAAATTATTGATAGTGGTTTTGGCTAGATAAGTGTTTTTCGTGAAAGTTTAGCGAGTCGGGACAATAGATTGAAGCTCAGCTGAGCATTGGGCGTTAAAATAACGATAAAACAGTGGGAAAGAGGTGTCAGGGAAGAGAAAAGGACATCCCCCATTAAGCTACGAAGTCTATTTTGAACTCTATTAAGGCAGGATTAGCTGCTTCTAGCAGCTCCTGCCCAGATGTGGCAACAATACTCCATCGTTGGCCGTACCTGGCTTTTATATAGGTAGAGAATTGCAACAGGAGTGAGATATCTACTGGAGCGGTAGAAGGATCCCACCATTTTTGGGTACAATATAATAATCAATATAGAATTGGCTCTATAATTATAAATATGAAATCTGCATGTGTTGGTACTAGATAAAATACCCTTGTACACGAGGCAAGAGATCTCGCCATAGCATTTCCTAATGAAACCCACAGATGAATGGGTCTATCTTCTGAATGAATAAATGCGAATATTTTTTGTCATTTTTCAAAACCGCTTACAATTATTGAAATTTATATTAAAAACAGTTTTTTTAAATACAGTACATGTAGCAAATAGCAATAAACCAAACACGTCTATTTTTATGCCTAATTTACCAGACTACTTCTTTAAACAGTTTATAATAAATTAATGTTCACTGTTATTCATTTGTAATTTTATTGTCCTATTTTATACTAGCAAGGAGACCTGAGGTTACTCAGAATTGAATGAGATCAACTAATGTTCCACATCACCAATACTTTTATTGTCATTGATTGCCTGCTTAGTCGGGGACCCATCGCGGTGCACAGGGAGTATGCTCACATGTCTCCCCGCAATGATTTAGTTCACTACATTGTAATCTACATTGCACTGTAGAGAATCTTCTGTTGATTTTATAAAATTATTTGTTTATTTGCTTGAATTAAAGTTCAAACTGCAAAAATCGAGTATCATGGTTCAATTGTTCTTTAAACAGAAACAGAAATTTCGAGCGTGTCCCTGTCCTATCAAAGAATCTACTATTGAATTTTATGTCATGCTCTTCAGCTTGTGCGGTGAAAAATTTTTCCAAATACACTTGTTATGTAAGACTGCATAAAAGTTTTAACTTTGATACAAAATCGGACTGTTCCTTCTTTAATCAAAAGTTTTCGATCATCAATTTTCGATATTTATCGGAGACATTTCGATGCAAAACGTTCCCATATACGGGATATTGAATGCCTCCAGCAAATGTACAGAAAAATAGATAGATAGATAGATAGATAGATAGATAGATAGATAGATGCCTACATACATCATACATACATACATACATACATACATGATGATTGCAACGTCTTGTCAGACGAGCACCACTCTCTCAGCCCAAAAATGACTTCCATCGCCACAGAACCATTTTAATAGACAATTGCCTGAGGGAGTATCTATACACAGATGATGTTACAGAGTATTTGCTTTGTACGACAACTAAGTCTCTCACTTGGTTCAAAATGTTGAGATCCAGCAACAAGCAAGAGCAAGATAGCTAGCAACAAGTTAAATTGCATACCAGCTTAATGCGGGTACTGGTCTCCCGCTTTATGTTTTTTTTTAATCAGAGATTTGCTTCTTCGATAAAGGCTGCCTTCGCCACGGCTTATGGGAGCCCTCTCCACCCCAAACACACATACATACACACAAACACACGGTGCTAGTTGGCCGTTGATCCTGAAAAAGGGTTCATTCGCCCATACATACATACATACAAACATACATTCATTCATACATACATACATTCATTATACAAACATACATTCATACATACATACAAACATATATACATACATACAAACATACATACAAAAATACATACATACATACATACATACATACAAACATACATACAAACATACATACATACCAACATATATATATACAAACATACAAACATACAAACATACATACAAACAAACATACATACAAACATACAAACATACATACATACAAACATACATACAAACAAACATACATACAAACATACATACAAACATACAAACATACAAACAAACATACATACATACAAACATTAATACAAGCAAACATACATACAAACATACATACAAACATACATACAAGCAAACATACATACAAACATACATACTAACATACATACTAACATACAAACATACATACAAACATACATACAAACATACATACAAACAAACATACATACAAACATACATACAAACATACAAACATACATACATACATACAAACATTCATACAAGCAAACATACATACAGACATACATACATACATAGAAACATACATACATACAAACATAGAAACATACATACATACAAACACACAAACATACATACAAACATACAAGCATACAAACAAACATATATACAAACATACAAACATACAAACATACATACAAACATTCATACAAGCAAACATACATACATACATACAAACATAGAAACATACAAACATACAAACAAACATACATACAAACATACAAACATACATACAAACATACAAACATACAAACATGCAAACAAACATACAAACATACAAACATACATACAAACATACAAACATACATACATACATACAAACATACATACAAACATACATACAAACATACAAACATACATACAAACATACATACAAACATACAAACAAACATACATACAAACATACATATATACAAACATACAAACATAAAAACATACATACCAACATTCATACAAGCAAACATACATACAAACATACATACATACATACAAACATAGAAACATATATACATACAAACATACAAACATACATACATACAAACATACAAACATACAAACAAACATACATACAAACATACAAACATACAAACATACATACAAACATTCATACAAGAAAACATACATACATAGAAACATACAAATATACAAACAAACATGCATACAAACATTCATACAAACAAACATACATACAAACATTGAAACATACATACAAACAAACATACATACAAACATACAAACATACATACAAACATACATACAAACATACATACATACAAACATACATACAAACATTGAAACATACATACAAACAAACATACATACAAACATACAAACATACATACAAACATACATAAAAACATACATTCAAACATACATTCAAACATACAAACATACATACAAACATACAAACATACATACAAACATACAAACATACAAACAAACATACAAACAAACATACAAACATACATACAAACATACATACATACAAACATACAAACAAACATACAAACATACATACAAACATACAAACATAAATACAAACATACAAACATATATATTTCAATGCAACATCTACCTGAGAACACTCCAAGGGCATAAAGTACATTTGTGTAAAATTTAAAAATAAAATCAACTCAGCCGTTTTGGGGTCAATAGGGAACGAACTCTTTCACATGCATACACCTTTTATATATTCATAGCTGACATCTACGGTGTGAATTTTTATTGATCAAACTGTGGTATCGATCTGTCAATCGAAATAGGCAATGAAAAGAAGTTTCTGGTTAAAACAAAAATTAGCTTATTAAGATCTTATTAATGTCGACACATTTATGTTTGTATCTATCGTCCATTCTTTTGATTCGGATCCCAAATTTCCACCGCGTTGCCAACTCAAGAGAATATAAAAACGGGGTTTCTCTCAATCGATTTATCACGTGCCTTGGGTTTCTTGCTACAAAACGGTGCAGATAAACAAAACAGTATGTGCCGATTAAAGCGGAAATAATTTCTATCGATAATAAACACAAAGACGTTATTTTTTTCGTCACGTGTGTACGTGAGGGCCTTCCACACATACGCATGAAGTGTAGCACTCTGCGCAGGCGACCGTCGTTAAGGCCTCTTCAATTTTGCTTCGTCATCAATTTTTTTTTTTTTTTTTTTTTTTGCTTATTTTTGTTTTTGTTATTCTTAAGTTCTTTAGAATGGCAATGTTTCCAATAAAGTAATGTTCCCATATACGGGATATTGAATGCCTCCAGTACATATGCAGACAAGATAGATAGATAGATAGATAGATAGATAGATACATACATACATACATACATACACACATACATAATGGTTTTATATATATATATATATATATATATATATATATATATATATATATATATATACAGAGAGAGAGGGGGGAGCTACATGCTTAAAAGGCTTCCTTCAGTCTTGACAGACTATGGATGTAAGTGTGCCTACGCGTGAAATTTTTGTGGCAAGAGTTGCGCAATCTCAACCACGCCTCTCCTGAGTCGACATTGTTGACTACCAGTGGCAAGCGGAGGTTCAAGACGACTGGAAACAATGTCGAGATAAGCGGAAAGTATATACAGCACCTAGAATTCCCAAATGGTCACCCATCTGGTACTAGCCAGACTCAACGTTGCTTAACTATGGTGATCTGACGAGAACCGGTGTGTCAACTTGCTTATGCCGTGCATGATAATTGCAACGTCTTGTCAGACGAGTGCCACTCTCTCAGACGCTTAAAGTCCATGAGCCCAAAAATGACTTCCATCGCCACAGGACCATTTTAATAGACAAATGCCTGAGGGTGTATCTGTACAAAGATGATGTTACAGAGTCTTAACTTTGTACGACAGCTAAGTCTCTCTCTCGGTTAAAAATGTTGAGATCCAGCAACAAACAAGAGCAAGATAGCCAGCAACAAGTTAAACTGCAGACCAGCTTAATGCGGGTACTGGTCTCCCGCTTTATGGTTTTTTAAATCAGAGATTTGCTTCTCCTAGAAAAGCTGCCTTCACCACGGCTTACGGGAGCCCTATCCACCCCAAGACACACATACATACAAAAACACACATGGTGCTAGTTGGCCGTTGACCCCGAAAAGGGTTCATTTGCCCTTTGGAAGGTCTTGTTTTTAATCCTTCAGGGAGACTAACCACCCTCCTCACCAAACAAGTCTGGTGGGGAAACCAGTTTAGTAGCCGGTGGTCCGACCATGAGGCAGGTAATACTGGATTACATGGTACCAGTAGCATATGACATGACCTGACATACATACATACATACATTATGAAGATTTTGTTAATATTGACTGCACCAACTGGTCTGATAAAAAAAACAGACTTCTACTACGAATATATGAGCATAAATTCGTGGATTACATCTTGCCTCGGAAAACAGCCCATTTATCATTTAATGAAACGGTAAATTTCTTAACATAATTTTTCTCGCCGAAACGTCTCTTTTCCACGAGCGTTTGAATGTGGTAAACGACGACAATGACGATTTTGCTATCTACGCAGCTGTAGTGAACAAACACTGATGACTTTAAGTTGTCCGAACTAACAGCAGACAATTTTAAATGTCTTGTGTTTGCGAAAGATTTAATTTCGGGAAAAGATGCGGTAATCAGGCGCAGAGTCCTTATAAAATTAGAAAATGAACTGGACTTAACACTTCAAAAATTGAGTGAGGATTGTCAAAAAGTAGAAATTATAAAAAAGACAAGAAATATCGAAGCAGGCATCGCGTATATAAAAAAAAAGTAACTAAGATAAAAATAAAAACGTCGAATGAATATATATATATATAAGAATATATATATATATATATATATATATATATATATGAACATATATATATGAATATATATATATATATGAATATATATTATGAATATATATATATATGAATATATATATATGAATATATATATGAATATATATATATGAATATATATATGAATATATATATATGAATATATATATATGAATATATATATGAATATATATATATGAATATATATATGAATATATATATATATGAATATATATATATGAATATATATATATGAATATATATATGAATATATATATATGAATATATATATATGAATATATATATGAATATATATATATGAATATATATATGAATATATATATATATGAATATATATATGAATATATATATATATGAATATATATATGAATATATATATATATGAATATATATATGAATATATATATGAATATATATATATATATGAATATATATATGAATATATATATATGAATATATATTCATATATATATGAATATATATGAATATATATATATATATATATTCATATATATATATATATATATTCATATATATATATTCATATTCATATATATATATATTCATATGTATATATATTCATATATATATATATTCATATATATATATATTCATATATATATATATTCATATATATATATATATTCATATATATATATATATTCATATATGTATATATATATTCATATATATATATATATATTCATATATGTATATATATATTCATATATGTATATATATATTCATATATGTATATATATATTCATATATATATATATTCATATATATATATATTCATATATACATATATGAATATATATATATTCATATATATATTCATATATATATATATTCATATATATATATATTCATATATATATTCATATATATATATATATTCATATATATATATATTCACATATATATATATATTCACATATATATATATTCATATATATATATATATATTCACATATATATATATTCATATATATATATATATTCACATATATATATATTCATATATATATATATATATTCACATATATATATATTCATATATATATATATATATTCACATATATATATATTCATATATATATATATATATTCACATATATATATATATGAATATATATATATGAATATATATATATATATTCATATATATATATATATTCATATATATATATATTCATATATATATATATATATATATTCATATATATATATATTCATATATATATATATATATTCATATATATATATATATATTCATATATATATATATATTCATATATATATATATATTCATATATATATATATATTAATATATATATATATATTAATATATATATATATATTCATATATATATATATATATTCATATATATATTCATATATATATATATATATATATTCATATATATATATATATATTCATGTATATATATATATATATTCATATATATATATATATATATTCATATATATATTCATATATATATATTCATATATATATTCATATATATATATATATATTCATATATATATATATATATATATTCATATATATATATATATATATATTCATATATATATATATATATTCATATATATATTCATATATATATATTCATATATATATATATATATATGAATACATATACATATATATATTCATATATATATATATATATTCATATATATATATATTCATATATATATATATATTCATATATATATATATATATATATATATTCATATATATATATATATATATATATTCATATATATATATATATATGAATATATATATATATACATATATTCATATATATATATATATATTCATATATATATTCATATATATATATAAACGCATCATTAATATCACGAGCTGTGTCGGCAAATTTTCAGACTAGTTTGAACTGGAACAAGAAAACCGTGCGGATTTGAATTTTGTCCATGCTGTCACAAACCTACAAAAAAATGGATGAAAAGATTGAGAACGGTACCGAATAACACGTTTCGATAGAACGAATAACTCGCTTCAAAATGATATATAACATGGCTATATATATATATATATATATATATATATATATATATATATATATATATATATATATATATACATATATATCAATGAATTAATTATGAAATCATACATAAAAGAAATATATATGAGAAAATGATATTTTTTTGCACCAACCTAATAATCGTTACAGGAAAGAAGTTTAGTCTTAGCAGCATATAATGGTACCATTCATTTACATTTTCATTCCTCTACTGATTGAGAACCTTCCTCTAATGTTTCAGTCATTGCCTTAGATCTGTGTCTATTAAGTTTGCTCTCGTCTCTGTTATAGAGTGTGATGTCATCAGCAAATATACTCATCTCGGGGACAATTTTAACTTTTAACATTTTTCCTTTAGATCGATTAAGAAGATGGCACTGCACGATAGGTTTCAGACAGTTGAACTACATGCCTATCATGACATCAAAGCCTTTCGTAAAACAGTATCAAGACGCCTGAATGAAATTGGTCTGTTTGCGAGATCACCAGCTAAGAAACCGTTGATAAACAAGAAGAACAAGAAACTCAGATTAAGCTTTGCTCAAGAGCATGTGCTGTGGACAGATGATCAGTGGCGAAATGTATTTTTTCTGATGAAAGTAAGTTTAAAGTATAGGGATCTGACGGGAAGAAATTCATAAGGAGGTTTGTTGGCGAAATATTTAATAAAAAACGCACGAAAAAAACGGTTAAGTTTGTTGGGGGTAGCGTAATGGTATTTGGAATGGTTTCTTGGGAAGGAACGACTGATCTGGTTCGTCTAAATACCAGAGTTAATGGAACAATATACAAGAACTTGTTGAGAGATCATGTCATCTCAATACTTCGAAATTCTGAGTGTGAAAAAACTATTTTCATGCCGCATAACGCCCTCCTACCACAAGGCTAAGCATGTAATGGAATTTTTGAACGAGCAAAATGTGGATGTTTTGGATTGGCCTCCTAAACCCCATTGAAAACCTATGGTCTACTTTGGGGAACCATGTGAGTGCAAGAAACTCTATAAATAGTGAAGATTTTGGCTAAAACTTAAAGAAGAATGGGAGAACATTTCACGTGATTAATGTCGCCATCTCATTCAATCTTGCAGTCGAAGGTACGCTGCAATTATAGAAAATAAGAGCTTGTTCACTAGATATTAAATGTACGTCCACCAATTTTGGTATTTCAATGTTATTATTTTTTAATTTATTTTCTTTGTCCCACGGTTTTGGCCACTTTCATTTTTTAAAAAAAATTGAAATGTTCATAACTTTTTTCTATCCTTTATAATGAAGGTTAATAAAAAATAAAAAATAAGAGTTAATAAAAAAAATGCACGAAGACAACGGTTATGTTTGGTGGGAGTAGCGAAATTATTTTCATGCCGCATAACGCCCTCCTACCACAAGGCTAAGCATGTAATGGAATTAATGAAGTGTATCAACATAAGCGATATGTTTAATGTGTGTAAGCTTAGTTTACCCCCCCCCCCGAATGTTGAAAAAAAAACTAAACAGTCCCATATTTTTGGCCGCTAGTGTATATCCTAATAAAGAAAGATCACACAATGTCGTATTCCAAATTAGTTACCGCTCTGATATTGACCAGGCTCAACGTTGCTTGACTTCTCCGCAAGCTGTTTCATTAAAAATCGTCATTTCGCTTCAACACTACGATATAAAAGGTCACGTCAGTACAATGCGGAAATTTTGACAGAGAAACCTTACACCTTGGCAGGGATTATTTTACCCACCGGGGGAATTACAATGAAAGGGCGAAAGAGACACGCTTGTCACGAATATCGACCGCGCTACATGATATGTGAAGCGGTCGTGCCATTCAATGTAATTAACCCGTTTGTGTCGTGGCGGAATACTTATTTGGTTGATTGGTTTGAATAACTTACGACGAGAACAAAGAGAAGGAATAATCGATGGTAATAATACGGATGATCAAAGGCGACAAAATTAGTTAAGATTGCTGTGAGTACGACAGAGCAGCGTGACAACGCTTAATTTTGCGCTAGTAAATTGATTGCCAGGACAAAGTGGATTGGGAAAACATCTAACAATATAATGATTGGTGATCAGTGTAAACTTATTCGATTGAATCAAAAAGATCTAGTGTTTGTATAATACGAACGCCATGGGAAATAGATACGTTCATGTAATGTCTTGCAAACACCTTTTTAGATGCTGACTGTGGATTTTTATTATTTTGGATTATTCGGACTACTGTTCTCATCTTGAGTGTTACTTTCTGGGCATCGCAACCACTAAGTATATAACCTTCAACCTCCAAAAAAGGTGTCACTTGCATCTGAATTTTACCTTATGCCGTATCCGTTGCGCCATGGGTGCTTGCGGATACTCAGAAGAAAAATGTGAATTATTTAAGACATCTATTCGGTCATGGCTAAAAGAACAAGATCGCGCTACCCCCGTTCGAAATTCCGTGCAGATTACGAAGTTGGACAGAAAATTTCACACGTTCAACCGGATGTACACAAAGAAGGTCGGAGGTTACATCGGCCAAAACGTTGTTAGAATAACACTCAAGATGGAAACAATAGTTCGAATAGTCAAAATAATACGTTCTTTCTATGAACCTCTATTTCTTGATGTCGAAAACTGCTGGAATATGACGGTTCAAGAAATGGATGGAGTGTTTCAATTTGCATACCTCTCTCTGTGAGCGCAGAGTTAAGCACAGGGTTGTGTTTTAATGCGGGGAAAAATAAAGCTGCCCCCTTCCCCAAAAGGGGGCACTCTAGGTCATGACAAAAATGAAAATTGCCTCAGTCTAGAAGGATTTCTCCTTCACTGACCGGGGACAGAAAATATGAGAGGCATTAGCAGACGTAGACATTTTTAAAACATTGTTTCGTAGTTTTTCTTTTTAGAAAATCATGATAATGTGTTAGTCAAAATAAAATTTATTTTAATCTGAGCTTTCGGAAATTAAAAATTTGTTTTTCTTAAACCCCTTTTTTCTTTTACCTTTTTAATCCTGACCTTTAAGTTAAGATCTTGGTGTAAAAGGGAACCGTCCATTTATGAATGTTAGCGCGATTACGCCATGTTAGTGATTACGCCATGTTAGTGATTATGTCATGTTAGTGATTATGCCATGTTAGCGATTACGCCATGTTAGCGATTATGCCATGTTAGCGCGATTATGCCATGTTAGTGCGATTACGCCATGTTAGTGATTATGCCATGTCAGCGATTACGCCATGTTAGCGCAATTACGCCATGTCAGCGATTACGGCATGTAAGCGATTACGCCATGTTAGCGCAATTACGCCATGTTAGCGATTACGCCATGTTAGCGCGATTACGCCATGTTAGCGATTATGCCATGTTAGCGCGATTATGCCATGTTAGCGATTATGCCATGTTAGCGATTATGCCATGTTAGCGATTATGCCATGTTAGCGATTATGCCATGTTAGCGATTACGTCATGTTAGCATGATTACGCCATGTTAGCGATTACGCCATGTTAGCGCGATTATGCCATGTTAGCGCAATTACGCCATGTTAGCGATTATGCCATGTTACCGTGATTACGCCATGTTAGCGCGATTACGCCATGTTAGCGCAATTACGCCATGTTAGCGATTATGCCAAGTTAGCGATTATGCCATGTTAGCGATTACGCCATGTTAGCGTGATTATGCCATGTTAGCGATTATGCCAAGTTAGCGATTATGCCATGTTAGCGATTACGCCATGTTAGCGTGATTATGCCATGTTAGCGATTATGCCATGTTAGCGCGATTATGCCATGTTAGCGATTACGCCATGTTAGCACGATTACACCATGTTAGCGTGATTACGCCATGTTAGCGATTATGCCTTGTTAGCGTTATTACGCCATGTTAGCATGATTACGCCATGTTAGCGCGATTACGCTATGTTAGCATGATTACGCCATGTTAGCGATTATGCCTTGTTAGCGTGATTACGCCATGTTAGCGTGATTACGCCATGTTAGCGCGATTACGCCATGTTAGCGTGATTACGCCATGTTAGCGTGATTACGCCATGTTAGCGCGATTACGCCATGTTAGCGTGATTACGCCATGTTAGCGATTATGCCTTGTTAGCGTGATTATGCCATATTATCGCAATTACGCCATGTTAGCGATTATGCCATGTTAGCGATTATGCCATGTTAGCGATTACGCCATGTTAGCGCGATTACGCCATGTTAGCGATTATGCCATGTTAGCGCGATTTTGCCATGTTAGCGATTACACCATGTTAGCGCGATTACGCCATGTTAGCGTGATTACGCCATGTTAGCGATTATGCCATGTCAGCGCGATTACGCCAGTTTGAATCAGTAGATTAAAAAGTCAACTTGCCATCACACAGGAAAAAGGAAAGAGAAAACTTGTCGTTTTCTAATAAAAAAAAAACAGAGAGAGAAATTGAATGCCTATTGGAGAGAATCGGAATTTTTCTTAGACAGTATTATTGAGTGTTTAATGTCTTTCTGTAAAAGCTTGTTGGTCCCCGACAAAAGGAGGGTGAACCTGTAAATTAACCGTTGTCTGTTCGTCTGTTTGTTTGTCAGCAATTTTCTCAATAATTACGCCTTGAAATTTTTTAAAATTTTTCATAAACATTAAACATGATATGAGTAAAAAAAGGTAACAGAACGGATTTTCCTGGAAAACTCCGGTATCCCCTCTTAGGGCTGCCTTTTGGGTTTAAATGGCTAAAATTGACACTTTTCTGCTTATTAAAAAAAATTGATGCCTTGGATTTTTATAAAACTTTCTGAAAAGTTGTAACTAACTGATTTCTATATAATTTTGCTTGTCTATACTTCGCGATAACTCTTAGATGTACCCTGGGGGCTCTTTTAGGACTAATAAAAACACCCCATTTTTGGGATTATTTTACCATATTTGTCCAAAATTTTCTGTGTATGTCTATTTAGCAGTTTTGCATGGTGCTGAACTCAAATTTAAATATGTAAAGGCTTTGAGGTCTTTGGGGGCTAAGTGGGGGGGGAGAAAATGATGGACTTAATCATTTTTTTTTATTTGCATGGTGCAGAACTTAAATTTACATATGTTAAGGCCTAAAACTGTATCGTTTGTTCATTTTCACCAGGATTTGACGTCCCCTGGGGACTTTTTGGGCTAAATGGGGTGGGGGCAAATGTTGAACTTAATAATTTTTTATACCTCGTTCACTGTGCCCTCACATGGGACCATGCATGCTTCACTTGCTTTTTATGTTTTTTTATCAGGACCATTTGGCATAAGGATAATTCCCCCTACAAGTAAACTCTAAGTAAATATAATGGAGGACGTCCCTCATGGCCACCTGTAGGTACACTTGTGACATTGCAGTTAAACAAAGGAAAGAAAGAAATAATTGTTAAAATTCTGGTTCGGCATTTATTTTTTTTATTTATTTTTTTTTTTACAAAACGTTTTTATCGCCATTATTTCGCGTCTTGACACCATTTAAAAGTCTCTCGCCATTGTCCCTCACGCCCGTTTCTCTTTCCTCCGACCGCATGCCGGCCACAACCTGCCCATTCTCATCTTGGCTTTTTGCGTAAGTCTCCTTCGGCGCCGACTTTGTTTCTCTCCAAGCTGATGGTGTATTTTTTTTTCCTTCTTCTCGCGCACATTTTCTAATTTACATATCCGCTTTTATCGGTTACTGCTGCTGCTGCTGCTGCTGCTGCTTTTCCTGTTGCAAACCAACCATTCGTCGCTGGTTCTAATACTTTCCCACGCATTCATATGCACTATGTTGCATAGTGTCTTGTCTCGCCATCTATTTAACTTGAGTGACTATTTCATATTTTTTATCTAACCGCTTCCCCAAATCATCAGAAACGTAGTTCAAATGTAAATATTAACGTTTATTAGACAAAAGCCAAAAGAAAAGGATTATAAACATACAAAAAAAAGAATAACAATAAAAAAAATAATAATAATTTACAGTAAAATAGTGTAAACTCGTATACGTTTGCGTCCATTTTTATTATTTGGATTATCTGAACTACTATTCTTGCCTTGGACGTTATTCTCACAACGTTAAGGCCGATGTAACACCGGCCTTCTTTCAAGTGTAACCCAGGAATGCTGGTGCCGAAGTCGGCAATCTGTACGGAATTTCGAAAGAAACCATTTATTTAACAGAGATGAATAGCTTACTCTCGTTCTGTCAGCCATGACCAGGTAGAAGTTTACAGTAATTCGTAACTATATTATTAATATCGCCTGTACTAGGGATTGAACTTTCAACCTTAAAAAGTCACTTAAAACTGAATATACTTAGCACTTTGTCCGTTGCTATCTGTGTAGACAATTCACTTAAACCTATTGTTTTATTTTAGAAAAAATATACTTCCCTAAATTAAATAAAGGGTTCCGTTTGAAATTCGGTATAGATTCCCGAGCTGGACATTACGATTCCAGTGTTACACCTGAAGAAGGTCGAATGCTACGTCGACCGTAGCATTGTGTGATTAACGCCGAGATGACAACAATAGTCAGAATGATATGAATAAAACAAATTATCAATTTAAAAAATTCCGAAAATAATATCATGAGTCTGTGTGTATAATTATCAGAAACTACACAAGATATAGTCTCAGAAACTACATAATATACATGCTTATAATTTATTCATTCAATTGTTTCATGAGTCTCCGTAGCAGTTCAAAACAAAATCAAACATTTCGTAAGTAAAATATTTACAATTGTGGTAATTATGCCTTATTAAAATGTTTAATAAATTTTAAATGATAGTTATTTCCCTTATATCGACTCGAATTGTGTGTGTGCCCAGAGAGAGGATTGGGCAGTGCGAAGAAGAAAGTTAGGTGGCAAGGGGAAGAGAGAAAACAAAGGAGTAGTGAAGAGAGGAAGATAGAAATTATGCTATAATTTTGTTCCGGGCAATGCAGGATAAAAAAATATATTTAAAAAAAAACCACTTACCGAGTTATGCCCCTTTTTGTTATCGGTGATGTCGCATGCAACTTTTTCGTCGGCGTCTTCGTTCAAATTACAAATCTCGTCGGCTTCCACTCCATTTTTACTTTGGACAGACGGAGGTTGGTGAAGATTCTCGGCATCTTGCTTCCCCGATTCGTCCATTCCAGATGCCAATGTTTGTTCTTGACTTTCCTGTTGGCCGGTGGTTCTCTCTTCGGACCCTTGGACTCTGTCGACGTTTATTTTAATGAGTTTATTCTTTTTCTTCTTCGGTTTCTTTTGCATCTTCGGTTTTTTAAGCGACTTTGCTTTAGCTAAAATACACAGAAAACAAATAGAATAAATTATAACAAAATGCTCCATCTCTCCCCCCCCAAAAAAAAATAAGCACTAATAATAGAGCGTATTTAAGGATCAGTCTGGATCGAGTCTTTCCGTAAAGGGATTTACGGAAACGAGCAGAAATCAAAGATCACGTGATAACGACACAAAAAGACACTCTGGAATAGAGTTCTTGCGTTTTTCTTAATGTTTTTGTTGCATTTTATTTTCAATTATGGTGCTTCCCCAACCATCTTTAGGGTGGTATTATCTGGCAGATTATCAGCCATGAGCTGAATAGAGTTTATCGTTTGCTATAACATGCTTGTAGAGATACTCGATGTTATTTGGGATATAAAAATAAGAATTAAAATTTCTCTCACCCTGTCTCTCACGCACACACACATTCTTTCTCTCTTTCTCTTTGTCTATTTTTTTCGCAAACTTTGCTAAATAGTAACAAAAAAAGTGAAAAACTCATTTGACTGACATTTTTTATTCCATTGAAGTAAAGTCATCATAACTAAACTATGAGGGTCGTTTCAAAAAGTAAAGCCTCTTATTTTTAACAAAATAACTAAAACGTTTAAGAGCTACGAAGACGGGGACAATACCATTAAAACGAGCGTGGATTTAATAGTGTTCCGCTCGAAATTTCATGCGGATTCCCGAGTTCGACATGAAGATAACCCGAGTTCAAGAGAAAGAATCCCGAATTCAACAAGATTCACCCGAAGAAGATCGGGGGTTAAACTGGCCGAAACTTTGTGAAAATACAACTCAATATGAGAACAATAGTTCGAATAATCTAAATGATACGAATTATTAATCCTCATCTAAAAGAAAAAATAGAAATCTAAAATCTTTTACCAATCAGCACATACAACATCGCTTACACTGTGCTCCACGAAACTACTACTGCCATTCTTACCTGCATACAAATTACTACATTTGTTCCGCTTAAAATACGTCCCTTAAATACATATTTCCATGAGTAATGTATTTTAAAAAAGTAAAGGTCAACACTCTTATCTGGCTGGTAGAGAAAAATGATTTTTAGTTTTATTATTTGAAACTGACGAATTTGAGATGATAATTCATATTGCGGCTTAAAAATGTTTTATTTGTAAAATCCTGTATAATATAAATAAATAATTGCAAAGCAATAAATCTGTAAAAATCATATTTTTATAATTTAAAAGCTTTGCATTTGAGCTTAAGAAAACAAAATGTGCAGTGAAGCTTAATTTTATTTCTGGGCTTGACAGATAGCTGTTTAAATGTTTTGAGTGGGTCACTAAATACATCGGCTTACATCGGATAATCAAGCGGTCTATCGAAATTAAAAATGTGAAACTAACCTTAATAGAAGTAGACCCTATATATTGGCTTGATTGGAACAAAGGCTTTGATTGGCTGACCAATCGTAATATAGTAAAAAAAAAAAAAATTTAAAATGCTCGGCAGTTGGTTGGCCAATAAGTAGTTGCTTCGATGGAAAATCTTTTTAAAAATCCTTTAAGCTTAAAAATGGAATAGAAATTGGCAACCGATGGAAGAAAGGGAAGTAAAAGAATACATAGAAAGTATTTCTCTAAATTTACCGCTTCTCCAGGAAATTACAGAAATGTTCGAAGTTCCTTCTTTTTTTTTTTTTTTTTTTTTTTTTCAATTTTTTCAGCGAATTATTATCGAATGGCCACTAATATACGAAATTATCGAAAAAAAAAAAATGAAAAAGACAATATGGCTGACGAACACGAGTGCTACCCCTCTAGCGAAATACGCATCGGCTCCGATGTTGTACGCACTGAGGGGGCAATTATTATTTTTACAAGGAAAGAATTTTTGCGTGTGTGGCCTAGTTTATTTATTTATTTATTTATTTATTTTGGCTTAAACTTTGCGCTTTACAGATTATTTTGTTATTATGATTTTCCCCCCGTTTTGGGGGGGGGTTATTATGGGGGGGGGAGATTATAGTTATAGGTAATTAATAATTTCTCCTCAACCAACTGCACATAATTTTTCTTTGTATATATATTTTTCTTACTATTAAAACTCTTTTTAAAGGGTTACAAGGAAAACGGAACACGGGAATAGAATAGCAAAATGTCTTAACAGAAGTAAAGGTTGGTCCGCCGGATATCGATGTGGTATTTATTTGCTTCCCCACGAAAACAAAATGTGACACAAGGTCGTTTTTAATGTGGGAGAA
Source organism: Euprymna scolopes (assembly GCF_053919585.1). NCBI lineage: Eukaryota > Metazoa > Mollusca > Cephalopoda > Sepiida > Sepiolidae > Euprymna > Euprymna scolopes. The sequence continues at coordinate 64,197,194 of NC_136511.1, forward strand.
AACCAGCTTCCCCTCAAAACGGGCACTCTGTCAGTTTACAAATGAAATTACCTTAGTTTAGAAGGGTTCCCCCCGCCATTGACTGAGGACAATTAATTTGAGTGCATCTGTGCAGACATCACACTTCAGTGACCAGCGCAGTACAAGTACCGGATACCGACTTCCACCTTACAGCTTTGTCTTCCGGTATTTATCGTGTATGGATCAGCTCATTCGTAGGTAACGCAGGTAGTTCCGCCACAACAGTTACACAACTATGTTCCAATAAATACGTGATACCGAGGAGTTCTTCATGTTTTGGGAGGAGTTATCTAATTTTCCTTCTTTACTAATGACCCACCACTAAATCAAGGCCAAAAGCCATTCGAGGTAAACGAGATAGGTAGATTGTTGGTTCCATGATTAAGACTATTATGAGAGGATTGAAAATAATTAATGGAATGGGCGAAGTTCTATTACATACGGAAACGATTTTAGTTTTTGAATATATTTAAGATAATAGGAGTATGTGTGTGTGCGGTAAGTGTTCCATTGAAAATAAAATGAGAGAGGGTGAGAGTAATAGACAGAATATTGGTAATAGATGGGTGATTTGTTGAGTACATTGGAAATTATGAGTAATGGATGCAGTTCTTCTAATTTATTTAAAATAAAAAATGAAATGAAAATATGTATTTATTTTTAAAAATATACAAAACCTTTTATGTCGAGACTCGACAAAAAATCAAACATTTGTATCAACAAATGTTTTTTAGCTGAAAGAAAAAAGTTGTTTATTTCATTCGTTTTCACACGCGTCACCGCTACGTATTGACAACACAACACAATATGTTCGCTCTTTCTCCTCTTTTCTTGGTCAGATAGCAGTTCTTTGTTTTTGACCTCAATTCGCTGTTGAGTTTCAGTGATTCTCTCAGGGACGAATAGGTCGGCCGGCTCGCTTCCGAAAGAGTGAGAGGAGGACATATCACGTGCTTGTAAAGGATACCTTTCGAATCGCCACACGTTTTTTTTTCCTTTTTTTCTTTTCCTCGTACTTTTTTCTCTGATCTTGATACATTTCATTCTGTGACGTCACGTTCATGACCTGACTCGGCACGTGAGTCGTCAATATGAACATGTATTTAAATGATGGGGTCCCGACTGTTAAAAATAGATAAGTAAAAATCATAACGTACAGATAAAATATAGAGGCATGAGTACACGTGTCATTTGTTCATTTTAGTTATCATGGCTAAAAGACACTCAAGGCCGAGATCGATTGATTATCTATTTAATGATGAAGAATATTTTGAGAGGCTTGGAAATGATGAATGAAATGAAACAATCTTGATTAAATATAGAGATGATTTGTGACAAGTGTTTCATGATATTTGATTTGGAAACGGACACGTTGTAATCATCAAGATCCTTGAAAAGAAACTATTCATGGAAATTTCGTCTGGCACAAAAGACAGTTGTTTGCGGATTTCCAAATGAACAGACCAATAAATTTTGTCTCTGACTAAGTTGTGTAAAGTTTTATGAATCTTTTTAATCCAGCTACAAGTCAGAACGTACACAGTCATCGCAGCATATGATTATATCTGATAGTATTTTAACTAGATATAATCGATCCCATAGTCTTTGATGGCATCCATGGGGCTAATCATAGGATACTCGGTTAATATCGCCGCAAATCTCGGGATTTCACTGTTAACCGAGGGTTGTCTCTTTTATCAGCGATGGAAAATAATATTTCATTGTCTAGGTCTGTCAATCTCGTAGTGCATGTAAGTCGAGGTTCTGTGTAGCCCTAGGAGGTCCACCCTCCCAGGCCTTGTCTCTCGGCTTTCGGGAGAAGCAAGTTTATCGCTTGTTATCTAACGTGCTCTCACCAGGAACTACTGAGGGAGATACTCGGACTTATTTTTGCAGCGTCAGGGTGCTCCTCCTCTTGGGGCACTGGCCCATTTCCGACCTACCGACCTTGTGTCACATCCTCTAGCGGTGGGAGATGCTATTACAACAGACACTTGCCATTTATTCCTCGATGGCAGCAGACATTGATCTTCTCTGGAATTTTAGTGGCTATAAGTTTCTCTAAGGTCCCATTAATCTCCACGCATTCCCAGTGGAAATTTGTAAGTGTTTTTCCTCTTCAGTCTTTCCATCCTCCTTGACACTTCACAATTATGTTCTGTTATATCAGCTGAAGATCGTACCATCAAATTTAGTGTGTGCGGTTTTTTTGGGGAGGGGGGTAGTTTCAGTTCTCTTAGGTGCATTGTGATGACTTTTTTTTGCTTTTGTTTTGCTTTTATTGCAATTTTCATGTATTGGCTTCCGTTCGTAGTTAATGTGAGTTGGTTTCTGCAAACGATTGTAATTTATTTTATTCATATTGTTATTATAATACTTAAAGTTATCACCATGATTAATTTGTTTTGAATTATTGTTGAACCGAAACTGACCTTTAGTCTGCAAATGGGCAGTTATCTTCCATCATGATAATGTTTATTCTCACACAGTCCCATTGACCAAAGATCTAAAATAATTCGATTTGGAAATCTTACTCTATGATGCATATTCTTTTGGCCTAGTTCACTCGGATTATAACTGAGGAGGGGGTGGCTTTGTCTGGTCGTAAAATACGCTTAAATATGATATTTCAATTTGTCCAGATTTCGTATATTATTATATTATTAGAGTCGGGATTTCAAAAGTAATGTTACATGATAAGGGCTGTCCCCTTTTCATGTAAGTATAAAAATAGAGAGATTAGTTAAAATGAAAATGAAATAGCATAGGCGAAATTCGAACCTCGTAATCTAGGTTTAGAAATAGATTACGTGTGAGAATTTAAAAACATTTGTTTAGAATATAGATAAATATTTCAAGGAAAGAATGTTAACTATCAAGTTTGTTATGAAAATTTAAATTGAAAGAATGCAGCTTATAAGATAATGTTTTTAACATATTGGAAAAATAGGTTACTGAGAAATAGGAAAAGTTTTGGACACGTATGTCCAGAACACGTGAAAGAAGGCACATGTTTTAACATGTGTATGACGTCACGGAAAATAGAAAGTTCTAGGGATAGAGAAAAACTTTAGTTAGAAAACAGTCAGTGAAGAAACTCGGAGAGAGACAGTCAGGCGTCTAGGAAGCGAGACGTCACTTCAAGGAAAAATGTGAGACTTTGAATTCTTGGTGATGGAAACGACCGGTCGTGACGAAATAAACCATCATGTGTTTTGTAAAAGTCGTCTTGTGTCTTATGATTCTTACAAAAAGGTAAAGTTAAATTGTATTATATATGTGTGTTATAAAATGTCTTTACATACACATCTCGACTTCTCATATTACAATGTGAATCTATATCATGTCTACACAATGTCTGAACACTATGTCCTCACTCAAAGTTTTCCTTCTTCTTCAACACATTTAAGAATGAACATTTAATATATAAGAATCTATCCTAACATGAACAAGCTCTCTAAATCTCTCACAACATCCCTCTCTGAGTTCTACAACAAAATCTCTCTCTCTCTCTCTCTCTCTCTCTCTCTCTCTCTCTCTCTCTCTCTCTCTCTCTCTCTCTCTCTCTCTCTCTCTCTGAGTCCTTTTAACATCCCTCTTAATAAATCTCTCTCTCTCTAAGATAAGCATCTCTCTCTAAGACTCTCTCTCTCTCTCAATGAAACCCCTATATAACAGTAAAAAAAGTACTTAGGTGCCATCAGCTAAGAATCAAAACCGAAAGCAAAACTGTAGCATTCAAAGCTGGTGACGTTACCACTGTACCAACATGACACGCATATGAACTGATTAAAAATAAATCAAGGTAAATGTACAAAATGTACAGCGATTTTTTTATTTGACCCCTGTTTGACCCCTTAACAATTATTTTAACTGACTAAAGACGCATAGAAGAACGGTCTATAAAAAATCCAATTATTTGGGTCCCTTAGCGACGCTCTGCGACTTTTAGTGTCGAGAGAGATAGAGTTTGAAAATACGGAGGCAAACAGACAGACAGGCATTGTGAGTTTTATAAATTAGATTTGGAGGATTACAAAACCATTTAGATGGACTTAGGTTAATATCACGAAAGGAGATTAAACAGATTCATATTTCACATCAAAACCTAGAGAATTTTACAAACGATGCAGTTATAACCTCGTTTGCAGATGGAATCAAGTTATAGGGAGTAAATTTTGTTATTATTATGGATAAAGGTTTTCAAAAACAGTTTTCGTTTTCAAGATGAAACTTTCGCACCAACCTAATAAAGAGAAAATTCACTAAGAAAAAAGGAAAATTGTGCTGGATTAGAACATTTGTCTACGAAGAGCAAACGTTTTAAGCTGATTCCGTTTAACCCAACTAGGCCTAAACTACTGCGGTTTGAATCTGATCAGATTACTCTAATCTCTGATTTGTGAACGAGAAAGAAAAAGACGAGAAAACAAAAAGAAAAAAATGAAAGAAAAAGAAAGATAATAATTTAAAGACGTGCACGGGCAGTAAAAAAACCAAAGGATATAGTAAAGAAAAATGAAAGAAAGAATTAAAATAAAAAAGAAACGAAAGAAAGAATGAAGAATCAAAAAATTTGAGACAGATTTTTAGAATCAAATAAGTTTTAAGGACCCTACAAAATAAACAAAATGAAAGCGACAACCTCGAGTCTGCTCCGGTTTCTTCCGGTTGACCTGTGCCCATTATTTACAAAGGAATAATACCTTCAGTGTTTTTTTTTTTGTTTTTTTTGTTTTTCTTTAATAACAAGCTCAATTTTTAATATAGGAAAAATTTTTAGAAAAAAATGGGGGGGATACTAAATATTTATTTTTTGGTGAACGGTTTTATTATTATTTTATTTCTTTTAATAAGATATTTTAATTTTTTAAAAAAATAAGGTTTAAACAGAAGATCCTATTTTTCGGGTTGTTTACGCGTTGTGTGTCGGGTAGCGGGACAGCACTACTGTTAAAGGAAAAGTATGTCACCTCCTTGCCTCCGCTTGTTTGTGGGAGACCCCTGGACATGGTCGATAACCCACTTAGCTCCCCGATCAAGGTAGTGTGAGATCATAGAAATTAGGTGACTGATGTAACACAGAAGTAAACAGAAATAATTCTGTTCACGGTTTCGTATTTTGTTGTGTTGAGCAGAAGATTCCTCTGGGTCAGAACAATCGCCCAGTATGGACACTGCTCGGACAAAAAAAAAAAAAAAAGACTGCAACCTACTGTCTGTGCAACTACAAAGAAGGCTGTGGCATGTGGCAATACACCCAGCTCTTTATTCGAGAAACAGTGTGTATTGGAGTCTGAATCAGAACATCTCGCTCGGTAAGGGTTAGATTATCATGATAAACAAGTGGCACCTGATCCTCATCAAACTACTCTCTAATAAAGAACAACGGGAAAGATCGTAGATTCCGTGAACAAAGCTTCTTTCTTAGAAGTGCACGCCCGTGGAACTCTCTTCCGTTTGCCTGTTTCCCACCTGACTACAACTTGGATGTCTTCAAGTCCAACATAAACAAATTCCTGATAAATCGCCCTCTTAAGTAAGACATTTTATCAAATCTCCATTACTAACGATTACTACAATATTATCCCATTGATTACTGTACACGCAATAACCCTTATCCTAGAGTGGCTTCCGGGCCTTGATAAGTGGTGACTACCATGTAAAAAAAAAGTAGAAGAAGCAGAGGATGACAGCGAGAAACATATGTTGACAGTCTGAACATCTGGGAAGCAACGGAAATGATGAGCAACAATTAATTCATGAATGTCTCGAAGGAGAGAGGTGGATGGGAGGTCATAGCCGTCAATCCCTTTACCAGGTTGGCCACAACTTGAATGCATAAATGAACGCGTTAAACGTCCTAAAATCTCGTTTTCTAAATTATTTATTTCTCTACGGTCATGACAATAATTCGTTTGAGTCTTAAAACATTTTCTAAAAAATACACTAAATAATAAATATATAGTTTACATTTCTCTCAAAATTAATCTTTCTCTATATCAAAAATCTATCCTGTTATCGATAAAAACAAAACAACTGTTATCCGTTTGTTTATAGTGCGTGCAGGTCAACTGGAAGAAACTAATGTAAACCCCAAGTAGTCGCTTTTATTTTGCTTATTTTCTGGGGTCCTTAACACCTAATCGATCCGTATTTTGATAATATATGCAAAATATTAAAAGTTCTTACTAAAATGGAATACTGTTGATTTATTCATCTTGTTAGAAGTCGCGTAGAAACATTTTTCTCGCCTTGACAGGGCACAAAATCAACTTCGACATCTAGTGGGTGTATATATCTTCCGTTCTCTATAGTCCCTCGCATAAAAGTCACTCATTTTTATCTAATCTATCGTTATTTATACGCAAGGTGCTCGATTAGGCCCCCAGTTCTTAATTCCGTTTTGTGAGACATTTACATAAAAAATGGTCTTATTACAACAACTGACTAATATCAGGCGGAATTTCCATGAACAGACTTTCTTTCTAAAAACACTTCTTGTCTGTGGAACACACTACCACGGGACTGCTTCCCTGGAAAACTGCAACATGGTCGTGTCTAAATCTAATATCAGCAAATTCTGCCTAGCCCCATTGTAACACTAAAGAGAGGCCACATCAGACCTGTAGGGTTGATGTGACGTTTCTTTTGGTTAAAAGTAATTTTTTGTTCCCGGATGATGATCGGGTTTTGAAGGAATAAAAATAATTATTAATTTTTTTTTGTCAATAAATTCTGAGCTAAGTCTGTTGTTGAGATGGCGGCGGCAAAAGTGCCTTTGTAGCGAAAAGTTAAATCACATTCTAAACTTCAAAAGCGAAAAAGAATGCATAAAATATTTTAGCCAAAATACACAGGCGTTTGATCTGAAATAGCCGAAACCATAATTAACTATGAGCCAAGTTTGATCTGTGAGTTTGACAGTTGAAAAAGTCGGGTTGTTTTTGATCTGAGAGAAACACACGCAGTGACTCGGCATTGTGTTTTAGAACAAAGAATAGGAAAAAATGAATTGTCCGAAATTTCAAAACAATAATACATATTTTTATGACGTATCGAGAATTGTCATTTTGTGAATCAGGTCGAACGAAAATTGAAGTTATGAAATATTTTTGCTCGGATGGGAAAATGTGTTGTCCGATAAGTTCAAAGCGATAAATGCATTCTTGGTCTTTTGACGTAATCAAAATGTCTGATATAATGGAATGGCCGACAACCAGAACTTAATTAAAAGATAAACTAAAATTCCTTTGAATTATCAAAGCGAAAAATGAGATCAATAGATAATTTTAAAACAAATAAAATCGCGTGATTTACTTTAAGTTAAAGGAAAAATAATTTTCCTGGATATGGAAAAATTCCATTAGTAAGCCAGGGAGGAGTTAAATAATACAACGTGTAAGTTGGGCGTTAATTAAAGGAGGAGTCAATCCAATTTTGGAAATGGACCAATGAAAAAGGGCCCTGTCGAAGTATAATCAACCAATGAGAAAAGGCCCCGTCGAATTATAATCAAGCAATTTGATTGGTCGATGACGAACATGGGTGTCATCATCATTCCATAATTGTATTATAAAAGAAATGAAAAATCAGAGATTAAGTCAGAGTCCGGGTCTGAGATTGGGAATCAGAGTCAAAGAGAGCTAAGTCGAATTGTTCCGTCTCGGCAGAATCACCTCTCCTCTCTCTCCCCCTCGCTTGTTGCCTGATAACTCAACGCTTAGAAGGTGTCGATCACTTAACGAGAGTTACGCAAAGTCCGCGATACCGACCAGGTATTTCAACAACAGAAGCTCAGTTGTATAACTAACTGTTTGCTTGAATTAATTGTCAACTATATGTATATGCTGTAAATACTTCTTTTATGAATTTCCGAAATATATATTATATTAACCAACCTCCGGAGTTTTGTTGCTGATGTGCGTTGATCCCTATATGTGTATATTTCTTTATTTGCCATTTGTGACACCGTATCCGTCAACGAACACCCAGAATAACTAGACGATCCACGGAGAACAGGCCTTGAGGACCGAGCATCCGAGAAGAATCCCCAACGCCTTAACGAAGAACTCACTGGGTGACGCGACGTACTAACGGTTGGCAGACCTGGTTGCCCAGTCGACATATCATAACTGTACCGACCAGGGTGCAGATCATAACTGGGCCGCGATCAGAGGTTCAAGGTCGTGTAAGACCACGTTTCAAGGTCACACCATGACTAATCAAATTTTATTCATTGCAATCATCATTTAAGTTCTAATTTCGTGCAGATTCATGAATTCGACGGAAATTCGACCGACAAGATACACCTGAAGAAGGTCGGAGATTACATCGGCCGAAACGTTGTGCGAATAACATTCAAGATAAGAACAGCAGTTTGAATAATTCAAATAATATGAATTATGAATCCTGGTCTGAAACATTCAGAAATATTTAATATCCGTTCATAATATTCTTCAACATTAAACCGATAATTCATCCATCTCATTAATCCTTATGCTCGAGCGGCTTTTGGTCTAGATAACTAGTGATTCGTTATTAAGAAAAAGAACTAAATTCAGTCATTTATCTCGCTGGCAGAAAGATAAGTAAGAAAATGAGATTCAAGAGCCAGCGCCTTAGAAGAAGTGTATCGAGCGCGTATGAGCCTTTATGAGCGCGTGTGAAAAATTCATCAGAAGCAGAAGAATAGATGGCTAGCAAAGATATTGGCAGCAGCAGCAGCCGTAAAACGCGTATGCAAATTAGCAGGTGTGCGCGAGCTTGCTGGTACCGGTGTGGTCCCGTGATGGTGGCGAGAGACTTTTAAGCTGGTGTCGACACGGCAGTGTTTTGTTAATCTCATGGTGGACGAAATGAACAAGAAAATAAAGAAGCAGATATTGTTAGGAAAGTAACGGTAACAAATGCCTTTTGCTAAAACAAAAAAAAAAGCTGGATTTTTGTTTCTTTCCTATTTTGTTTGTTCCTTTGCGATTGTACCAGACGGCTTGGAGAACTGTAGCGACGCAGTTAAAAAGTAACGGCCACGCCACGTTACAGAAGAGCGATGGCCTACAAAATTTACTGATCAGTCCCGTCGGATTTCCCAGGTAAGGGAGCTTCATATTGTTATGTTGTTACTCTACCGGAAAACACCGGAAACTATTAAATGGTCGATTATTATGATGAATTTATAATAGTCGATTATTATGATTAGTAAAAGTATAATTGTTAGATGGAAATAATTCAAAGATGTGAAAAGTTATGTTAAGTTCAAATATTTACATTTAATAATTGTCAGGAATGTTAACTTGATGTTAATTTGACAGATGGAATTGAAGCTAACCATAATATAAGTAAATATACGTGACAAAAACCCAGCAAAGGTCTCTAGGCTACATGTAATGATGACGCAATAAAAATATAAATTTGAGATGCAGTTACGTGAGAGATCAGTTTCGATACGTAACGCGTTAGAGACGGATGTTTTTTTTTTAATGACTGGACGCCCAATGGGAGTTGGAAGGGGACGACTTAGAAAAATGTAAATCTTATACAAAGCGTGCCAACTCTGAAAAAGACCCCCCCCCAAGAATAAATGATTATATTTAAAGATATAATTTTCGTCTGAGCGTTTTATCTTTCGGAGAGAAGCACCTTTCATTTCAGAACGCATAGTGTTTTATCCGACAACGATTTCTATAAACAACACCCAAATAGAAAATATATTAGACGAATCACACGCAGAACGAGACTCATTATAAAAACACACATCTGTAAAATAGATAACCGCATATATATATATATATATATATATATATATATATATATATATATATATATATATATGCATGTGTATATATGTATATATATGTATATATATATGTGTATATATATGTATACGTATATATATATGCATATATATGCATATATATGCATATATATTTGTATATATATACATATATATATGTATATATATGTTTGTATATATATACATATATATATATGTATATATATATGTTTGTATATATATATACATATATATATGTATATATATGTATGTATATAATTGTGTATATATGTATATATATATGTGTGTATATATATGTATATATATGTACATGCATATATATGTATGTCTATATATATGTATATATATGTATACATATATATGTATATATATGTATATATATGTATATATGCATATATATGTATATATATGTATATATGCATATATATGTATATATACATATGTATATGTATATACATATATCTATATGTATATATGTATATGTATATATATGTATATAT
>NC_136511.1:64210010-64212510 GCF_053919585.1 Euprymna scolopes
TAAAATGTTAATTTTCTTTTTTTCGAAATTATTCTTTCATATTATTTTTAAAGATTGTTTAAACGTATTAGGGCCCAAAAAAAGTAGGTCCTAATTTTTTTAGGGGTTAAAAGACGCTGAGTCACGTCGTAAAAATTTACCTTTTTTTTAATTAGAAATTAAAGTTTGTAATCGATGAGATTAACGTGAAAAAAAAAGAAAGAAAAGTGTAAATTGTGGAATTCAGAGGGGGGCAGTAGATCCTATTTTTTAGGTATTAAACAACGATGGGTCACATCGTAAAATTTGCGATTTCTGTATAGCTGTTTAAAGAATAATAACAACAAACAAATGAAATGATCGGAAAATTCTAAGGGGCAAATAACTCTAAAAGTTTTTTTAAATATTCGATGTTGAAATAATAATTCCCCAAAAAATAAATATGTTATCAATATAATTATTGTTTAAAATGTATTAAAAAGAATTTTAAATAAAACACTGAAAACAATTCTCTCGCTAGAAACATTAATTAAGATACCGCTATTTAATAAAAATGATTTTTCTTAATGTCATATGCAAATGACATAATCTTTTTATTGTATGTAGTTTCCAAGAATGAATATAGAAATAAATGAAAGAGTAAAGTAAGGAAACTTTTGTATATATTAATAAAATTGTGAACAAACAAACAAACAGACGGACAGGATTACGGATTTATATATATAATAGATATATATATAAATATATATATTTATATATGAAGTAATGCACATATACATGTTTTATATATATATATGCTTACTTTTTGTTATCAAGTAAGATCTTTGACTTACTTTCACTTTAATCGAATACTTTTGCAAGCAAAATCCGATCCCACATTTTGATAATTCTTACCCTCTGATGAGAAGAAAAGTACTTCTTCGAAACTCCGTGGATTAAGGACTATCCATTATTTACTGTTTCCTTTTCAAATTAAATATGTTTTTAACACTTTTTCAAAGTATTTTTTAACATGTTTGATTAACTATTTGCTCTTTATATATATATATATATATATATATATATATATATATATATATATATATATATATATATATATAATATATATATATATATATATATATCCGAAAAATGTAGCTATAAACAAATACCTAATTTTCGTATAGATGTTATTTATTGTTTTGGTTTTGCGATACATTTTTTTTTTTTTGATTGAATGAATTATTTACACGAAAATGCATTATTACCTAAATGCGAGTGAAGAATACTTTTCCGTTTTAATAATTTGGTACACCCAAATGGGGAGCGGCATATATATTGTTTAAAATATGGTTATCCACTGACACGTGTTTCGTCGTCTACGACTAATCAAAGTGGCTGACATTCAGCCACTGGGATGAATGGTACACGACGAAACACGTGTCAGTGGATAACTATATTTTAAACAATAATTATATATATATATATATATATATATATATATATATATATATATATGCATGCATAGATATTATACATATATATATACACATATATATACATATAGATATATATACATATACGTTTACATACATATATATATATACATATATGTATACATACATATATATATACATATACGTATACATACACATATATATATACATATACGTATACATATATATATACATATACGTATACATACATGTATATATAGAGATATACGTATACATATATATATATACGTATACATACATATATATATATATACGTATACATATATATATATATACGGATACATACATATATATACACATATATATATATACATATATATATACTAGCAAATGTACCCGTCGTTGACTGGGTTCAAAAACAGCCAACAGAAAATGGACTCTTATTTATGAAAGTATGATAGGTTATGAAAAATAAGGCTTGTAAAGAGATAGCTTCGAATTTGGGGGTATCAAAACCAAAGCAAAATATGATGAACGTTAAAATAAAATAGATGAACCCCATAATTTATAATACCATACCTGTAAACACTGAAACACTTATCACAATATTCTGTGGATCTATATAAAAAACCTTGTTAAACTTTGTGACATATCTCCATTCTATGAAGGTCAGGCGCGAACGAACACCCCATAATTATATTATACCATATTTCTTCAAACTGAAACATGATTATCAAAGTATACTTACGCAGATAGATATGAAAAGTCTTTATTAAAGTTCGTGCCCATTTCTATTCTATGGAGGCCAGTATTATTATGTGAATCTATATCAAACACACTTGTAAGCGTTTTTTTTTTTATTTTTAAATTTTTTAATTTCATACTTTGTGGGCAATGCGCGAACGTAGGCCCGACAATTTTAATGAACCACCGTTCTGCCAGATGAAACATACCAATTCCTGTGTCTCGATATATCTTCTATCATTATATGGAATCAATTTTTTTAAATATTCAACCATATAGGAGCCTATTCGTGACCAGACACTAACACACACACACACGCGCGCGTGCGCGCAGAGACAATC
>NC_136511.1:64222510-64272510 GCF_053919585.1 Euprymna scolopes
GAGGATTTAGTCACATACTATGTAAGGTATACCAAATAACCAAGTTGTTAGGATTTTATTGAAATTGAACATATTTGTGATTTTTGAAGCATAAAACATAGTCATCTTCATCTATGCTATTCAAACAAGGAAATAAAATCTAAGGGAAATAACTCATACGTTAAATGAAAACTTATTTCTTTTCTTAATGCATCCCTCTGCCTGTTCTACAAATACTTTAATGGTGAATGCTCTAACGAACTGCAAACACTTGTATCTCCTCGACGTAACTACACCCGACAAACCCGACAAGCAACTAAGTCCCACCCCTTAACAGTAGAGATCCCTAGGTGCAAGAAAACCTTTTACTCCAATGGTTTCTTCCCCAGAACTGCAAGTCTTTGGAACACCCTTCCGGGATTCTGCTTTCCCAACTGTACTGATATGCAGAAGTTCAAGTGTAATGTGAACAAACATCTTTCTACTCATCTTCCTTCATAATGCCCCTGCAAATTATGTCCCTGATAGTAGCCCCCTACTTCAAAGTGGCACTGTGCCTTGTTTGAGGTAAAAATTGAATTTTTAAAAAAAATTTTAAACGCAGCTGATAATAAAAATTAAATTAAATGTAAATTAAATTAAAATAAATAAACTTAATAAAATACTCTAACAATTATATTACTAATTTCTATAAAATATTTAGTTGGTTGGTTGGTTGTGTTTTACGGCATATCAACCCTTTTCAGGTTATTTAATGCCGAATCCAGTGATTTTGAAGAAAATATTTTTAATAGAATATATTTGTTTTTTTATTTATTTCTTTTTTTTAAGTCAGTTTCTATTTAACCCATAGTTTGGAACCCTAACAGGTATTAAAACTTCGGGTCAGAGTGGACCTGGGAGCACTGACAGTTAAAGAGTGGCTCCACACTCTCTAAAGCCCGTAAGCTGGGGCCTCACCACCGAATGTAGTTTAAGGTCATATCCAGGACCATAAATATGAAGAACTAATTATTAAAACATATTTTCTTTTATGTAATATGCAAATGAGATATCCTCTTAAATGTTGAATCTCTTTGAATAAACATATGTAGAAATTATTCATGAATAAAAAAAATGTAAGAGTCATTTTTAGTATTTAAGTCTGTTTGTGAAACGGTGTACCTTTAGTATATATTAATCCAACTGTAAACATACAGACAAAAATACGACTATATATATATATATATATATATATATATATATATATATATATATATATATATATATATATCATGTATCCGCATAAAATGTTAATAGATATATTTTATATATGGATTTTCAATATTATCTTCAACAGTACTAAAAACTTGAGCAGGGCAAGGCTTTTTCATTTTATCCAATAGCAATCGTCAGTATACATTGCATTTTAGTATGACGATTTTTTACACGTATATTCCTGTGCAACTGCAATAAATACAAGGTGCCCTAAATAAGTTTCCAGACGTTTTTGTACAAGTCATTAAAAATTATCGTAGAATATTGAACATTCAGTATGTTATTGCTATAAATCTTGTGAGATGATTGACCCATTTTTTTATGATTTCAGGTTTAAATTAACAGCAACAGCAGGAATTGAAATACATCCTACTAAAGCCTGGTTGTCACAGCTGTTGAATTTCAAAAATGCAGTCTAGATGGGAAGACACTTTAGAAGAACGATATGCAATAGAATTCTGTTTTAATGTTGGAAAAATGTCGCAGAAAGTATGCTTCAGACTGGTTTTATGACCATCTTGCATGAATCGAGCATTAGTTTTTGAGTGGCATAGGAGATTCAAGGAAGGCAGGGAGTCTGTGAGGGATGATAAAGGGTGTGAGAGGAGTGAGGAAGTCATAACACCAGAATTGATTGGCCACATTAAGAATTTTATGGATAAGGACCGTCGTGAATCTATAGCTGGTGAATGTCAAAAATGCACTCTGGGCGTGAGGACACTTCAGAAGAACGATATGCAATAAAATTCTGTTTTAAATTTGTATGAAATGCTTCAGATTGCTTTTAGACAATCTTGCCTGAATCGACCATCAGTTTTGAGTGGCATAAGAGATTCAAGGAAGGCGGGGTTTCTGTAAGGGATAATGAGAGGTGTGGGAGCAATACGGAAGTCCGAACACCAGAGTTGATTGGCCACATTCAGAATTTTATGGATAAGGACCGTCGTGTGTCTATAGAGACAATAAGTGTACAGTTTGATGTCAGTGTGGGAACTGGCCCAATTATTTGCGAGGAACTAAAGTTTATCCCAAGGGTGCTCAAAGATTACGAAGAAAGACGTTGACATAACAGCAAGGCTGTGATCGAGCTGATCAATTCAGATCCCATATTCAAGACTTTGTTCCTTGTTACTTTTGATTATTATTTAAACCCAAGGAAACCCTTAGAGGCCGTCGTTATGAGACAACTAAGAAGATAAAAGAGGCTGTAACGATGCTCAATGACACGCTCACACAAGAGGATTCTATGTTGCATTCCAAAAGTTTTTGCGTTTTTGGAAAGGGACAAGTGCGTTGCAGCCAAAAGAGATTACTTCGAAGAGGACTGGAGTTTCATATGTATACTATTGATAAAAGTGGCTGAAAACTTTTTGAAGGCATCTCGTACGTTCTGTAACTCACTCTACGCGCACGGGTGTGTGTGTGTGTGTGTGTGTGTGTGTGTGTTTGTGTGTGTGTGTATGTGTTTGTGTGTGTGTTTGTGTGTGTGTGTGTGTGTGTGTTTGTGTGTGTGTGTGTGTGTTTGTGTGTGTGTGTTTGTGTGTGTTTGTGTGTGTGTGTGTTTGTGTGTGTGTGTGTGTGTTTGTGTGCGTGTGTGTGTTTGTGTGTGTGTGTTTGTGTGTGTGTGTGTGTTTGTTTGTGTGTGTGTGTGTTTGTTTGTGTGTGTGTGTTTGTGTGTGTGTGTGTGTGTTTGTGTGTGTGTGTTTGTGTGTGTGTGTGTGTTTGTGTGTGTTTGTGTGTGTGTTTGTGTGTGTTTGTGTGTGTTTGTGTGTGTGTGTGTTTGTGTGTGTGTTTGTGTGTGTGTGTGTTTGTGTGTGTGTGTGTTTGTGTGTGTGTGTTTGTGTGTGTGTGTGTGTGTGTTTGTGTGTGTGTGTGTTTGTGTGTGTGTGTTTGTGTGTGTGTGTGTGTTTGTGTGTGTGTGTTTGTGTCTGTTTGTGTTTGTGTGTGTGTGTGTGTGTTTGTGTGTGTGTGTTTGTGTGTGTGTGTGTTTGTGTGTGTGTGTGTGTTTGTGTGTGTGTGTTTGTGTGTGTGTGTGTGTGTTTGTGTGTGTGTGTGTTTGTGTGTGTGTGTTTGTGTGTGTGTGTTTGTGTGTGTGTGTGTGTGTGTTTGTGTGTGTGTGTGTGTGTGTTTGTGTGTGTGTGTGTTTGTGTGTTTGTGTGTGTGTGTGTGTGTTTGTGTTTGTGTGTGTGTTTGTGTGTGTTTTTTTGTTTTTGTGTGTGTTTGTGTGTGTGTGTTTGTGTGTGTGTGTGTGTTTGTGTGTGTGTGTTTGTGTGTGTGTGTGTGTTTGTGTGTGTGTGTGTGTGTGTGTGTGTGTATGTACAGTCTAATCTCCTAAACTAATGAATGAATCCTTATAACTATGTATTTTGAGAAACTCGTCGAGTAAGATGGAAATATTTATTTCGTGCTTGTAAACTTCAATATAAAGTGGGTGCATGTATGTATGTATGTATACATATATATATATAAATATATAGATTTATATATATATATATATATGTACATATATATATTTATGTATATGTATATATGTATATATACTTTTTATTTGTTTTACATAAACATTAATATGTCGTTACACATTCATGAGAATGTTTTGGTCAGACAGTCATAAATTACTAAATTTTTGTACAAGCAATATCGCCTGAAGAGGTCTCTAATTACTTGTAACTGGCTAACCGAAACATCTGTAACGACATATTAGTGTTTGCGTAAACAAATAAAACGTATATCTTTCCCTACTTCGGTATTGAGCACTCTTGTATTAATATCATTAAAACTTCATTGGTTGCTTTACTTCTGAAAAATATTAACCATGAAATTATATATATATATTACATAGAAAACTGCGGCATTGAAAAGTAATATGGTTAAGATTAAACTTATAAAAGTAAAAGAACTAGTTGTTAAAACTGGGAAAGAAAAGCACAAGATATTCTAGGAAAAAATATAATAAATTTATAACTTAAAATATTGCATTTTAAGATTTTTTTTAAATTCAATTTAACATTATATACAAATTCTTATACTGCAAGTTATAAATTTATTATATTTTTACTAGAATATTTTGTATTTTCTTTTCCAGTTTTAACAACTAGTCCTTTTACTTTTCTAAGTTTAATCTTAACTATATTACTTTTCATGCTCGCATTTTTCTATTTAATCCATGATTTTCCCCGGCTTTGCTTTGAAATATTTTCTTTTCTGTATTTAATATCATACACATTGTCAACAATCCATAAAAAGTTATTACCAACTTCTTTAATTGACTAAATAAAAAAAATCAAATAAAAGACGTAATCAAGTAAATAAACAGAGAGAAAGGACAAAAAGAGAGAAACAGAATTAACGGGTGACGTCGTAAGCGAAATATTATCAAGCCTAACACGGCAAAGAGCATCACTTTTGTTAACTCTCTCTATATATAACCGCATAAGGTGCCATGCGAGCGACATTCCCTCTATCTTTCATAAAGGTATCGACGACGAAAAAGTTGCTATGGTAACCAACAACCAATCAGCAGATATCGTCTATAAAACGTCAATGTTGAAAAGGTTGCTTTGGTACCCAAAAGCCAATCAGAAAAAACCGTCTCTCACGTTCTGAAGACTTTTGAACACCAGTAATTTTATTATATCTTTTGTTTTATTGAACGAAAATTGAAATTTTTATTTCGAAATATAGCTGAGAAGGTGACCTATGAACTGTAAAAATTGTTTGAAATTTGGTTGCAAAATCAGTGAGCGATTAAGCTTTAAACCAGTTCTAAAGGAGTAAAATTAACACTTAACCATATATGGAAATACGGTATTGTTCCAATGAAATCATTGTACTTTATTGTTCATTATGAATTTAGTAACACAGCCCCTAATCGTAAGGGTAGATAATAAAAGGCTATATTTAGTTTAATTACATTTTATAGGATAAAAAGGCAAAAAATGACGTGATAGTCCTCAGTGAAAGTTCAGATACCTCTTAGTTGTATGAAGCTTTAAGAAAACGCATTAGATATTATTTCATAAATATTCACCAAATTTCTGTTTCTTTGAAGTACTGTTAAATGATTTTTAGGGGACATAATATAAGCAGAGACCCCTATTTGAAAATTTAAATATTTCGGATTCGCGTAGAACTTGATCCACTAAGGAACTAAATAAATCAAAAATATTTTTAATGACTTATTACAGTCTCACACACTTATCTTCTAGCAAAGCTATTTGGTTTCCTATATATACACATAAATAATTTAATTGTATTGAACACGTACAAAATTCAAGTTGACATATAATAAATATGTGAATATTGTTCAGCATTTAAATGATTCGATTTTACTCTTCTCGATCAAATGAACATAATTGTTATCAGAAACACACAAAATTTTCTTCTATTTTCGTTGTTACTAATAAGTTTTCTATTAAAATTTTAGCAATCAAGAACTTGTACATGAAGTAAGCAAGATTCTCGTAATTTTCATTTCTTATCTTAAACCTTAATTTTTAGACATTTTTCTAGAATCAAAATCGTCTAAAAGATTTGGATACAAATTAGAATAAAAATTCCAAAGATAAGGTTTAAGAGTGTTATTCTAATTGATTTTTTAATATATTTAATGTTATTATTATAATTGAAGTTATTATTATATTTAATGTTATTATTATATTTAATGTTATTATATTTTGATCTTTTAATATGTATATTCAATGTTATTATTATATTTTGATCTCAATTTTTTAATATGTATATTTAATGTGATTATTATTATATTTTGATCTCAATTTTTTAATATGTATATTTAATGTTATTATTATATTTAATGTTATTATTATATTTAATGTTATTATTATTATATTTTGATCTGAATTTTTTAATATGTATATTAAATGTTAATATTATATTTAATGTTATTATTATATTTAATGTTATTATTATATTTAATGTTATTATTATATTTAATGTTATTATTATATTTAATGTTATTATTATATTTAATGTTATTATTATTATATTTTGATCTGAATTTTTTAATATGTATATTTAATGTTAATATTATATTTAATGTTAATATTATATTTAATGTTATTATTATATTTTGATCTCAATTTTCGAAAGGGAACATAAATGTAAAGCAAAGCAAGAGTTCTGCTAAGGAGGATTGATTTTGTCAATCACATGACAGGTATTTTGCTAGTGTGTGCCTAGAATAATTATTATCTATCTATTATAATATAAAACTCAAATCGTCTTTATTGGGCGTTGAGACCGTCCATCCGATTTACGAGTTCCGGTTAGAAAATGTTTCGTATGCGTAAATAAATAAAACAAAGCAATAAAAGCTTCTTTCTTTTTAATTGATAATTGACAGGATCGTCTTCTTTCTTCTTTCTTATTTTTAAATAGTTGTATTTATTTTTCTACATTCCTAACATAAACAAAAGGAATATAAAAAAATAAAAGTTAGTTTGCGTTACAAAAAAAATCGTTCCGCTTCAGTTTTTTTTTTTTTTTTTTGCATTTAAAATTTGCAAATAAAAACAAAACTGTAAATGTCTAGTGTATTTTTACATCGGTATTTTATGAATTTTATTTGTATTTTTCATTGCAAGTTGGAATCATTTCCAAACAAAAACAAAACAATTATGTCTACAATTTAAATTATTTTTAAGTATTTTATATATTCTGTAGTTGACAGTTGAAAGACGTTAAATTACTCCTATATATATATATACAACTCAAATCAGCTTGCCCAGTCGTTGAACTCGTGTTAATAAAAAGAAACTATTTAACTATCAATACATAATGAGGTTTAAGTTTTTTTTATAAATGGAGCATAACAAAAAGTCGTATAATAAGTAACTGTTACCAAAAGCAATAAAAGTGACATCCCATAGTTAATAAAAAACAAACAAATTAAAGCTATTTAACCGGTAAATCCTATTCCTCACTGTAAGAGTAACCAAACGCAATTACAGTTATTTTTCTTATATATTTGCTTTAGTTTTTTTGTTTGTTTTTTTTTCCTATTTAAACAATTTTAAAGTCTTTTTATTGCATCAGATTCCGTAATTGGCAGTTTAAAGATGCTAAAATTACTTGCAAATGTTTATTAATAATTTGAAAATTATGCAAACAATAAACTTTTTAGCCCGTTAAAAAAGACAAAAGTTATAGCCGCTCACTTATGATAAGTGCTTTATCTTAAATTTATAAAGTAATGTGGTATTGTGGTGACTGAAGAAATCTATCTATATTTTTTTCATTTTAATATACTTTCACATAAATGTTAGATATATATATATATATATATATATATATATATATATATATATATATATATATATATATATATATATATATATAAGTAAATTTTTGGTACAGCAAAATGGAAGGAGAAATTTCAGAGGAAACATAATTTAATTTAAATACCAAAAAAAAACAAGAAATGGGCAGGTGAAATTAAAATTTTCCCTAAGGCCTTATCGTCTGACCCTCTAAGAGGAAACGTCAGAATGATAGATTAAAAACTAAGAAAACGAATGAGGGAAGAGGCGAACTTTGGTTTCAGTTGGAAGAACAGTGGAGAAAAAAAAAAAAAAAAAATTCTCACTGTTCAGGTGGTTTTAAATCAATGAATATCTCCAACTGATGTCTCAGAATCTTTTGTCTACACAGGCTAGGTCGAGAGTTGTTAATAACTAACGCCTCAATGATATTGAGATGATAGTTCGACCTAGCACTGTATAAAACAGAAAACCACCCATCGGAATATTGATCAGCACACCTATTTATACTCAACAGGTGATCGCCAATGGCAGACTCATGAGCCTGGGAGTGCCCGGATGCTCTCGAAACCTGGTGTAGTCGAATATCCCGAGGGATATGTTGGGATATTCTCATTTCTAATCTTTGGGATGTTTTGCCAACGTAGTCAGCTCCACACTGACAAACGAATTTATAAACAACAGAGTTCTTTTGAATGGTTGGCAAAACATCTTTACGAAAAGAAGAGAAAAAGGTTCGAGTTGTGTAAACTACTCTAAGCATAGTAACTGGAAAACAACGTTGAGTAGCAGAAGAAATCCTTTTAACAATATGAAGGCCATCAGGACCCAACCATGGTAATTTTAGATAAATGGGACACCGTGATGGACCAATATGTTTACCGCTATTAAATGTAGTAATTTTACGTTCAATAGTAGATTTTATTATATTAATGGGATATCCATTATTAAGAAAAATATTTGTGATTTCACCAAGTTCCGTATCAAGACGGTTTGGTGAACAAATCATAAGTGCACGATGCGTAAGAGCACTAATGAGGTTTATTTTTCTAGACTGAGGGGCAAAAGAAAACCAATTAAGATAGAGCCCTGTAAATGTAGGTTTTCTATAAACAGAGGTCTCAAACGTAGTACCAACTTTAGAAACACGAACGTCGAGGAATGGGAGAGAGCTACAGTCTTCAACCTCCATAGTAAATTGTAAAGAAGGATGCAGGTTGCAAAGAAGACGAAGAAACTGTTCAGCTTCGCTCCGAGAGGGAAAGCATGCAAAAGTATCATCAACGTAGCGTGTGTAGAATGCTGGCTTAGTAATTTTGGAAAATAATTCGTTTTCCAAAAATCCAACGAAAATGTTGGCTAACGAAGGACCAAGAGGGCTACCCATAGATATCCCATCAATTTGACGGTACATAATGTTGTTGAAACTAAAGGAGACTGATTTAGTAGCAAGTTCCATTAGTTCAACGAAAATTCGTTCAGGAAATTGTGGAGATTTTAAGGGGCCACGGTATAGATAGTCAGCACAAATACCAATGGTTTCATCCAAAGGTATATTAGTAAAAAGACTATTAATGTCAAAGGAAGCCAAGAACTCGGTATTTTTAGATAAAGGTAATTTTTGTATCTGAGATACGAATTGAAAAGAATCAGAGATACAATGGACCGAATAAAAAGAAAGCACAGGTTTAAGAAGATCAACTAGCCATTTCCCAAGTTCGTGTTGTGCAGAACCCAACATAGATAAAATGGGTCGCAAAGGAATGTTGGGTTTATGGACCTTGGGTAAACCGTACATTCTAGGCCTTTGAGAACCGATGGGTCGGATTCTATCATAAATCTCCTTAGAAATAAATCCGCTTTTATGAAGTTGAAGAAATCTTTTCTGGATTTTTATTTCCATACGAAAAGTATCATCATGGCTTAAATCACCCAAACGGAGAAATTTACTTTTATCGTCCAAGATTTGTAACATTTTGGAGATATAATCCGTTTTGTTAAGTATAACAACGCCCGATCCTTTATCCGGGCGAGAAAGGTAAATGTCGGGATTAGACCTAATTAATATAGCCGCTTCAAAATGATTTTTCTGCCAAACAAAATCACTAGATTTAGTATTTATGGCAGAAAACCTCCGATATATATATATTCTCTTTATATATTCTATCTATTTGTGTAATTGTTAAAAATACGTGCTTTCTATCACGAGTATCACGTTTATACATAAATTCTATATACTCACTATTCCATAGCTAGCTATAACTTATGCTGACCTAACGGGTCATGGGTAGTTTAGCATAATTATAAAACTCTGTGGACCTTACTTGCTTGCATCTTTTCTTCGACTATTGGGCGATTCCATCTTTTAAAAAAATGGATTACAATTGAATTTATATATTATACACGAGGTCTGTAAAATAGGTTTCCAAACTTTTTTGTACAGGCATTTAAAATTCCCGTAGAATCTTGAAAATTCAGTATGTTATTGCTATACATCTTATAGGATGACTGACCTATTTTATGATTTCAGGCTCAAATGAATAGCTACAGCAGGAATTGGAATACGCCCAACTGAAGCCGGATTGTCATAGCTGGTGAATTTCAAAGATGCTATTTGGACATGAGGACACTTCAAAAGAACGATATGCAATAAAATTCTGTTTTAAACTCGGAAAAATGTCGCAGAAATGTATGGAATGCTTCAGACCATGTTTGTACCATCATGTATGAATCGAGAATCAGTTTTTGAGTTGCATAATAGATTCATAGACGGCAGGGAGCCTGTGAAGTATGGTGAAAGGTGTGTGTGAAGTAAGGAAGTCAGAACACCAGAGTTTATTTCGTGGATAAGGTTCTTCGTGTGTCTATAGAGAGAATAAATACATAGCTTCATGTTAGTAGGAGAACTGTACGCACAATTATTCGTGGGGAACTGAAAATGCGGAAAATTTGCGCAAATACAACAGTTTACAACACCATCCTTGTCACAGATTTTTTATTTTTTATTCTGTAGTCCAGACCTTGCTCCCTCTGACTTTTGTTTTTTCCCCTACGCTCAAGGAAACATGAGGCGATTCCTCCAAAGTTGACTGTTAATAAAAGTGCGCATACGAAAATGTCTGGAAACTTATTAAAGGCACCATATATATATATATATATATATATATATATATATATATATATATATAAGCAATCATGAAGAGAAGACGTATTCCTTCGGAATTCATTTTATATTAAAAAAAAAAGACCGAGGAGAAAATGAAAATGGATAGCGACTAAAAAATAAAAGTAGAGAAATAGAGGGAAAAAATCAAAACGAGTCAATTGACATGTTTCGTCCTACCTCATCAAAATTGGAATCGAGGGATTTATTTTTTAGTATTTTGTTTTCCTTAATGATAACATCTAAAAAAAAGAGACGGGAGCAAAAGCAATCGTATGGGGATGAATTTTAGAGTTTATATATATATATATATATATATATATATATATATATATATATATATATATATATAAATCATGGTAAAACTGGTAATTAGTAAAAACCTAAAGAGAGTGCTCAATACTATTGCAGAGCAAATATGTGTTTTATTTTTTTATTACCGTTTTATCTGTTTGGTTGCATATGTTTCGGATGTTGGACCATATTTACGATCCAACAGCCTCGTCAGACCTTACAGAAATGGTTGTTAGTATTTGGAAAAAGTGTTTTAGAAGAAATACGAGAAAAAAAGGGGGTAGGAGATAATAAGTGGAAGGGGGACGGGTATCGACAATATTTCATTTTTGAAGGTTAAAACACATTAGATTGTATTGTGTGTGTGTGGGGTAGCAGATTCAGGTAGGCGTGGGTGGAGATATATGGATATAGGGAGTGGGAGGTGGAGAAAGGATGGTTGAGAAAAAGGAGAGGGGGAGTTTCAATTTTATGGTTTTAAATTTTGACTGCTTTTTGCTTGTTCAGCCATGTATATGAAGTAGATGAGAGAGAGGGGGGAGAGAGAGAGAAAAAGAGAGGAAGAGAGAGAAAGGGTTTTTGTAGGTGTCATGTGGTTGACAAGTACAAGGTCCCATTTAAAATTTTCGTAGTCGCTATATATATATAATTATGCCTGCTTGATTGCTTGAATCTTGTCTTTGACGATCGGGCGATTCCATCTTTTAAAAAAAAGGATGACAGGTAAATTATATATATATATATATATATATATATATATATATGCAAACCTATGTTAGTAATAGTATAAAATGTAAATCCAAACTATATTAGTAATGTATAAAATGTATTATGCCAAAAAACTGTATGTATATGCATATAAATATTTTTAACTTTAATTTATTTTTAATAAACAAATAACAATGTAAATATATAAAATACTAATCATAGTGGGGGGTGATAAGTAGTAAAATGGATTAATCCTAATCTTATAAATACAACACTGGTCAATAAAAAATATATATCCATTTTGAATTTGGAAACAGAGACGAATCTCACAGACAAGGAAGACATTTTTTACAACATGAATAGGTGATCCAAATTAATCATGAGTAGGTAACTAGATCTAATGTCTGGAACATTTCTTTGTTTTTATGATTAAGGTAGGTGGTGTTTGATCAACACTGCTGGGGAGCCATGATTTAATATACGATTTTTTTTTTAAATCCCCGAAACAATGTTTCATGGTAAACAACTGATAATCCCTTAAATTAACATTAGGATTGTGTTGAATTTGAGAGAGCAAGTTGATGCATTGATTACAGGTGATTAAATGACTTACTAAAAGAAGTTTTTTTTATATATATATAGTTTTAAAGGTTTTAAAAACTTCCACATATATATATATATATATATATATATATATATATATATATATATATATATATATACGTATGGACGTGGCTCAGAGGTTAAGGAATAGTGTATGCTTTGTGTTGGTTAAGATTCTAGTTGCTGGCACCCATGTCATATATATATATATATATATATATATATATATATATTATTGCTTATGTAAAGACAAATTGAAAGTATATATATATATATATATATATATATATATATATATATATATTATTGCTTATGTAAAGACAAATTGAAAGTATATATATATATATATATATATATATATATATATATATTATTGCTTATGTAAAGACAAATTGAAAGTGTATATATATATATATTTAAATAGAGTTATATATTTTATTTTTCTAAAATCAGAACGAAAAAAGACGAATATCAATAAATAAATGCAAAAATAATTTTATATATAAAATCCTAACATAAACATTGTATATGTATATATATATATATATATATATATATATATATATATATATATATAGTTTCGATCTCACTAGTATTTATTAGGTTATATATATATATATATATATATATATATATATATATATATATATATATATATATATATATATATATATATACAATGTTTATGTTAGGATTTTATATATAGTATATATATAACCTAATATATACTAGTAAGATCGAAACTATATATATATATATATAAGTGAAATTGTTTGTTTGTCTGTGTGCGTGCATTTCCCTACCAAACTACTCTGTCAATTTTCCGTCTACAGACTCGAAATTTGAAATAATGGGTCTTGAGATTTAGAAAAATCTTTTTAATCGATTTCCGGCCAGAAATTTGGCTGTCAAGAGGCCAAAGTTCAACGATCTGATCTTTCATAACTCCGCCAAATCTTCCGCCAATTTTGGGTCTAAACACTTGAAATTTTAGATGTAGGTTACTTGGATATGGATTAAACTTTTTAATGTAAGTTTAGCCCAAAACAATAAATGATAAGGGGTCATAATTGGAGTTAAAGTTTAAACAAATTAACCTCTGCGGTTCCTACCAAATTATTCAGCCAATTTTTTGGCCTTAACATTTGAAATTTTACATAAAGTGTATTCAGGCATAGGGCAAGCTTTTTAATTGGCCTTCTGCCAAAAATTTGGCTGCCAAGGGGTCAATGTTCAAAAGATTTTACCTTTGCAGTCTCTAGCAAACTATTCAGCTAATTTTGTGTCTAAACATTTGAAATTTTACATAAAGGGTATCCAGACATGCAGTTATCTTTTTAATTAGTTTTTGAGCGAAAATTTGTCGCCAAGAGGTCAAAGTTTAAAGTGTTGACTTTCGCAGACTCTACCAAACTTCTCCGTAAATCTTGGGTCTAAACACTTGAAATTTTAGATGTAAGTTACCTGAACATGCGTCAAACTTTTTAATATATATATATACATATGCACATAAAGTTTTGAACAGTGCATACGGCCCGAGCAAAGTCGAGCTGAACTGCTAGTATATCTATAAAAGTGAAATTGTCTGTCTGTCTGTCTGTCTGTCTGTCTGTCTGTCTGTGTACATTTCCCTTACAAACTACTCTGTCAATTTTCAGTCTATAGACACGAGATTTGACGAAAGGGGTATTGAGATTTGGGGGAAAAAATTTTAATCGGTTTTCGACCAAAAAATTTGGCTGTCAAGGGGTCAAAGTTCAACGATTTGACCTTTGAAATTGGCTGGACTGCTAGTAGATATAAAAAAGTAGATAAAGATAGATAGATAGATAGATAGATAGATAGATAACATGAAAAATATAAGACACCAAATAGTGTCTGTTGTGGATTTTATTAGAGTTAGTTGAATACAAGAAACAAAGAATATCTCGTTAAATAAAAATGGAACAGTTCAATAAAATCATTATGTAAAGCAGCATTTTTATTGCATTTTTATTCACGAGGTTTTCTTTTATAACTTATCTCTACTATTATATAAAAGGGAACATTATCTTTGTCTGTATGTGTGAGAGAAATTTCCCTATGACTCCTAAATGCTTGAGCTTATTTTATTTTTTTAATTTAACACAAATGTCCTTTATGTGTTTGTCTTCGATAACTATCGATAATTAAAAATCAAAAAAATGTGATAAAAGAACGAATAGGCGGTTTTGACTAAAGTTAACACCTTTATACAGCCTAACATCACAAGTGCATTTGAGAAGTTTTATTAGCACAAAAGCAGAAAGGTCTGGTATATAAAATCAATAGTAGGTTCTTAGTTATGACAGACGATGCATTTGAAATGAATGCTTCTGTTTAGAACATCATTGAACCATGATACTTGACTTTTGAATTTTAAACTTTAATTCAAGCCATTATATATAATAAATAATTTCATACAGTCAACAGTAGGTTCTTTACAGTGCAATGTAGACTACAATGTATTGTGGGCCAAGTCATTGCGTCGAGTTATGTGAACCTTCATCCCGGTGTATTTGCAAAAAAAAAAAGAAAAGAAAAACTAAGGAAATAAATTTTACATTGCTTATTGATTTTCCAATGTTTAAAGACGGGGACTATCCCTTTAATTTATGGAGTTTGAAAATTTTCTCATCAAATAATATATATATATATATATATATATATATATATATATATATATATGAAGCCATCCACATATAGTACTGTTTCGTTGTATCACAACTTATCCGTGCAGCTAGACTAGCACCTTCCCCATATATATATATATATATATATATATATATATATATATATATATATATATATATATATATATATATATATAATTATTGTGTGATTCCAACGAGAGAAAAATGTATATTTAAAAGAAACCAATTAATTTGCTGTAAATTAGCGTCTTCACCTTGAATATATATATATATATATATATATATATATATATATATACATATATATATATATGCATATATATATACATATATTATTTGATGCACTGTTCAAAACTTTATGTGCATATGTATAATATATATTAAAAGGTTTGACGCATGTCCAGGTAACTTACATCTAAAATATCAAATGTTTAGACCCAAAATTCACGGAGGAGTTTGGTAGAGTCTGCGAAAGTCAACACTTTAAAAATTTGACCTCTTGGCGCCAAATATATATAGATATATATTAGCAGAGAGACCCGACTTTGCCAGGATTGGATGACGGTCACCGAACATTTCACACACAAATCATCTATTTTTCAATCAAATCGCTTGATTGCGTGCTCTAGTTGTTGACCTACCACAGTGGAGTAAGGTTCACATGTCTCTCTACAGTGACTTAGTCCACAATACATTGTAGTCTACATTGCACTGTAGAGAACTTACTGTTTATTATATAAAATTATTTTATATAATGTATTGAATTAAAGTTAAAATTAGTCAAATATCATGATGTGCTTGATAAACAGAAACATTTATTCCGAGTGCTTTATTGTCTTTCAAAGAACCTACTATTAATTTTATATTTTAGATATTATATATATATATATATATATATATATATATATATATATATAATGCAAAAGATAATGAGATGAAAAGATCTTGATGAATTAAAATAGACTTAATCAGAATATACGTGAGAAATTTAACCTAGCTTGCTATAAAGAGAATAGTGTGAGAACTACAAGTTTAAAATGAAGCATAGGAAATTAATAAGGACAAAAATCAAAATAGTGAATTAAGAATATAAAGGAATTTCGATAAAATTAAAAATCGATAAATGTGGGCAAAGTTATTTAAATAAATCCTTTTCAAAATTATTTAAATATTTTTTTAATAATAGTATTTCTTAAAAATGGCATTTAAAAGAAAAGGATAAACAAATATATCGTAACATATAAATGTAAATTTATACGAAACTAAGGCAAATTGAGAAATGAATAATTTGACATATAAATAGAGACTAACATTTTGAAGATGTAGTTTAGGATTTGGGGAGTAAATCAATAAAAATAAATAAATAAATAAATCAATAAAAAAATACAAATACAAAGAGGAACAAATAATTATAAAAATTACAAATAACATTAATAGATTAAGTGAATATAAAAATAGAAAATTGTAGAATTATCATCTAAGAATAAGAAATACGAAAGTGGGGTACTTAATCAATTCGAAGGTAATCATAAAAAAAAACAAACAAAGAAAGAAAGAAATGAAGGAAAGAAAATAACAGGGTGGGGAACAAGGTGAGTCCAATTGCTTGATTTCTTTAAAATAAGGATTAGGAACATATTCATATAAATATGACGGATGTATTTTAGTGTCTGAAGAGTAGCTATTTTGGAATATTTTTAAATAATATAATGTTTAAATTTGTCCAAATAGTTATGAAACAATAGTAACACACAAGGAAATACACCATATGATGTTCTTTTTTTTTATATTTTGTTGTCTTGATTTTTACAAAAAATATTATATGCATGCTCGATTATAAAAACTGATAATTATGAAGCTTAATTAATTGAGTCTATTGATATTGACTTTGATTTGATTGGCATATGAACATTACTGAAATTTAATATATAAAAATGTTGGTACATATATATATATGTGTGTGTGTGTGTGTGTGTGTATGTGTGTGTGTGTGTGTGTGTGAACCTGGTCAGTAACAAAATGGGTGGCCATTTGAGAATTCCAGGTGCTGTATGTGCTATCCGCTTATCTCGACATTGTTTTCAGTCGCTTGCTACAGGACTCAAGCAGGAGAGGTGTGGTTGAAGATTGGCTTGCCTCATAATTATACGCGCAGTTACCCTTAAACGAGGTATCTATTATTTTTCGAGACTGAACGGAAATAATGACGATGATATAATGATTATATATATATATATATATATATATATATATATATATATATATATATATATATATATATATATATATATATATATATATATATATACGTTTTATTTTTTATTACCGTATCTTTCTGTTAAGGTACATTATTGTTTCAGCTACCCGGCCGCAATGCAATAAAAATGCTGCTTTACATAATGATTTTATTGACGCATATTTGCTCTACAACAGTATTGAGCACTTTCTTCAGTTTTTATTAATTACCATTTCTACTAATATATATATATATATATATATATATATATATATATATATATATATATATAATGGACTCTCCCGTCTATTTCAACGTATGAGGTTTTGATAACTTAAACACGTTCAATTCGATGTTTTCGAGTTTGTTTTTTTTCAAATAAATAATTGAAAGTGTAGTTTCGAGAGAGACAAAGAGAGAGAGAGAGGGGGGGGGGAGAGAGAATTGCAGTCATCAATTTAGGGAACATACTAATTAAATGAACAAACCAATAAAAATATTCTTAAAATGAAACTTTAATGATTAAAAACTAATTGATTCAAGAAAGATAGTGTAGTATAATCAGAGGCAGTATCTCCTTTTACGGGAAAGAGTAGTAGTAGTCTATTCTGTTGTTATAAAACCATCCTCTCAAGTATTATCTCCTCCTTGTGAAAGAGGCTAGTGTAATCTTTTATTATGATATCACCGTACGAGACATTTCCTTCTTTTGCGAGTTAGGGGGTAGCGTGGTATTTGTTATGTGATTATTATACTTTAATCCCTAGCATTGTCTCCTCCTTTTTGGAGACGTTACAGTGTAATATATTTTGTTGTCATGGGAATATCCTCCCAGACAGCACTTCCTCCTTTGAGGACAGTGTAATACATAGTTCATCATAATACAATTCTCTCGGGCATTACCTTTTAGAGGAAAGGATATTATAGTATCTGTTTTGTGATCATTGCACTTCATTCCTAGGAATTACCCTCGCCCTGTTTATTTACAGCATTAACACTATTGCTTGCTGTATTACTGGTGAAAATGTTCGGTGCCATGTTTCTTGAGATTAAACCCAATATCTAAAAGATATATACAATAACTTTATCATGTACTTACCTGTGAAGTTAAAATAATACTGTACGACAGAATTTACGCAAATAAATCTAGTATTTTTGTTTAGCAAATTTAAAAAGCCATTTTTAACATGTGGAGGCAGTTGGCTTTGTTAACTTTTCCTTGCTTGAATTAAAGTTTGAGTTAAGTCCCTTATTTATTAAAGACAAAAAAAATTGCCACAAACAGCTTATTTGACTTTATTATAAAAAAAACTAAAATGTTGATGAATTTGCATAATTTTGGGTTGTATTGTTGCTTTTGACATAACAGGTAAGTATATAATAAAGTTTTTGTGTTATTTTTTATTTTGGTTTTTATATGAATAAATCTGAAGAATTACGGTCATTTTAATATTTTACTGTCTAAAATTAGAAAATAATTAAAAGAGATTATAAGTAAAAAAAAAATGTGATAATGGAGGCTTTAAACAATTTGGTTCAAGGTCAATACCTACTTTATGTATAGAAAAAATATACGCAGAGTGGTTGAACGTTGTGTGTAGAAACGATGACGATCTTGAATATTTACCGATTCAAGCAACTTCCGGTTTTGAAATTTGTCGGAAGTAAATGATGTTACTTAATCTGAAGTTCCCGCTATATTACTTTTTTTTTTAGCCTGTCTTAACTTATACCTCAGTTTTCGGATAAATTATACGATAGTACACATAATATTATAATATGTTTCTTTTGTCGCATATTGCTTTATGGTCGTTTAAACTCTACAGAAGGTCGTCGTTGATTCGATATAAAGAGGCATAAAAAAATGGAGCGAAAGCGATATCTTCACATACCGAATGAAACCAATAAGACACAAGGAGACGCAATGTGGTTAGGTTATTAGCATAGCCTGGCTTTATCGTCTCTAAGTAATCTTATCTTCTCTTCTCTATCTCTTCTTCTCTTCTTCTATTCTATCTTCTTCTTCTATTCTATCTTCTTCTTCTATCTATTCTGTTCTATTCTTTCTATCTTCTTCTATTCTATCTATCTTCTATCTTCTCTTCTCTTTCTTTTCTTCTTCTATTCTTTCTTTTCTATCTTCTTCTTCTTCTATTCTTCTTCTATCTTCTATCTTCTTTTCTATTCTATCTATCTTCTATCTATTCTTTCTATCTATTCTATATAAATAAAATGAACTCATTTTTTCCCGTCTGATTTTGACATTAATAGGATTAAAAATCAAGATATTTCATGCAAATATAATATGCACAAACGGCAGAACAATATCTGAGGTGTGTTATAGGCTTATTATTTCTCAAATTCCTTGATAATCTTAAATTTCTATACTTTTTCTGCTGAGAAGTCACGGCCAAAATCGGTTAAGATCAATGGAAGTGGTAAAATATTTTCTCTCTAATAAATTCCTCCTCCCCCTGCCACCACTTAACACCGTTTGGGGATCGTTCACAAGGGACAGTTGAGAAGAGAACACCGATTTGGCTTCGTAGTTCTTTCATGTGAAGTTATTTAAAATCACTAAACTAAGCTGCAGTGCTCTGTGGCGTAGTGGTTAGCGTGCTGGACAATTCACATTATATTTTCACGTTCGCGCCGACCTACCGTAGTCGTTTTTGTTTTTTGTTTTTTTCCTAAACAACTGGAATGGACTTTTCTTGGTGGCCGAACTGTTAACGTTGCAGATGTTTGTTTTTTTTTGTTGTTTTTTTTCACACTTTATTTTCCTACTTTTACTCATGACTCCGGGTTTGATCCTTCCTACTTACCTACCATAACATTTTTTAACCCCCCCCCGTCCCGGAAACAAACACTCGGGCAACGCCGGGTACCCCCGCTAGTATACAATAATATATACACTATGCACATCCTAAAAATAACATTAGCCGATTGTTCTAAATAGCTTAGAAATACAAATGTTTCGGCAATCTAGCTTATTTAAAGATGCAAGCGACTTCCGGAAAAATTCTGAATACGCACTTGAAATGGCTTTATCTTGTTTCTTTTGTTAACTATTATTATACAAGGAATCATTTCCAGTTAAAATCCATGTATTAATACACATGTAACATGAGAAAAACACGATTGAAACGTGTCATCATTATGCAAACAAGCAAAATCATACATCAGGTCAAATATATTTCAAGCTTGTTTTTCTCAAGTTACACGCGAAACACTAAGTTGATTTTAACTCGGAATTATTTCTCATTTCATAATAATGAACAAAAACAACAACGTAAAACTATTTTAATAACTATACAGAATTCTTTTACGTATTCACCCCTTGACGCGACCTTTAATGATTACCGAGATTTCTAACAAAATTGTCGCAGATCCTAGTGACCGATACAAGCTTTAAGCTAAGATCGGTTCTGAGAATTTGAGAAAAAAAATCTGTGAATATTGATAAAGGGACCTACCTGGTTTCTGGCGGCGGATGGTTGCTAACATTTGACTGGAGAAAAATCTTGGTTTTAGGCGTCATATGTCTATCTTGTCTACGGTTTTGACAGAAATTCCGTTGGCTACATATTCATGCAACCGAAGAGCAATGTAAGAAATATTCCCACCGTGGCGTAGAAGGAAACCAGTACAATTGTTGGAGACCCGGAATCAGTTGTTGCACTCATTCGTTGCCGCATGGAAACCGAGTGTCTGCGTAGAAGCGACTCGATCTAAAAACTCTCCCCATTAAATTAAATCGCAATAAAATGAAGTTAAAGAAAGTTAAACCATCAAACTCGGTTTGACGTGGACTTTATTACACTTTCATTGGATACAAGAAAACAACGAATATCTCGTTACATATGAGGAGGAACAGTTCATATAAGATGGGTGGGTGAGGTTGTATATGGTATTATTACTTTCTTTTATTACTGATAGATTTATAAATGAATAGAATTACACACAAACACACTACCAAGCTAGCTGTCTAACTATTAGATTGGTGCAAAAATAATGTCGTCAAAAACGACATTATTTTTGCACCAACCTAATAAATGAATAGACAGATAGATAGATGAATAGACAGGTAACGAGCTAGAGATATGTAGACATGGATAAATATATCGATAGATATAAACACATGAGCGTGGGCTATATATATATATATATATATATATATATATATATATATATAGTAATTTATAAAATATATATGGCGATTAAGCTACACTGAATATTCCGCGTTTCATCCACTCTAGGACTCTTCAGGCTTATGCGCGAATTCTGTGGTTGTTTATTTTACTGGGTTCGTATATTCGTTAATATAAGGTAATGTCGTTCTTTATTTCCCTATAAAAACGACAAACAACCACAGAATTCGCGCATAAGCCTGAAGAGTCCTAGAGTGGATGAAACGTGGAATATTCAGTGTAGCTTAATTGCCATATATATTTTATAAATTACTAACTAGCTCTACATACGTATTGAGCACTTTTGAAGTAAATACTTAAAGTTTACGCATAAATCTATACTTTCGTATATTAATTTTATGTGAGTAAATTAAGTAGTTATATATATATATATATATATATATATATATATATATATATATATATATATATATATATATGCATGTAAGTTTCTGTTTGCTTTTTCTTTAGTTCCAATTGTTGGAGTAAGGAGTTAATGTGCTATAGTATAAACAGGAACTCGCCATATTTACAACATTTTCGACTCGCATAAGCCATCGTCAAGCACGTGAGGAGATTACAAATAAAAACGTTGAAAATACATTTTGATATACAGTGCCGGCAAAAAGAAAGTCAGCACTTGTATTTTTTTCAAAAACTGCAAATTTAATGTAACTGTTTAAACGACCTATGCCTCATTTTATTCCTCTATAATTTTACCTGTTCATATTTGACTTTTAATTGAAATATTATAGTGTTCCTTTTTGCCTCCTGTATAACATATATATATATATATATATATATATATATATATATATATATATATATACACTTATTTGTAATATGCTGAATTTAAAACTGGTCTTAAATCTAAGTAATAAGATAGTCGATATTTTGTAAACATTGAAGCCACCATTGGACGAATGCGAAACTAAAAATAACCGTAACGTTATAGCTAGGTTGTTCTGGCCATATTATAAATATAAAAATAAAATTTTTTAAAAAAGTTTTTTTTTAATTAATTATGGGAAATACAGAAATATAGAAATCTAATTTAGGAATTAAATGAATAGTATTATTAAAAGATATTAAATGGCTACGGGTTTTTGTGGAAACTTCTTATGACAGGTTTTTAAATAAAGATACGAAAATTAGGTGATATATTAATATTTAAATAAGCTCTTGGCAAAGGATGCGTCCAGGATAAATGTTTTCGCGTGCTTCATTTCCTTTAAGGGAAATTTCTTTAAATAATATTCTATTGTTAAGTGTTTTTTTATTCAAGAAGTCTGAAGAAAGGTTGGTTATGTGAAGATTTTCAAACGCCATAATGATTGAAATTGTCCAACCGGTATTGAAACAATTGTAACTTACATTGAAATACACTTTTTGTTGCTACCAAGTTGAAGTCTTGGTTTTGTTAATACTATATATATATATATATATATATATATATATATATATATATATATATATATATATATATATATATATATATAGTCCTGGTCAAAATCATAAGACCACTTAAGAAAGTAAGCGTTTACGCATATTATCGAATTTTTAATCAAACAAATGGTTGAAACCATTGCCAAAAGGGAAAATATGATGGGAAAAAATGAAATCTGCTTTATTCAAAACCTTAACCCTGATATAATAATTATTTTTTAAAAAACAAATATGTTCACCTGGTCAAAATAATAAGACCACTGATAATTTATCTAACAAAATGCAATTATAAATTACTAAAAAGGGTCCCAGTATTTAGTATATCCTCCATTATTACGAATTACTTAAAAAATTCTCTTCAGCATGCTTGCGATTAAGTTTTTTTTATCAGTTGCGAAGGAATTTTATCCCATGTACTGAAAACTGAATCAGAAAGTTCTTTTATCGAATCATACTGGGTTCCAGCCTTGAACACTTCTTTTACCATCCATCCCCAAAGATTTTCAATGGGATTGAGGTCCGGAGAACATGCTGGATGATCTAACAATTCTATATTATTTGAAGAAAAGGTTGTTTTTTTTTTTTGTTTTTTTATTATTATTATTATTATTGGCTCACAAGGAGCTTTGGCACAGGTTATCAAATATATCTCATTGAATACAGCCTGTGGTGTTCCCTGGAAGCTGAGAGACAACAATTCTCCCCAGAATTTCCCCTACTTTCCACCTTTTTCGATAACATTTGCAAATAAATTTGCATTATCGCAACAGCTGCTCGCCATTGATTTCTCGTTGTCAGTGGTCATGGGTCTTTACTGGAATTTGAGTGGCAATAAGCTTCCCCACGGTCCCAGTTCTCTTCGCACCTATACATTGGAGGTCTGGTTAGTGCTCACTCCTCGGTCTTTCCTTCCACCTTGACTACTTGGCAATTCGGTCTCACTCTCTTTTTGGGGGGAGGGGTAACAGTGATGTGGTAATGGGGGATGGGGGTGGGGTTAGAGAACTTATAGGTATGCAGCTTCAATGTTCTGTGTTCCATGTAGCGTTTCATGTTTTTTCTCTGTAGCAGTTTGTTTGGTCCTTTTTATTTTTTCAATCAATCCTCTGATTCCAATTTCTCCCATTCTTTTTTCAAAGTTTTTTGGGATTGTTCCTAGTGTTCCTCCTCCTCCTCCTCCTCCTCCTCCTCCTCCTCCTCTTACTACTACTACTACTATTATTTATTTTATCGTTACTATTGTGATTATTATTATAAATATTGTTATTATTATCACCATCATCATCATCATCATCATTACTATCCTTCTTGTTTTTATTATCGTTATTATCATACTTATTATTGCGATTATTATTATCACGGTTGCTATCATTATTATTATTATCGTTATTATAATTATTATTACTTTTATTATTATTATTATTATTATTATTATTATTATCATTATCGTTATCGTTGTTATTATTATCATCATTATCGTTGTTATTATTATCATTATTAATACCTTCGTTGTCATTATTATTATGATCATTATATTCCATCTTATTATTAATAATATTAATAATATTGTCATTATTATAAGTATAAATATTATTATTATCGTTATTATTTTCCTCCTCCTCATTATTATTATTATTATTATTATTATTATTATTATTATTATTATTATTATTATTATTATTATTATATAGGAGATTTTCCAAAACCACCAAAGAAATATTTACTTATCTTGACGTTGCAAAGGAAAATTACAGAGAATTAAACTAAATGTGTGAATAAACAGAGCCTGCGTTGAACCAAACAAGGCGAAACGTCTTTAAAATGGTTGTTACACCAAATCTAAACTGGCTCATAGTCTTTTAGCAAAAGATTTGGGAGCAACACCCGACGATTGAACAACTCTACAGATTTCAATTCTGATCTTGTGGACAGTTAAAGACGCGATATCATCAGCAATATTATTTTGTAGGTTCAAAGGCAACAGAAATTATGTCAAGCAGATGACTCAAAACTCATCTATGAAGAACCACCAGACTGGCCAGTAATTATACAAAAAATTGGATTTTTACAGAAGAATTATGAAAAAAAAAACTATCTGGCAAATATACACAGTAAACCAAGTGCAAAAAAAAGGCACAAACAATTGCACTTAAGATTTCTCGGTTGGTGTGTCTGAAATAGCGGATGAATTTCTGCCATTCATTAGAATAACCCATTCTCAGCAAAACAAAATGATAAGAAAACTGTTATAAAAAAATCGTGTGTATTAAGGATAAAGCGAGATGGCGTGATAGAGTCTGAAAGATTTGTGACACTACAATGACTAGTTGATATAAACTTGTAGGAAACAACTTAATTACTAATCATTATATATATATATATATATATATATATATATATATAAACTAATCATTATATATATATAGTGATTAGTGATTAAGTTGTTTCCTTTATCTATCTATCGTTTTAAAGTTCGATCTTTTATACGACAAATATCGAAAAATTGGCTAAAAACAATATCTTTCCCTTCAACTGTGCACTTTTCTACAGGGGGGGGGTCACTTTTTTCGCCGATATTTTTTAAAGTTATCCTCTCATTTGGATTGTCTAGCCTTAATTTTTAAAAAATACCGCTTCCGGTTTGGCGGTGGTCGTAACAGCATAAACGTTAGCTTTTACCCCGTTCTTTTCCTCCTTTGCGGTACGAGTTCGAGCCTGCCTTCCTACTACCACTTTTTTTTTTTTTTGCTCAACATACACATCCAAACACCCGGGCAACGCCGGGCGCCAATGCTAGTATATATATAAAAGTGAATGTGTCTGTGTGTGTGTGTCTGTGTACATTTCCATACGCAATAACTCTGTCAATTTTTAGTCTACAGACTCGAAATTTGATATACAGGGTACTTAGATTTGGGAAATAGCTTAAGTTGAGCCCAAAACAATAAATTTTAAGGGGTCATAATAGTGGTCAAATTTTACAAAATTGACCTTTTTTGTGGGGGGGGGGTCAGCATACACTTCCAAACACCCAGCAACGCCGGGCCGAAATGCTTGTATATCTATAAAAGTGAACGTGTCTGTGTATGTGTGTACATTTCCCTACGGAATAACTTTGTCAATTTTAAGTCTACAGACTCAAAATTTGATATACAGAGTACTGAGATTTGGGAAAATCTGTGTAATTCGTTTTTGGCCAGAAATTTAGCTATTAAGGGGTCAAAGTTCCACGATTTGACCTTTGAGAACTCTGCCAAACTCCTCCGACAATTTTGGGTCTAAACACTTGAAATTTTAGATATATGTTCCTTGGACATGGGTGTAACTTAATAACTTGATTTAAGCCCAAAACAATAAATTTTAAGGGGTCATAATAGGGGTCAAATTTTTAAAAAATTGACTTTTTTTCCTCAGCATACATCTTCAAACACCCGGACAACGCCGGGCCAAAATGCTAGTATATCTATAAAAGTGACCATGCCTGTCTATCTGTGTGTGTGTCTGTATCCATTTCCCTACGGAATAACTCTGTCAGTTTTCAGTCTACAGACTCGAAATTTGATATACAGGGCACTGAGATTTGGGAAAATCTTTGTAATCGGTTTTCGGCCAGAAGTTTGTCTCTTAAGAGGTCAAAGTTCCACGATTTGACCTTTGAGAACTCTACAAAAACTCCTCCGACAATTTTTGGTCTAAACACTTGAAATTTTAGATATAGGTTCCTTGAACATGGATCTAACTTAATAACTTGATTTGAACTAAAAACAATAAATGTTAAGAGGTCATAATAGGGGTCAAACTTAAAAAATTGACCGCTTTTTTTTTTTTCTCAACATACACCTTCAAACACCCGGGCAACGCCGGGCTGAAATGCTATGCTAGCATATATATATATATATATATATATATATATATATATATATATATATATATATATATATAATGCTTAGTAATTAACTTGTTTCCTACAAGTTTACTTTTTTCTAATTAAGCCAACGACATGTTGGTTTTTCTGTTCATCTAATTTCTCGAATCCACTCAACTGGAGAGCAACCTATCTTTGGACTACTGCACTAACCGCAAAAACAATTTCCACGAATTTCAGCTCCGTTGAACATTTTCCAACCGGTCTAATTGTACTCAACTGAATTTTAATTTGGATTTGATTCTTTCTAAAGAATTATTTTCGCCTTTCAGATTACATTTGAAAGCGTCTTCATGAAAACTGCAACTTTATGCCCGGTTGGTTTTTATTATTTTTTACATCTCCTACATTTTTTCCCTATCATAAATTGCGGTTTCATTTAATGCCTTAACCAGCAAATTCTAGTATTGCTACAAATATAATTTGCTGATTTCTTTCCGTCCTCTGATGAGAAGAATAGCATTCTTTAAACTCCATGGAATAAGGATTTTGTAAGTTATTTTTTGGAGTATTCAGTCGAACAATAAATGATGGTAAATTTCAACTCATAGTTTTAATTATTTTTCTCTTATAATGAGCTCTACTCTCTGTTGTGTGTGTATTGAGCTTTTTTTCTGTTTTTTTTTTAATTATTTTATTTTATTTGCATTAAAATATCTATATATAAATACTGGTATTTATATTAGATTGAAGTTTACCATTGTCTATATCAGGTAAACACTACATCTCATTTGATTTCATTATATATACGCTGAAGAGGAGTAGGGCTCCGAAACACGCGTGTTCGTAGATTACTGTTTTTAAAAAATAATAAATATATATAGTAAGTTATAAAAATATATATGGCAATTAAGCTACACAGAATATTCTGCGTTTCATTCCCATGAGGATTCGTCGATCTTATATATATATATATATATATATATATATATATATATATATATATATATATATATATATATATTGGATATACATTCATAAAATTCCATGAGCAGAGTTTCTTTCCTAGAACTGTCCGTCTGTGGAACGCAATACCGTGTGTTTGCTTCCTAGCTGACTATAACATGGTCGTCTTCAACTCTAATGTGAATAAATTTCTATTGAACCATCCTCTTAGATAATCTAGCCCTATCCTAGTTCCGCCATGACTGATCATGTTGCCTCACAATTTACCAAACAGTTGACCCTTATTCTAAAGTGGCTACCATGCCTTCATAAGTGATGACCGTCAAAATATTTAAAAAAAAAAAACGAAAGGAAACGTAAATTTCAGTTACTTCACTAAGTGATTCCTCCCTTACTATGTGTCTCTCTATCACTTTCATTCTCTCGAATTCCACTTTGTTTGAACCCTGTAGTTTCTAACATTGTTCGAAAATGTGATATGTTGATGCCTTCAATATGAACGACTACACCATGGACAGGTTTAGATATCAAATACACTACCAGAGCGCATATGCAAATGATCGAACCCTGTGCGAAGCGACGTCACATTATTTGTTTTACTTAAGCATTTTTATGTCACTACACATTTATGATCATGTTTCTGTTAGCAAGCTACAAGTAACTAGATACGTTTTCCAACGATATTGCTAATACAAAAGTTCAGTCAGTAAATGCTCATGTAAAAACAAATAAAAAAAGTAAAAGTATATATATATATATATATATATATATATATATATATAGTAGAAATGGTAATTAATAAAAACCTGAAGAAAGTGCTCAATACTGCTGTAGAGCAAATATGCGTTTTATTTTTTATTACCGTTTTTTTTTTTTGTTTTGTTTAGTTACATTATTGTTTCAGCTACGCGGCCAAAAAAACGGTCGCGTAGCTGAAACAATAATGTGACTAAACAAAAAAAAAAGTTTAAAAAATAAAACGTGTATATATATATATATATATATATATATATATATATATATATATATATATATATATATATATATATAAAGAAAAAGAGCATACAGTTCTTTAAAACACTAAGGTAGCGAAATAAATAAATAACAGCGTTTCGAAGTTGTTAATGTTGCTAAAAATAACAACAAATCTTAAATTTAAAAGCGATAAACAAACGTGCATTCAAGTGATGAGTTATCGTAGCTCAGTGGTAGACCACCAGAGTGCGGATGCTGGTGTCATGAGTTCGATCCAGACAGACGACTAGATAGAATCAAAGTAGATATGAATAATATTTTACTCACTTTTAACTGTTTTTCTTTCTTTCTTCTTTATTTCTGAAAAAAAAGAAAGCAAATCTTATCGTTTATCTGAATTTATCCTACATTCTTTGAAAACATTCCAACTCTATTTCAATGTGTACAGCAAGATTTATAGTTAGATTATTATCTCCTTCGTTTTTTCTTCTCCTTATAATGCTTTGAGACGTGTATTATTAAAAATGCAAAATTAAACAGTACAAGCATTTTTTACCTATTATTATTATTATTATTATTATTATTATTATTATTTACCTATTATTATGATAGTCAAGTATAAGTTAGAATGAAATCGACGATAATGTTATTTTTAGGGGAAATGTAAATGTTTATCTGCTTTTTTGTACGGCATAATCACGTTGACACACCTGTTCCCTCTGGATCACCGAAGTTGAGCAATGTTGAAACAAGTCGGTAATAAATGGGTGACCATTTGGGACTTCCAGGTGCTATATGTGCTCTCCGCTTATCTCGGCAGTGTTTCCACTTGGACTTCTCCTTGCCACTGGACTAAAACAGTGTCGATTCAGGAAAAGTGTGGTTGGAGATTGCGCATCCACTGCCTCACATTTACATGCGCAGCTGCTCCTACAGGGGTTATCCTTTGTCTTTCGAGACTGAACGGAGGCATTATCGATCTGCTTTTAAATGATATACATAGATTTTTTTTTTTAATTTTTGGATCATAATTACAAAGATACTAACCAGCCCTCTTGGCGTGACTACATATTTTTACATACATGTTACCAGAAGAAGGTATTATATTGCCAACAACATAAACTTGGTATATATATATATATATATATATATATATATATATATATATATATATATATATATA
The DNA here is from genome assembly GCF_053919585.1 of Euprymna scolopes. Lineage (NCBI taxonomy): Eukaryota > Metazoa > Mollusca > Cephalopoda > Sepiida > Sepiolidae > Euprymna > Euprymna scolopes. The sequence goes on from NC_136511.1 coordinate 64,252,326, forward strand.
TATAAAGAGAGAGAGAAATAAAAAGGAACAAACCGAGTTATTTGTTCATGAACGTTTCGTCTTTATTTCGAGACTTCCTCTAGATGAAATAAAGACGAAACGTTGACGAACACATAACTCGGTTTGTTCCTTTTTATTTTTATATTTTGTCGGTGTAATATTTCCATTATTCTCATATATATATATATATATATATATATATATATATATATATATATATACTATCAAAAAGGGAAAAAAAGAATTAATTTAACGATATTATATACAGTGTTCAGTAAAAAAGACATCACTTGTTGATATTTAATTTCAGGTCAACGAATTACATTGTTACGATAATAATAAAGCTACTGATTCGGAATAATGATTACTTTAATCCGAATTTTAAGTTACCCGATGAATGTCATCATATCTCAGCTCAAATAAAAATTTATTGATCGAAATAAGCACCATCAGAATCAAGGCACTTTTGCCAATGCAAAACAAGTGTATTTATACCAGTAACATAAGAATCTTGTGTTCTGATGGCGATGAAGTCGCCAAAGGCATTTTTGATATTGCTTAAGTTTGTGAAGCAATTCTCACGCAGAAAGTTGTCGAGATGCTTGAAAAAGTGGTAGCCGGTAAATGAGATAGTCTGGAGAGTAAGGCGCATCAGGAACAGTTTCGTTCAACGTCTGCAGGGTCGGTTTAGCAACGTGCGGCCGGGCATTGTCGTGGAGGAGAATCTCTGTTGACTAATGTTGTGTTTTGTCGAAGTTTCTGATGCATTTCATCTATATGCTGACAATACTTTCCTGTCGAAATGGTTTTCCCTGCATTTAAAAAATGGTAATGGATGAGACCGGTCGCAGATCACCAGACAGTCAGCATTACCTTCTTTTGATGTAACTCTGACGTCGGGAAGTGCCGTTAAGCTTTGTCGAAAACATTATCAATAATTTTCCACACTCTTTATCTGTGCCTAAACCTAAACATAGATTCCATGATCAAAGCTTCTTTCTTAGAACTACACGCCTGTGGAATTGTCTTCCGTTTTCCTGCTTTCCAGCTGTCTATAATATGGTTGTCTTCAAGTCCAACGTGAACAAGTTTCTGATGAGCCGTTCCAGTTAAGTTAACAAATTTACCGAACTTCCATTACTATCGATTACTATGTTGTCCTTTTGACTACTCTACACTCTTTAACTCTTATCCTTGAGTGGCCTATCGGCCTTGATAAGTGGTGCCGCCTATGTAAAAAAAAAAACATGGAGCTGAGCGTCGTCGGTTGTCGTAAAAAAACACACTTGTTCAATTCGATAAGCAACAATTTATCAATTTTTTCTGTCATTCTAATCTCTCAAGTGGTTATAAATCGTCGTATACGTTACGTCTAATTCAGAAAAAAGTTCTTGAACAGTTGTGCGTGGATTAGCTTCAACTAAGGCTCTTAATTGATCGTTGTCAACATCCAGTGGTCAACCACTACGCTTATTATCTCGTTAACACCACGAAATTTCTTAAACCACCATTGTGCTGTGCTTTCAGTAGTGGCTCCTAAGCCAAAGACTTCGTTGATATTGAGAGCTGTTTCAGCAGCTTTTCGGCCTAGCTTGAATTGAATTAAAACGATCTGAGACAGCAAAAAATATACTTATATTTTTATTTTTCAGAAAGTTTTCTTAAAATAAAAATATAAATATTACATAATTAAATTATTATTTTGAAATTTTTTTCCTGAAAATAGAGCACTCTGCTGGAATTCTTTTACTTCAAAATATAACTAAGTATATATATATATATATATATATATATATATATATATATATATACAGAGAGAGAGAGAGAGAAAGAGAGAGAGAGAGACCGGTTGTATCGATTGATTTCCTAGATGTAAATCCAATGAAACTCGCGTGATTATTAAAGGGTGCTCAATGCAGGGCAGAGCTGGTATAGACCCCCCTACAGTAGTAGCCGTAAACTCATGCGTAGGTGTGTGTGTGTGGGGGGGTGCGTATGTATGTATGTACGTATCTGTGTGCATGTATGTTTGTATGTTTTGCGTGTGTGTATTTGTGTGTGTGTAGGTGTGCGTGTTTGTGTGTATATGTGGGTGTGTATGTGTATGTGTTTCTGTGTGCGGGCACGTGCGTATGTGCGTGTATGTGTGCGTGTGTGTGCATTAAACCAATACATTTAATACTTACGTTTGGTGTCGGCTATTTTCACATGGTCGATCTCGGTTCGGGAGTAAAGTTTCTTCAGCTCACCAACATAATCAACACGCCCTTCAAATAAAATTTTAAAATCATAAATGTACACTTTATATTAAAAATTGAAAATCTTACAAATGAATAATCTAAGAGACCAAATTTTAATATCGGGACTCAGTTCATGGAATAGTGGATAAGCCTGTCAACTCCCTAGTACAAATAAAGACACAAAATGAACCAAGATATTTTGGTAGTTGCGTTCAAATATATACATTTAATTTTAAAAAATCTTTTATAAATGAATATGGACTCATATTGTTGGCTAGTTTTTTATCTTGCAATGGTATTTTTATTAATCCCTTACATCAAATAGCTACATGCCTTGTCTGGAGCGATTCCTATTAAAATGACAACGCCAATTCTCTCGGTAGTAGTTTAGGTGGCCACCCTTTATGTACACCCATAATTTTTTTCAGCTGAGTTAGAAGTTGATTTGCAGAGACACCTCCATAGGAAGCACAACGTGAAGTAGAAACAAAAGTGCATCAGCAAAGATCAGGATTCAATACCAGAAGCATCTAATGTACTCCGATTAGTTTTCGTCGAACTACTGTTCTCATCTTGCGTGCTATTTTCACAGCGTTTCGGTCGATGTAACCTCCGACCGATAAGTAATAAGTAAAAACATTAATATATATATGTATATATATATATATATATATATATATATATATATATATATATATATATATATATATATATATATATATATATATATATAGTAATACAAATTAGTAATAAATAGTGATATTTACAACCAGAAATAAAAATAGGTTTAAGGCTCTTAAATTTTGTACTAGAATCGTCCGCAAGGACTCGTGGCGCAATGGTTAGAGTATTTGGAAAAATCGATTGTAAATAGTGATATTCGCCTGAAGGTTGAAGGTTCAATCCTCAGTGTGAGCGACCGAAAACTGCATTTACGAATTACTTAGAACCTTAATCAAGTCATGGCTGACGAAACAAGAGCATGCTTGCTCTGTGAAGTAAATAAAGGTGTCCGAATTCGACAGAAATATTCCTGAGTTCGACAAGGTACACCTAATGAAGGTCGGGGGTTACATCGACCGAAACGTTGTGAAAGTCACACTCAAGATGAGAACAGTATGACGTTTCTGAATTTTGTAATGAGATGAGGATTGGTGATTCGTATTATTAGGATTCATCGAACTACTGGTCTCATCTTGAGTGTGATTTTTCACAACGTTTTGGTCGATGTAACCGACCTTCTTCAAGTATATCTCATCGAACACGGAAATGTTTCTGTCGAACTCGGGAATTTGGACGGAACTTCAGTAACTGAGAAGGAGCGGCAGAATGTGTCGGTGACAGGGACCATATAAGTTGTCCAAAACGATGTTTTTATAAGTTTTTTAAGGTAAACATCTGAAGAGTACGTGACTAAATATGCAACAATGACATAATTTTGTGGACTTGTTAGTCGTAATACAAAACAATATTGTAAGGCATACCTTCTGAAAAGTTGTAAATAAACAACCGAGAAAACTTGATGGTTGGAACTTGGAAAATTATTATATTACTATATATACTCTGGAACTCAATAAAAAAGGGGTCCTGGATATGACCTTTAACTATATCCGATGGTAAGGTCCCAGCTTGCGGACTTTAGGGAGTGTGGAGCCACCCTTTAATAGCCATTGCTCCCAGGTCCACTCTGACCCGGAGTGGTAGTACTTGTTAGGGTCCCAACTATGGGTTAAATAGAAACCAACTTGCAAAAAACATATATTCTATTAAAAGAATTTTCTTCAAAATCACCGGATTCGGCATTAAATAACCTGAAACGGGTTGATATGCCGTAAAACAAAAATAACCAACCAACCAATAAATAAAAAGGTACTCATTGAGCTTGAACTTCTTTCATAATTTACAAAATTTATACATCAAAGAACTTTTTCATTATAAAAATACATTTATGGGGCAGATTTTTTATCCATTATGATTGGTATATACAAACCGAGTACGTTTCAAGTAAATGCTTAATATATATATATATATATATATATATATATATATATATATATATATATATATATATATATATACAAACGTATATATATATGAGAAATATCTATATATATATGTATATATACGTTTATATATATATATATATATATATATATACGTTTTATTTTTTTTTATTACCGTATCTTTCTGTTAAGTTACATTATTGTTTAAGCTACCCGGCCGTTTTTTTGTTTTTTGTTTTTTGCCGTCTATAGCTTCCTCAGACTTGTACAGAAAGGGTTCTGTAAAAGTCTGAGGGAGCTACAGACGGCCAAAAAAAAACGGCCGGGTAGCTGAAACAATAATGTAATTTAACGGAAAGATACGGTAATAAAAATAAAACGCATATTTGCTCTACAACAGTATTGAGCACTTTCTTCGGCTTTTATTAATTACCATTTCTACTATATATATATATATATATTGTTTACTTATTACTGTATATATTGCTATATATATATATATTGTTTACTTATTACTGTATATATATATATATATATATATATATATATATATATATATATATATATATATAATCTATTATTTATAAAATAAAAACGGTAGTCCGATGAATCCAAATAATTCAATAATCAATCCTCATCTCAAAAATTCAGAAACTTTCTCTGCTCTGATATAAAGATTTTCACTTTTCAATTAACGTGGCTTTTGTTCAGTCCAGCGGAATTACCTCTGTAAGGTTGTCTACGAAGCAAGGTTTCGTAATCACCAACCACACCTCCTCTGAATCATCATCGCTTGAGTTCAGGGCCAAGGAGAAGTCTAGAACGATTTGAAAACAACGCCGAGATAAGCAGAAAGCTTTCCCACATACAGCACCTGCTATTCCCAAATGGTCACCCATTCTACTAATGACGAGGCTCAATGTTGCTTAATTTCGGTGATCTAACGAGCATCGATGTGTCAATGTAATCTTTTCGTATACAATGTATTTATATTATAATTTACTTTCTTACTAATTACTTAGTGATTGTTTCTGTTTCTGTTAATCTCTGGATCTTCATTGTTAAACATTCACAGCAAGAACTCGCCATACTACCACCAGTACAATTCGAAAAATGTATCAATCAATTCATATATTTAAATGTATTCACGACCCAACAAGGTTGGGCACCCGACGCCGAAGAGCTGTGATCAACTAAATAGTCTGTCTGTGAATAATTATAAATGCTCCCTACCTTGGGTTGAGCATATTAGGAAGCAAAAAAGAAAAAATACCCCTAGTGTATAAAGTAATGCTCCTTGGGTGAACAAATCGCTTAGTTCGTTTGGACAATGTTTAATCATTGTAATTTCGCATACCCATCTTAGCAGTAGCATAATAGTAATGGTTAGAAGCACTAACTGCCGCATAGGCGGTCGGATTTCAATCCTGGCTTGAGGCAGTTGCTAATGTAGCCTCACTGAAGCGTTGTGCTACGACGAAACAGTCTTCTGTGGATGACTTTATATACATACACACACACACATATATATATGTGTGTGTGTGTGTGTGTGTGTGTGTGTGTGTGTGTGTGTGTGTGTATACTGTTTTCACAAAAACCAAGACTTGAAGAAATGGGTTGATAGCAACAAAAAGTGTATTTCATTGTTAGTTACAATTGTTTCAAGACCATTTGGACAAATTCAAACATTATGAAATACAACAATTGTAACTAACAATGAAATACACTTTTTGTTGCTATCACCCCATTTCTTGAAGTCTTGGTTTTTGTGAAAACAGTATATGAATGCTCAATTATGAAATATGATAATTTTGTAGCTTACTTTTTAAGTCAGCTCTCCTTTTTGGCTTAAATTTATTGGTATATGAACAATTACTGAATAATATTAACCCAGTATAATTTGGAATACTACAAATGTGTGCATATATATATATATATATATATATATATATATATATATATATATATATATATATATATATATATATATAACGCTCGAACAATATCGGCTAACTCTGTTTAGTTTTATAACAGAAAGGTAAAAAAAAGTCGATTTTCGTAGTTTGGGGAAATGTCCACAATTTTGGTATCTTAGTATTTCAGCTTTTTTCTTTTGAATTCCCAGAAATTTCGAATGAGATTCAAGTGAACGTTACTTACCGACTTTGAATTCTTCTTTGGAGGCATTTCTGGCTTTCTTGGATTTTGGCACCAGGTTTGAGTTGGCATCGTTCGAGCTCGTGTCCCTTCCCGCGGTCGACCGCTTTCCAACGTTTGAAGCAAACGGCGACGATTCAACGGATCCCAGAATCGGATGTGGGGAACTGGGACGTTTCCTGTCAGAGTCTTCAGCCATTTCCGGATTGGTGCAAGTACTGCCAATTATCTCCTGGTAAGGCTCCATCGTTTGGCCTGTGTCCACGTCAGTGGACACGCTAGCCGTGTGACAAAGTGACCCCTTAAAATGTAAAATTTGACTCAGGTAAAGAAAAATAGTTAATGGAATTTTATAAGAAAATTTTGAGTGTACTCTCTTGATATTTTATCCCTATTTGTTATTTATTCATGTAATAATAATAATAATAATAATAATAATAATAATAATAATAATAATAATAATAATAATGATAATAATAATGATAATAATAATAATAATAATAATAAGAAGAAGAAGAAGAAGAAGAAGAAGAAGAATTCCAGGGAACACCACAGACTGTGTTCAATGAGATATTTGATAACCTGTGTGAAAGCCCCTTGAGAGCCCATGATAATAACATAATAACACTAATAATAACAACAATAAAAAAATAATAATTATAATAATAACAATATCAATAACAATATAATAGCAATAATCATAATAATAACAATAATAATAATAACAATAATAATAACAATATCAATAACAATATAATAGCAATAATAATAACAACAACAATAACAATATCAATAACAATATAATAGCAATAATAATAATAACAATAATAACAATAATAATAATAACAATATTACTAACAATATAATAGCAATAAACCATATAATAAGTGAATGCAATAAACTGGCCCAAAAGGAATACAAGAATATAGACGACCAAGTAAGAAGGATATTATGCAAACAACTACAGCTCGAACGCACAGACAAGTGATAATAAGCCAGCAACAGTACTTGAAAACGAGAATCACAAAATCCTATGGGACATGGGCATACAAACTGATAAACCCATCCAAGCAAGAAGACCAGATGACGTAATAATTAACAACAAAGAAAAATTCTATCAAATCGTAGACTTTGCTGTTCCAGCTGACCACAGGATGAATATCAAAGAAAAGGAGAAACGAAGCAAATACACAGAGCTAGCCAGAGAGCTGAAAGAGATGTGGAAGATGAAGAAAATCAAAATAATACCTATAATAGTAGGAGCACTAGGAACAATACCGAAAAACTTTTAAAAAATAATGGGAGAAATTGGAATAAGAGGAATGACTGGAAAAATACAACGAACAACAATAATGAAAACAGCTGAAATATTAAATAAAACCTTTGAATGTGGAGACTAACGCAGACGAACCAAAAGCGTAGACCAGACAAACTGCTACAGAGACAGAACAGGAAACGCTACATGGAATCAAGAACACTGAAGCTGCATATCCATCTCTCCCATTACCACATCATTGCCAAAAAAGAGAGTGAAAGCAAATAGCCAAGTAGTCAAGGAGGAAGGAAAGACTGAGGAGTGAGTACTGACCATACTTCCACTGTATAAGTGCGAAAAGAACTGGGACCGTGGGGAGGCTTATTGCCACTTAAATTCCAGTAAAAACCAATGACTACTGCCAACGAGAAATCAATGGGCAAGCAGCTGTTGCGATAATGCAAATTTATTTGCAAATGGTATCGAAAAAGATGGAGAGTACGGGAAAATCTGAGGAGACTTGTTGTTAACCAGCTTTCTGGGAACACCACAGGATGTGTTCAATGCGATGTTTGATAAAGCTCCTTTGTGAAAGCTCCTTGAGAGCCCATGATAATAACACCAATAATAACAACAATAATAATAATAATAACAACAAAAACAATAATAATAATAATAATAATAATAATAATAATAATAATAATAATACGCTAATGAATTTCTTGTTCGTACGTTATCGCCTTTCACGTGCAGTAAACAAAATGAGATCGTACGATTATGGTGATTAGTGCTTGATCACATGTTGCTAAGGTAAGAAATTGCGACTTTACATATTTTAAAATGAATGGTTCCAAAATCAAATTATGTCGTCCTGTCAACAAAAAGCGTACAATTTAAAACAAATACATCTCAAAAATTGACTTTGTTTTATTAATTTTCAGCATAATTAGCTGAAAATTAATTTAAGCAAAACATATAAAAAAAAAATAATTGTCAGCTAAATATTCTTCTTCCTCGTCGGACTAAAGGCTTTGGCTACAAAATCATTCAAACGACGATGTTTTTCTTTTATAAAATAAATGTTGATTAAAAAGAGAACAGTAGTAGCAAACGTACTTGTGTGTGTGAGAGAGAGAGAGAGAGGGGGGGAGAGTTTTAAATTGAAAGCCATGTTTAATTTCAGAAGAATTACCGAGTAACTATTCTGTACAAGTCCTGGAAATTAAGTATTTTTAGTGCGTAGCTATTCTGTAAAGATCCTGGATTTTATCATTTTTCAGGCATCAAAAGATTTTTCTCGTGTTGACACGAAAAAATTATGTGCTGGAATGCTAAAGATTCAATATTTTTATGGAGCAATTCTCGTTTCTGATTGTTGCAAGCACAACGTGGCTCTATTTGATTCGTCAGTTCCTATCGCCAATGTTTATGAGTTGAGTTTCCAACTTTTGGGGATTATACTCTCCCGTCATATCAAAAATTTTTTTTTTTTTTTTTACACAGTGATCACCAGTTATCAAGGCCCGGAAGCCACTCAGGGATAAGGGTTATTGCAAGTACATTACGTTAGTGTGGAGATTTGATGGAGTGTTTACTTAAGGGGGCGGTTCATTAGGAATTTGTTAACGTTGGACTTGAACACATCCAAGTTGTAGTCCGGTGGGAAGCAGGCAGACGGAACAGAGTTCCACAGGCGTGCAGTTCTAAGAAAGAAGCTTTGTTCATGGATATTGCGAGAGAGAGAAAAAGGAGGGAGAGGGAGAAAAATACAGGCATAAAGATAGATCAATGGCTCATCACGCTACGCCCAACAAAATTTTGTGCGCTGTCACGCATTGGGAACAGCATTCGTAACACGTATTAATAGTTTGAAAAATTGCTGAACAATGAGACAGAAATTATCTGCTGGAAAATCATGTTTCAAAATTTTCCATTCAAACACAACCCTCTTTATGTAACACTAATACAGACACACGCGCACTATATATATATATATATATATATATATATATATATATATATATATATATATATATATATATATATATATATATATATATATAATTGAAATTTTATTTTAAATATTTTAAATATTATTTAATTTTTTTTTTTAATCCTTATGACGGCTTTTTTATAAGCCGAAAATTTGAAACTTTAAATAAAAAATCTCTGCTTATTTTTAAAAAATACAAATTCACACGTTCTTTCTAACCTCAAATTATATGAATTCCATTGTTCCCGTGCTTCTTAAATGCGGACTAATACTTATACTACACATTTGCGCACGAACGGCGCTTACCACTGGACTGACAATACACAACCACTCTGCTAAACGACATCATGGGATGTAAGAAAAGAAAAAATATATATATTCTATTGTTTTTTTTTTTTAAAATCCTGATGAAGGTTTTTTATAAGCCGAAAATTTGAAACTTTAAATAAATAAATATCTGTTTATTTTAAAAAAAAATACAAATTCGCACGTGATCATTCTTTCTAACTTCACATTTTAAATATATATATATATATATATATAAATATATATATATATATAAATATATATAACTACTTCATTTACTCACATAAAATTAATATACGAAAGTATAGATTTATGCGTAAACTTTAAGTATTTACTTCAAAAGTGCTCAATACGTAGGTAGAGCTAGTTAGTAATTTATAAAATATATGGCGATTAAGCTACACTGAATATTCTGTGTTTCATCCACTATAGGATTTGTCAGGCTTATGCGCAAATTCTGTGGTTGTTTCTTGTTTTTATATATGTTGAGGATTTTAGTTAGCCAATCAGCTTTCTAGTATCCACCGCGCCCCTTCCTATCAACCAATGGGCATGCATTTTATCGACCAAAGGATATGTTTAAGAACTAGGTTAGTGGTTTAAGGTAGACGTTTTCCTCCCTTTTTTTATATATATAAATAAATATTTGAGATACCATACGGTCGAAGGATAAAAATAGAAATCGCATGCTAAACTTCAAAGCGAAAGATTACTTAAAACATTTTTTAACCAAAATACGCTCGCGTTTGAACTAAACGAGCCAACACAAAATATTCCGAAACAGAGATTGGAAATGTCGGTCGGCTTGAAATGTGTTGTTTGACAGGTGAAATGTCGGATCGTTTTTGATCTGAAAAACACACCCACACACGAAACAGATCAGGCCTGATAAAAGAATTAATGACGTCAGCCCAAGGTTCGACATGAATTGTTTTTCAATATGAATTATCTAAAAATGTCTTTTGGCAAATTGTTTTGGGTGCTAAGGGGAATTTCTGACATGTAAAGAATATTTCTTTTAAAAATCACACGGATGTTTTTACAAAACAAATAATTCAAAGGGGAAAGAAGATCAAACGGATATTTTTAAATAGAGGAAAGCTGGTGATCTATTACAAGCTAAAAATAATATTTCCTCTGATTATCAGTTGATAATATGGAAAAAAAACATTATCGAGAAGGCGGGGTCAGGCAAGTTGGGGAGGAGTCAATTTGATTTTGGAAATTGGGGGCGGAAAAATAATACCTGCCACAGGCCAAATTGACCAATGAGAAGGAATCAGGTGGATTGTTATCAATCAATTTGATTGGTCGAAGACGAACGTAGGCGTCGTCATTATTCAATGGTTTTACTATATAAGATCTGTAAAACTCGATTTAATCAGATAGAAGGAGATAGAAGAAGAGAGAAGACAGAGAGAGGTCTTTGGAGAGACAGAGAAAAATGTCTCGGTAGAGGAATCCAGCCACCCAACTTCTCTCTCCCCCTCGCTGGTCGCCAGAGAGCTCAATTTGCAACTTAATAGAATTCAGAGGACCTAGGAAGAGACCAGCCAGAACACCTTAACGATAATTACAACAGTCTGCGACTCCGACCGAGTATTTCAACAACAAGAAGCTCATTCACAAATCTAATTGCTTGCTTCCATTTAATCTTCAATTGTACATACGTCTGTAGATAATCATTTATGAATTTCCTAAATACATTATATATCAACCAACCTCCGGAGTTTGTTTGCTGATGTGCTGTTGTCCCATGTAACTTTATTTCTTTTACTTGCCACTTGTGACCCCGTTCCCGTCAACGAACACCCAGTCAACAGGACGACCAACTAGACGATCAAGAAGAACAGGCCTTGAGGACCGTGCAACCAAGAAGAGTCCTCCAACGCCTTGACGAGGACTCACTGGGTGACGCGATGTACCAACGGTTGGCAGACCTGGTTGCCCAGTCGACATAATTAATTACCCGGTGACTAGGATAGTCATAATTGGGCATCGACCCAGGGTTAAGATCATAACTGGGCTGCGATCAGAGGGTTAAGGTCGTGTAAGGTCACGTACAAGGTCATATATATATATATATATATATATATATATATATATATATATATATATATATATATATATATATATATATATATATACAGTCCTGGTCAAAATCATAAGACCACTTAAGAAAGTAAGCGTTTACGCATATTATCGAATTTTTAATCAAATAAATGGTTGAAACCATTGCCAAAAGGGAAAATATGATGGGAAAAATGAAATTTGCTTCATTCGAAACCTTAACTCTGATCTAATAATTATTTTTTAAAAAACAAATATTTTCACCTGGTCAAAATGATAAGACCATTGATAATTTATCTAACAAAATGCAATTATAAATTACTAAAAAGGGGCTCAGTATTTAGTATAGGCTCCATTATTACGAATTACTTCAAAAATTCTCTTCGGTATGCTTGCGACTAAGTTTCTTTTATCAGTTGCGAAGGAATTTTATCCCATGTACTGAAAACTGAATCAGAAAGTTCCTTTATCGAATCATACTGGGTTCCATCCTTGAACACTTATTTTGCCATCCATCCCCAAAGATTTTCAATTGGATTTAGGTCCGGAGAACATGCTGGATGATCTAACAATTCTATATTATTTGAAGAAAAGTATTCTTGTGCTTGTCGAGAAGTGTGTATCGCAGCGTTATCTTGCTGGAAAATCCAATTTCTTCCACACAGACGTGGACCTTCAGTTCTGATAGAAGCATTTTCAAGCATTGAAATGTACTTCAATGATGTTTGCCGGCCTTTCACTACTTGCAACCTTAGGGTCCCAGCTGACGAGAAAGCATCCCAGATCATTAAAGACACTCATCCACTATGCCGAGTTGAAAAAGTCTCTTTGGGCAAATTTTTATCTTGCCAATAGTGTTGAAATCCATCTGGAGCATCTAGATTAAACTTTTTCTCATCGGATAAAATTACTTTTTCCCACTTCTCTTTATCCCAAGTCTGGTATCTGGCGGCATATTTAAGTCGGTTAGTTTTGTACTGTTCAAGAAGACGTGGTTTCTGCAGTCGCTTTAAATGATTGAAACCCTTCATTTTCAGATGCCTTCTGATGGTTGTAGGACTACAGTCTGCTGCTGTTTGGCTTTTCAATCGACTTGAGCTCATACTGGAGTTTGTTTTTTTTTTAACTTCTTCTGATACAGCGATCCAGTGATGGGTTTTTTTGTGGGTTTTTTTTTTTGTTTTTTTTTTTGTTTTTGTTTTTTGGTCGACCTGGACTTTTTTTTTTGTTTTGTTTTTTTTTTTTTTTTGTTTTTGTTTTTTGGTCGACCTGGACGTTTTTTTTTTTGTTTGTTTGTTTTTTTGGTCGACCTGGACTTTTTTTGTTGTTTTTTTTTGTTTTTTTTTTTTGTTTCTTTGTCGACCTGGACTTTTTTTTGTTTTTGTTTTTTGGTCGACCTGGGCTTTTTTTTGTTTTTGTTTTTTTTGTTTTTTGTTTTTTGGTCGATCTGGACTTTTTTTGTGCCTATATTGATTTGGATTTCTTAAAAAATTTGTGATGACTGTTTTGCTACGATTCACTTCGTTTGCAATGGATCTATGGGAGAGTCCACCCCTATTAAGCTCAAAGATCCTTTCTCTCTCAAACTCTGATAATCGTTATATAATTATTAAATCAGGGTTAAGGTTTCGAATGAAGCAGATTTCATTTTTTTCCCATCATATTTTCCCTTTTAGCAATGGTTTTGTTTGATTAAAAATTCGATATTATGCATAAACGCTTACTTTCTTAAGTGGTCTTATGATTTTGACCAGGACTGTATATATAAATAAATATATATATATATATATATATATATATATATATATATATATATATATATATATTTATATATATATATTTATATATATATATATATACATGTGTTTATATATATATAAATATATATATAAACATATGTATATATAAATATATATATAAATATATATATACGTATATAAATATATATACATATATAAATATAGACTTATATGTAATATACTGAGTTCGTGTAATTCAGTAAATTTTCATATACCAATAGGTTTTAACCCAAAAATGGTTGACTTAAGGATTAAGCTACAAAATTATCACATTTCATAATTGAGCATTAATATACTGTGTGTGTGTGTGTGTGTGCAAAATCAAGATTCAAGACAAGGTGTTGATGGAAACAAAAAGTGTATTTCATTTTACATTAGAATTGTTTCAATTTCTAGTTCGACAATTTCAAGCATTATATCGTTTGAAAACTTTCAAAAACCAGCATTTCTTCAGACTTTATGAATAAACACACTAGCATTTTTTTAATAGAAAAAAAAAGGCGGGGGGAATCCCTAACGGGAAAAGCATGCGAGAAACATTTACCTTGGTTGTGGTAACGGAAAGGCCATTTAAATATTAATATTTAAATGGGCTTTTCCATAACCACAACCAAGGTAGATGTTTCTCGCATGCTTTTCCTGTTAGAGATTCCCCCCGCCTTTTTTTTTTTCTTCGAAGAAAGAAATCGACATGACCGATGTTGGTTCTTAGCTTTCAAATATTTGTGAATGCAAACCTCAAGGGAGGAGGCCAAGGTGTCGTTTATGGTTAGAGTTTGATTTGAATTTGTTACGTTTGTTGCTTTTATTTGATAGAGTGAAGTGAGCAAAGTGAGTCAGCGTTTGATGCCAGTAAGTTTACACGAGTAGATTATTAGGAAAGTTTACATATATGGACACCAAGATAGAGATAGATAGAGAGATGTGAAGAGAGAGAAATAGAAAGATTGGGAGCGTTGTAGAGATAAAGAGATATACAGATAGTGATAGAGAGATAAATGTAAAAGGAATGTGTATTAACTAATAGATAGATAGATAGATAGATAGATAGATAGATAGATAGATAGATAGATAGATAGATAGATAATTTATTGACGATTTTAAAACACTTCCTCACCTCAATGGATGTCATTTGATCGTGTTCATGCGTCGGAAACATCTCCGGCATTTTAACAACAATGTTCTTGTTAATTCCATCCCTTGTCAAAGCATGTGATACCTCATCGCCAAATGCTGTCGTTTCCATCTTCGATTCTTTTTCCAGCCTTTTCATCTTGACACTTGGATGCAATACTCCAGAACTAGGCGCAGCAGAATTTGGGGACGAAATACGGCTCTTTGAGGGTTTCTTCTCAACAAATTCCGAGCTCGGAATATCTTCGTCCAACTTGTGCTCCCTTTCTTCTTTCGATTTACAATTTGCAGGTTGATTCCTGGAATCTCGAGGCGTCATCTGGTTGGAAGTCATCGGCCTTTCGATGCCGGCTGTCGATTTTGATTCTTCAACTTTAAGTGGCTGTATAATAGCCACGCCCATGTCTCTGATCTCAGTGTGGACTGTGTTCCCTCTGTTTGGGGTCGTGGGAGAGGTGAGCTGGGTCGAACCTGAATCGAGACAACAGAAGAAGTGATGCAGATTGACATTTTATTATGACAACAAAAAAAAGAAAATAGAGAGCAAATAAAGGAAGACTCCACCACATTCTTTTTTTTTTTTTTTTTTGCAAAGGAGTCACCACTTATCAAGACCCGAAGCCACTCGAGGATAAGGGTCAATGAGTTTACAGTGGTCAAAGGGAACATGTCGTAGTAATCGTTAGTAGTGGAAATTTGGTAGATTGGATTACTTAAGGAGATGGCTAATAAAGAATTTGTTCACATTGAACTTAAAGGCAATCATATTGTAGTCAGTTGGAAAGCAGGAAAACGGAACAGAGTTCCACAGGCGTGCACTTCTAAGAAAGAAGTTTTGTTCATGGAATCTACGTTTAGGTTTAGGCACAGAGTGGGGTAAATTATTGATAGTGGTTTCAGCTAGACGAGTGTTTTGTAAAAGTAAGGACAGGAGGGGGACAATAGATTGGAGCTCAGACGGTTATAAAATAAAAGTACTACATAATAATACTATAGTAATATAATGCATGATATAACACGAGGTCGTTCCAAAAGTAAGACCTCCTATTTTTTTCACTCTAAAATTAAAATGTTATAGAGCTACGAAGATGGGAGTAGTACCATTAAAACGAACGACCTTTTGTGTCCCAGAATTCATTTTTCTACATAGTCACCACTTTCGCCAGCGATGAACGATGCTTCGGTTGTAAAAGTTTGGGGCACGCTTTGTCATTTGTCTGTCGCGATTTTGAAATCAACGAATCCATCTCCTAAATGTGCTGATATAAACTGCATCAGCTTCGTAAGCGTTCAACAGATGCCGGTGAATATTGATCGATTCAATTTTTTCTGTATGGATTAATCCAATGACACATATCTGCTTCTGACGCACGTCCATGACAAGGGTTGCTTTCTTAGAGTCTCACACCGTCAATATCTGCAACGGAGAGATGAAACTTTAAGTTCAGTCATTATAAAAATGTAATTTGCAATCGTTTTATACATTCTGCCTGAATAAAAATATTAGAAATATTACTTTGGAACGTCTTTCGTACATAACAATGCAAGACTATACGTGACCCGTTGGGTCAGTATACATTATAGCTATGGAATAGTGCGTATACGGAATTAATGTATGAAGGTAATACTCGTGACGGAAAGAAAATATTTTTTAAATTACGTAAATGGATCAGGGAGATATATATATATATATATATATATATATATATATATATATATATATATATATATATATATATATATATATATATATATATAAAATTATCTCAGTCAGATGTAAAAGCTCTATAAAACCAAATAGGAAATAGAGATTATAACATATTTTATTAACTGTTTGCTCATATATATATGTGTGTGTGTGTGTGTGTGTGTGTGTGTGTGTGTGTGTGTGTGTGTGTGTGTGTGTGCGTGCGTGCGTGCGTGTGCGCGTGTGTGTGTGTTATATAAATATTTATGCGAAAGTATATTAAAATGAAAAAAAATATACATAGATTTCTCTGAGTTTTCTACATTAAACCTAATTTTACAGCATATGTGTGTGTGATTATCTTTACTCGATTTCATATATATATATATATATATATATATATATATATATATATATATATATATATATATATATATATATTAGGTTGATGAAAAAATTATGTCGGTATTTAACTTGAAGTTTAACGTCAAAAAACAACATTATTTTTACACCAACATAATATATATATATATATATATATATATATATATATATATATATATATAGTAATCCATATACAGTACTATTTCGCTGTTTCACAGCTCATCAGTGCGGCTAGAACCTACCCTACAGACACTAGCTAGTGTTTCCTTCTTTTCGGGAATCATCAGTGCAGGGAGTTACGATTAGGGTCAGTCGGGAGATTCGAACCCAGCCAAGAAGCCATCGCTGACTTCATTATCAAAGAACAAACTACACGGCCAAAGTTAATAGCCAGAAATACGGTTGAAATTAATATTTACATACGGCGTAAATGTCATAGACAGCTAGAATTATAACATCATGATCTGCGCATGTAAGCTTAAGTGAACGACTTAAATTTCAATTTAGAGTGTTCGGCAATAAAAACCGTGTTCTTAAAGGGACTGACATAATTATTACTATTATTTTTTAATACTTACAAACACTAGTGTTTCATTCTTTCGGGAATCATCAGTAAAGGGAGTTACGATTACCGCCGGTCGGGAGATTCAAAGCCATCTCTGTTTCAATTAGCAAGGAACAAACCACGCAGCCATATTATTATTATAAATATATAATTAAACATTTTTAATTGATGAATGTTTTCTCAGTTTCTTTTTTGTTATGATAAGATGCAGCGAATTAAGTATTATGATATCTGTTATATTGGTTTTGTAGGTTAACGTTGTTGTTACTGTGACATTTTCATACTTCGCTAGCTAGCGTTTTCATATTTACTTATGTTTTGGAGACTGGCAGGAAACAAGCTCAGGATCGGTGCAGACATATGGGTGTCTCGCTTTCATTACTTACTTTACCTCACTATTTATTGTTGTATATGTACATTGTTCATATGTCACTGTCTTTACAATATGTCTCAGGAGCGTTATGTTCTTTTGTATTGCAGGCTGTACCTTGCGTTTAAGTTGAGTAAAGCTTCGCCTGCACAACCAAGTTTCCTTACCCTACAACATATACATATATATATATATATATATATATATATATATATATATATATATATATATATATAATGTATTATACAAAATATTCCAAATCGTTTTAAAAACGATTGTATGCCGACTGTTTGTTGCATGTGAAATGAAACTTATATAGATTGTGTTTAATTTATTTGAATATACATTATTCTAGCTCTGTTTGATTTTAATAATCAACCATTGAGCTAATATTAATGACTACAGTACCTTGAGTACTTGAATGTTTGTACTTTAATTATACCTATACCTACTATAAGAGCGTCATTCTATTGTACATTTATGCTCTTCTTAAGTCAAAGGATTTTGACTCTATCTATCTATCTATCTCTTTCTTTCTCTCTCTCTCTCTCTCTCTCTCTCTCTATCTCTCTCTCTCTCTCTCTCTCTCTCTCTCTCTCTATATATATATATATATATATATATATATATATATATATATATATATATATATATATATATATATGTTTTGGAGACTGGCGGGAAACAAGCTCAGCATCGGTGCAGACATATAGGTGTCTCGCTTTCATTACTTACTTTACCTCACTATTTCCTTACCCTACAACAATATCCGTGCACAGTAAGGGATTAATACGGATTAGTCACCACTATATCACATTACTCTATAAGTATGACATAAAACACTTATTATAAGTCAACAGCAATGACTTTTGCCTGTTTTTCACAGACTAAAATGTCTATTGTTTCCACAACCTTCTAAGTAGTGAAAACATTCACAAGTAATTTTAACGTCTTTAAACTGCCACTTACAGAATCTACTGCAATAAAAATAAACAGTAAAATAGTTGAAATCATTAAAAAAAAAAAAACTAAAGTAAATACGCAGAACAGTAACTTGTATGTCATTTGCTTACAGCTACTGTGTGAAATTCACTCTAAGTAATAAAGGGGGCTGAAATAGGATTTACCGGTTTTAAATGATTTTATTTTCATCCATTTTTTTTTTTTTTTTTTCTTACCGGCTTACAATGAGATGTCATTCTTACGCTTTTGGTAAAATATATGTGTCATCATTAGGTAAAGAAAAAAAAAATGATGCTTTCGGATAATTCATCACTGGTCTGAGGGAGATAACTCCATTTTACTAAGAGCTCCATTCATTTTTCATACGAGAATTTGGGACGCTAAAACTAACGCGAAACATTTAACATTATGAAAACGTTAATAACAAAAAAGAAGCTGCTATTTGGGTTTGACGATAAATGCCCTAAAAATCAATTCTGATTAATTACGAAAATGTCCTAGAAGAGCTACTTCTAATTAATTGTAAGAAAAAAGTGATTTGTTTTTCAGCTACTTTATTTAATAGAACAAAATTTTAACATTACAAAAATGTCCTGGAAAATCACTTCTGATTAATCGTAAAAAAAATAAATAAATAAATAAATCATTTTTTTCTTATAATTAATCAGAAGTGACTTTTCCTGGGCATTCATCGTCAAGCTCAAATATCAGCTCTTTTTTTGCTATTAATGTTTTTGTCATGTTAAATGTTTTAGCGTCTCCAATTCCCGTATGAAAAAAAAAAAAATGAATGTATCTTTTATTAAAATGGAGTTATTTCCCTTAGATTAGTGACGAATTATCCAAAACGCAAAAAGAAGAAATATGTATAACCCGGTCCGGGGGGGGGGGGGATGACATAGTTAAGTTTATGCAATTTTTGCTGGTAGCTGTCCTACATACAGCGCCTAGTATTCCTATCTCGTACTGATCAATGTCAATGTTGTTTAACTTCTGTGATCTAACGAGAATCGGCATGATTATGTCGTATATTTCGTCAGATAGACCTAAAAAAATATCTGTTTGAATTTATATTTGTACTACAATTTCTGCAGTCTTTCTTACCAGTAAATGATGGATTTATTCTCTGTACATTAAAAACCCAAACTCAGAATAGTGCTTGTTAAGATATAATCGAGAGATCGTTTTCTTTAATATATGGTTGTAAGCAAAACCAACATTACTTACTTGCCATGTCGAAAATAGTAATATATCCAAAA
>NC_136511.1:64282510-64345010 GCF_053919585.1 Euprymna scolopes
TAGCTTCGTACATCAAGTGGTTTCATGCCTTGCTCATAGTGAACCCAATAAAGCTGTTGTATACTTCATTGTTATCGCGTTGTTACTTTGTTTTCATTAGTTTATGTTTATGTTTAAGCAATAATTTCCTCTACTCTTTATATGTGCCTTTTTCAAGATCGTGTCAAGTTAGTCTAATGGTTGTTGAACTTGACTCTTCGTCCTTAGGTTTCGATCTCAGGCCGACTATTTCTTTTTTTTTTTTTTTTCTAACAAGAAGTGAACTATTTAGAAAAAATAGCACTCGTGTGCACATGTCTCAGTTTCTGTATGAATTAAAATATATTCATGCATATTTTACGACCGACCAACGCCCGGCAGCCCACTATTTAAAATTATGACACTATAGCCACTGGATGTGCAATGATAGTCTTTCAAGTTGAAGCCACGTGTGTGTTTCTCTCGAGGTGTCATGGCAGACCCTTCCCCCTTTATCTCTCAACTCAAGAGCAATTACTCTCATTGTGTCCAAGGGAGATAACTCTTTTCATACATTGGCCCTAACAAAAGACTGTGTGATGTACAATCTTCTTAAGATAACTCGTGTATGCATTCATTAATATTCAACTTTTCATTCTCGTCATAACTATGGATAAAAACATACTATAATTCAATAGGTTACTGGCCAAGAATCCAGCTTAGATTAACAACAACAAAAAAATGGCGGTACTCACTATAGTTATTTTCAGCTGAATGTATTCTCGTTTGATAATCATCATGCAGTGAAACGCCATTTTTTTCTGACAAAACACGTGACACTTCTCGTGTTATCATCTTCAACAAAACATTAAAAACAAAAAAAGAAAAACAAAACAGACATATCAATCATAATATTCAAATGTTCATGCAAAACTCCGTAAATAAAATAATTTTAAAATGTGTTCAATCCTTTACTATTTAACGTTGATATTAACAAGCTGAAACGGGGTGCACAGAATCAACAATGAACGATCCTCTGTAAACAATAGCTTGATTGATCGTAATCTTCTCTCTCGTGATACAGTGCCGTTCTGCATCTAGTCTGGTGCACTGCAGCCGAAGCTGGAGTTGTCTCTCTAGATGCAGGCCTAGGCAGGTGATAAGGAGACCTAGGTTTGTCAAGTTACCAGGGACTCCCTCTCGGCGTTGCTGACACAGTTTGATGAACTTTTCACGAATGATTAGTTTTTTGGGAAAAAAAAATCCAACAGTGTGCTCAATTAAAAGAAAAATTCGAAAAACAAGAGCGTATTTATATTTTGTGTTTTGTGTACAGAAAGTTGTTAGATGAGACAAGTCATTAGTACCGTCGGTTTCAAGCCCGATAATTAGGACAGTTTTAGATATCCATATCAAGCTCCGTTCAGCCAATACTCATCTGAGATATCTAAAGCCGTCCTAATTATCGGGCTTGAAACAGACGGTACCAATGACTTGTCTTATCTAACAACTTTCTGTACACAAAATACAATATATATATATATATATATATATATATATATATATATATATATATATATACGGATGTATGTATGTAAGTCAAATAGCCCTCCTCAATTTAAATAAGCATAAACCTTAATATCATCGTCCAAATCTTTTCCGGTTCCATCTTGGTCCAGAATAAAGCTGGCCATCCGCTGGGCATTCTTAGTCAGCAATTCGACCACTTTGGGAGCATCGAGCATCGATGTTCTACTTTCTTCTGAAACGAAATAAATAAAAAAAATTATTAAAAAGGGGGAAGATAATGAAAATAGAAATTTGCGAATAAACGTTTACTTTTCCCTGATAAAATATATTGCTCCAACAAAAGCAAATCTATTCAAACATCATCATTATCATCATTAGAATAATCATTATATTTTCAACGTCTGTTTTACATGTTGGCATGTGTTTGGACGGCTTTTGGAAAGTGACTTCCAAATTAACCTATTTCTGGTCAGGCCTTCATTTATCCCTTTTTTTCTCTCAAATCGGTAGAACTATCCCTTCATATTTTACCTGACCATAGGGTGTCCAAAAATGCTATATTAATTGGTCCAAATTGAGACTGGCCGAAAGGCGAATGGCTAACGAATTCGAGAGATCAATTTCCGTTAACTCTGTGGTTTCATCCCTATACCAAACTCTATTGTTCTTTAATAATATATTTAAAGGGTCGATGTTCTATGGGCAGTATGTTCTAAAACACCCGATCTGAACTGAAAGGCAGCCATAAATACGATTCAAAGAAGATTGCTAAAGTTGGAATTGTAAGAATATAATATTTTTCTAGCTCAGTAGCCGGTCTATTATCCTGATTATCATCTGGGTAGTTTAAGCCATGCCAATACCTGGTATTTTAAGTTCTTGTAGTAAATGTTAACATTGATTTTGTTCATCAGCTTTCTAGAATTTGATTTCAGTGAAAGCCACAACTCCAAAAGCCATAACTTGAGCAGGGTATTTTGTTCTGAATAGAATATCCTTTAGTTTCAGCTACTGATTTTGCACTAAGTCTATTATTTCCGTGGTTCACAACTGAATTGAGAGTGACGATCTTCTCATCTGAAAAAGCTATCTCTCTCTCTCTCTCTCTCTCTCTCTCTCTCTCTCTCTCTCTCTCTCTCTCTCTCTCTCTCATGGATTGGTTCCTTGCTAATAGAGTCAGAGATGGCTTCGTTTCCGGGTTCGAATATCTGTGACACTCTGCACTGATGATTCCCGAAAGGATGAAACACTAGTGTCTCTAGGTATTTAATAATTATTATAGCAAATAATTATGTCAGCCCCTTTAAGAAACTCGTTTCTTATCGTTAAGCACTTTCAGTTGAATTAAAGTCGGTCACTTTAGCTCGCATGCGCAGATCATGATATAATCATTAAGTCACATCTGACAGATGTTAAAAACATTTAAAAAATAAATGTTTAAATTTCAACGATATTTGTCGCGGTTGATGGTAGCTGAATAGATTTTTTTTCCTTGCTAATGGAGTCAAAGATGGCTTCGAATCTCTTGACCGGCGTTAATCGTTACACCCTGTGTGTGTGATGATTGCCGAAAGGATAAAACACTAGTGTTTGCAGGCATTTAATAATTATTATAGTAAATAATTGTATATATATATATATATATATATATATATATATATATATATATATATATATATTTAAAGGAGATTAGAACAATAGTCTAAAGAGCTGAGTGTATTTCAATGTAACAGTGAAATTACTAGTTTAATTAAAATACAGGAAAGAGAAAGTACTCGTTGTAATTTAGATATATAATAAGCTCGATAGGTAAATATCCTAGAGCTAATTTAATATTAAGTAATGTTGATTGATAATTTAAAATTTGAAAATCAAATTATAATTAAATTAAAATAATCCCCCTTTTTAATAATTTTTAATTTAATTATAATTTGATTTTCAAATTTTAAATTATCAATCACATTACTTAATATATATATATATGTATATATATATATATGTATATATATATATATACATATATATATATATTAAGTAATGTGATTGATAATTTAAAATTTGAAAATCAAATTATAATTAAATTAAAATAATCCCCCTTTTTAATAATTTTTAATTTAATTATAATTTGATTTTCAAATTTTAAATTATCAATCACATTACTTTATATATATATGTATATATATATATATATATATATATATATATATGTATATATATATATATATATACATATATATATATATATATTAAGTAATGTGATTGATAATTTAAAATTTGAAAATCAAATTATAATTAAATTAAAATAATCCCCCTTTTTAATAATTTTTAATTTAATTATAATTTGATTTTCAAATTTTAAATTATCAATCACATTACTTAATATATATATATATGTATATATATATATATATATATGTATATATATATATATATACATATATATATATATTAAGTAATGTGATTGATAATTTAAAATTTGAAAATCAAATTATAATTAAATTAAAATAATCCCCCTTTTTAATAATTTTTAATTTAATTATAATTTGATTTTCAAATTTTAAATTATCAATCACATTACTTAATATATATATATATATATATATATATATATATATATATATATATATATATATATATATAAGAAGCAATGATGAACCTAACCAGTACCAGATGGGTGACCATTTGGGAAGACTAGGCGCTCTATGTACCGCGCCGAAACAGAAATTTCCAGGTTGGTATCTGAAGGCGCATTAATTCACTGGAAGAGATGCAACCCCAGTCTTCGTTAAGACATGCATCTATAGGGAAGGAAAACTCTAGTGTAAAAAGCTACGGCTTATTGCATGCTCTGTCCTGTGGAAGCCATTGCACCGACAAAGATTACCAGTAATACAAATAAGGCGGTTGGTTCTACACAAAGCCTTCACCACTACAAACAAATCATCTGTGTAGATTTCCGTACAACTTAGTTCTTGTGGCGGAATCTCATTTGTCGAATTCGACGAGAGAGTCCATTTACACTGTGTGTCAAATTATTAACGAGATAACATTTCTTTTTTACCAATTTCAAAAACTTACAGGTAGTTTCGTATCAAAAGATTCAGAAACGTTGGCAATGCTAAGCTGCGCGTACTGTGAATTTTTCGTACTGTTCCGCGCATTGTAAACAACTTGCCATCGTAATTGCTGAATCCACGGTATTTGAGGTGTGTCGAATTATCAACAAGGCAGTTTGTTTCGTCAATAAAATGGGTTGTAAAGATGGTTTGAGTAATTCTGAAAAGAGTACTATTACAGAACAGCTAGCAAAAGGTAAAACTACCTTCGAAATATCGAAAATGAAAGGAAGGTACCATCAGACTGTGAAGAACTTTGTTAAGGACCCTACAAAGGTTACAAAAGTACGTAAGAGAGCTGATAAAGGTAAATTTAGAGTAGTATCACGCAATTTTCTACTCCAAATAAAACGTGAAGTTGTTAAGAACCTTGTGCAGACAAGTCGTGAAATCTTTGACCAAGCCGGATTGAAGAATGTTTTAAAAGGTACTCGATGTCGCCTTCTGAAAGAAGTGGCCTGTGACAAAGCCTCCATTAAAGCAACATCACATACAAAACCGATATTAGGATACACACACACACACACACACACACACACACACACACACACATATATATATATATATATATATATATATATATATATATATATATATATATATATATATATATTATTTTTTATTACCGTTTTATTTGTTTGGTTACATATGTTTCGGATGTTGGACCATGTTTACGATCAAGCAGTTTCGCCTATATAATTGTGTATGCGTATGTATGGGTACACGTGTATGTATGTATGTATGTATGTATGTATGTATGTATGTATGTATGTATGTGTGTATGTATGTATGTACATCAGTATCTTACCGGAGATCCATGTCTCCACCTATATATATATATATGTATATATATTATATATATATATATATATATATATATATATATATATATATATATATATATATATATATATATATATATATGTTCTTATGCTGCACTTTTTTCACTTCACTTTTTTTGGTCTCGGTTAGTCGAGGAGAAATTCTTGATACATAAAAATAAATAAATAGGAAAAAGGGTCTTTAATATGAATATCAATGCACAAAAAAATTAATAACAGTTTACACACACACATATACTCTTATTAATTTTTGTTGTGCATTGATATATATATATATAGAGAGAGAAAGAGACAGACAAAAAGACAGACAGACTGACAGTGACAGAGACAGACATAGAGAGAGGGGAGCGGGGAAGAAAGAGAGAGAAGCACAATGATAAATGCGTACGACTATAGAGATCGCTATACATAGAAAGAAGGGGAGAGAGAAAAGGGAGATATGGAGAGAGAGAGAGAGAGAGAGAGGGGGGGAGCACTGGTAACCATCCCGTCATAAACTTTGTCGTCGGGTGAGAGCGGGTGGGGTTAAAATTGAGTTTTGCACTGAAAATGTGACCCTAAGCGGTAAGTTTTTCCATTAATAAAAATAAAAGAACGACCGATTCAGTGTACGGAAGAATGGTCGGCCCGCGTCTGTGTTGTGACCTTTGACCTTTGCATAATCGCGCGGTCGGTGGTTGGACAAAGAGAATGTCAAAACGAGACTGGAAATATGAACATCGACGAAGATTACAAAGATGCATTAGTTTAAGACAAGAAAACTGGCAAAGAAGAGGCCGCTTTTTTATGGCCGAAAATATGTCCGCCTTGTGTTCGTGACAACAAACGTTTGTTTCTCCTATTGCATATTTGTTTTTGTCTATGTTTTTATTTTATTTTATCTTAATTATTTTTATTTCTTTCTTTTTTTGCGGGGGGGGGGAGCGTTGCTATTTGTTACTTTTGTTTTTAGTTTTTTGTTTCATACATTTCAGTGCAAAAAAGTTTGGTGTTTCGTGTTGGCAGTTTATTTAGTGCAAAGTACAGACTGTTTGTGTTGTGGTCTTTGTCATTCTGTCATTGTAGTTTACCTAATGACATGACAGGAATCGTGCGTAACATGACAGGAGAGAGAGAGAGAGAGAGAGAGAGAGAGAGAGAGAGAGAGAGAGAGAGAGAAAGAAGAAGAAGAAGAAGAAGAAGAAGAAGGGGTGGGTGATGGAAAACAGAAAGAACAGTAAAAACAGTGTCAGATAGAGAGAGAGAGAGAGAGATAGAGGGGGAGAGAGAAAGGGAGAGAGAGAGATTTGGGGGATCAGTTTCGGGTATAAATTTAACATGTGCCCAATTTCGAACTATTTAATTTTTAGTACAATTAACCAAGTTTTTAATCACAAACCTTAAGACAAAGTGGCTATGATTGCTTAATAAAGTAGACTCCTAGCAGTAGAGAAAGCGATAAAGAGACAAGAAGAAGAAGAAGAAGAAGAAGAAGAAGAAGAAGAAGAAGAAGAAGAAGAAGAAGAAGAAGAAGAAGAAGGGAGGAGGAAATAGTGATTATGGAAGAAGACAAAGGAAGAAGGAATGAACACGGACAAAGAGAGAACAAAGATGAAGAAAGACGGTGAATGGGTGGCTAAAGGAAAAAGGGGAGAAAGAAGGAAAAAAACGAAAAAATATTAAAGAGAAAATGAGAAAGAAAAATGAAAATAGAAGGAAATAAAAATAATTAAAGGCGATTAAATAAATGAATAAGGAGAATAGGGGGAAAATATGAAGAATAAAAGAAAGAATATGAAATACAGAAAAATGTGAAGGAATGAACAAATGGGTTGGTTATTTTTTGTTTTACGGCATATCAACCCTTTTCAGGTTATTTAATGCCGAATCCAAAGATTTTGAAGAAATATTTTTTAATAGAATATATTTGTTGTTTTCAAGTCGGTTTCTATTTAACTCATAGTTGGGACCCAAACAGGTACTACCACTCCGGGTCGGAGTGAACCTGGGAGCAATGGCATTTATGACACTATTGGTGTCATGAATGCATGCATCGAGGTGCATATTGAGTTAAGAGGGGGTGTTTGATCGGTCGGGATAGAGGAAGAGAGGGCAGAAGAAGGGGTGTTGATGTCTGATTAAGACAAAGCAGAAATGTCTATGGGATTTTGTCAGAAAGAGAAAAAAAACAAATAATAATTGTTTTTGTCTCATTGTCGTTATATATCTGTTAACATGAAAGGTTGTTTTTAAAACCTCTGTTGAGAGGTATGAAGAGATCCAGAGATCCTTAGTTAATTAAGGCTGAAAACTTAGAATGAGCGTCAAGGGTAAGGGTCGCCGCCAAGCATTGTTCGACCTGGAATGACTAATGTCTTCCAGGAAAGGGAGAAAGATGGGCGTTGAGTGGACAAGACGACGGGTAAGCTCTAGGAGGACGAAAGAAAGGGTGTTTATAACCACTCTCTGAAGGAGAGGTGGGGAAAAGGGGTTGGATTTTTTAAAAAGGAATTCTAAAAAGAGTCGTAGTCAGCAAACTGAACGGCTCGGCTGGTCAAGCGCTCCCGATTTGGGAGCCCTCAGGGTCTGATGTTATGATGTTAAGTAGCCTGTGTTAATGGGAAATCTGTGACTTTACTGGTCTGGGCTTACATCGTTTCACTGCTATAGTCAGTCACCTCAATTTAGACAGTAGCTGTTATGAAGTAATAAAATTAATAAATAGTTTGCTATTGTTATAAACCGGAGTTCTGTTTGTTTGTGGTGAGGACTCCTCATTGTGCAGCAAGCCGCAAGGACCAGCGGAGTGATTGATGTACCCGGAGACTACCTACACAGGGTAGGAGACGATTCGACCGAGAGGCAAAGCGCCCCGCCATGAAAACACAGTGGATGAAGACGATCAACAGGCCAACTTGTGACGGGACAATGTACGATCGAAAGAACACCTGTCGTATCGGGGGGAATCCGACGAGGTTAAGGACATCCGGTTTGGTTGGTGCAGTATCGGTCACGTTATACATTAAAGGGTGGCTCCACACACCCCAAAGCCCGCAAGCTGGGGCCTCACCACTGGATATAGTTTAAGGTCATATCCAGTACCGAACAAATGGGAAAGAGAGAAAGGAAAAAAGAAAGAAGGTGAAGGAGTGGATACAGAAAGATGGCGAAAGGAAGACGGGAAATGAAAAAGAAAATAAATAAAGGAATAAAAAGAAAATGAAGGAATAAATAAGAAGAAAGGAATAAAGAAAAAAATGGAAGAAATCAAAAAGAAAGATAGAAGAAGAGGTTAAGTAGAAGAAGGGAAGAACAAAATAAATGAAAAAAAAAAGAAAAGAAAAATATAAAAAAATTAATGAGGAGAAAAAGAGGAGGTGGTTGAAAAATGAACAATGAGGAAGTAGAAAAGAAAAAGACAAACGAAGGAATAAAAGAAAGTAAAAAAGGGTAAGATGAGGAACTAAATACGAAAAATGAGTACATTTTAAAAAATAAAGGAAAATTAAGATATAAAAAAGAAAGAAAGGAAAAAAAGACAGAAAGAGAAGAGATAAATAAATTAATATAAATATAGAAGGAAATAAAGAAAAAAGAAAAAGGGAAATAAGTAAAAAAAAAATAGATAAGAAAGAGAAAAAAGAAAATTAATAAAATAAGAACAGAAAAAAAGAAAAGCTTGAAAAATGCAATAAGAAGAAATGTTTTAAAATCTCGCTAGTTTCAACCACACTGATGAGTTGTATAATGCTGAAATACGTGTCCATTAATGAATATATTTTAAATATATATATATATATATATATATATATATATATATATATATATATATTTTGTGTACAGAAAGTTGTTAGTTGAGACAGGTCATTGGTACCGTCGGTTTCAAGCCCGATAATAAGGCCCGTTTAAGGTATCCTTATCGAGCTCTCTTCAGCCAATATTCGTCTTATATATATATATATATAGAGAGAGAGAGAGAGAGAGAAAGAGAAAGAGAGAGAGAAATTTGGAGTATTCCGAATTATACTGGGTTAATATAATTCAGTAATTGTTCATATACCAATAAATTTAAGCCAAAAAGGAGAGATGGCTTAAAAGTAAGCTACAAAATTATCATATTTCATAATTGAGCATTCATATGCTGTTTTCACAAAAACCAAGACTTCAAGAAATGGGTTGATAGCAACAAAAAGTGAAAAAAAGACAATGAAATACACTTTTTGTTGCTATCAACCCATTTCTTGAAGTTTTGGTTTTTGTTAAAACAGCATATGTGTGTGTGTGTGTGTGTGTGTGTGTGTGTGTGTGTGTGTGTGTGTGTGTGTGTGTGTGTCGCCTCCATATGAGGGCAACAAACTACATGTAAACACCCTGAATAACTTAATTATAAACACATTTTTTACTAACAAGTCGGCCCTGTGGAAACTTTGAAAAATTGTTTCTATGCGCTGATGAGATGCCCAATTGCGTAAAACTATAGTTAATGATCTATTAAATACTTATACGCCAACATAAAACCGAAACTAGTGTACGTAAGTTGTTGCTAATAAAAGCCTAACATTTGAAAATATGCATCAATATGGGTGTATGTTCCTTGTCAAGTGGTATTTTTAAAAGAAATACTAGCAGGGAGATCAGATGTTGCCCGGGATTGAATGATGATCAACCAATCTTTCACGCTCATATTTTTATTGTCATCGAAATCGGTGAAATCGCCCATTTTACAATAAAATCGCTTGATTGCCTGCTCTAGTTGGAGACCGATCGCAGTAACTTAGTCCACAATAGCTTGTAGTCTCCATTGCACTATAAGGAACCTACTGCTGATTTGATGAGCGTTATTGGTGAAAGGAGAGTATTAAAAGGAACCAGCCACATATGTCCACGATTTACCACGTGCTTTAGATCGGAAATGAAAGAATCAGAGAGATCTTGATCAGTAATGCTCTTCTACGTGTTGCCATAGATGGTTGTGTCATTGGTATAAATCTCGTCCAATGGTCGAAGAATGTAACTTGGGAGGTCATTGGCGAAGACCATGAAGACGGTTGGTCCTAGAAGTTATCCTTGAGATACGCAGACGTTGATAATATGTGATTCATACGTCTGTCCATCAACAACTACTATTTGAGAGAAAGAACTTAATGGTTGAGATGACATTTCTAAATATTCCATTGTTAGGAAGCTTGTGAAGTAGACCTTTATGCCAAACCATATCAAAAGCCTTTGATATGCCAAGAGCTATTGCTCTAGAAACGGAGCCAACCTCAATAGATTTTTATTGATTTTGTGTAATATTTACAGTCAGCACACCAGCTGTTGATCTTGCAAGACGAAATTCACATTGCTTGTTAGAGAGTAGACTGCTTTTGTTAAAGTGATTGACAACCTCATCATTCATCACAGCGCAACTTATTCATTCAAGCAACTTATTCATTCAAGCAACTTATTCATTCAAGCAACTTATTCGCAACGTAAACTAATTGGTCTGTACTAAGATGCAGAAGATCGGTCTCCAGTATTTTCACAAAGTTTTCCAAGGTAATGTGAAACATTTCTCCTTTAAGAAACGGTTGAATGAGTTTGTAAAAATAGGAGCTAGTTCCGGTTGCATCTTGTTTTTAGCCTTATGATTAGAGCATTTTCAGGACCAGTTGCTTTGTTGTCATGAAAGTTCTTGATAAGTTTAGCAACATACTGGGTAGTTATACAGATGTCGCTCAGAGTGTTTTTCGGACATATGTAGAAATTAGGTATGTAGGCGATCCTGATCGCAAAGAATGGAATTCGATATAAAGTTCTTTACAAAAAGTTTGGCTTCCTCGGATGCTGAGGAAATCACCCCTGATTTGATGAGGGTTTGAATAGATGTCACGAATCTATTCGGCACCTTGTTTGTTATTCGCCAAAACTCGTGGGAATCAAGCACCTGCTCTGCCACTCTATAGTTAATCAGTTGGATATATGATTCCGCTTTTATGACCATTTTTCAGTGATCGCATGTAATCTTAAAGGCGGCTTTGAATTCAGAACATCCATTTCGTTGGGAACAATAATTTTAGAATTTAGAATGAAGGATCAATTTCGCATATAAATTTAACATAAAGTGGTCCTCATTTTCCGGGACAAAAGTTTCTAACCGGATAGCATTTTAAGGACAAATAATAAATGGCATGCACAATGAAATCAAAATCTCGCGTAGGGGGGGGCAGTAAAACTAAAACTTAGCTGTAACTCAAAGAGTCTTACATAAACGCATGACAAATGCCAAAGGTCCACAAGTTCAAAACAAATAGTCTGAGAAACTTGGTTGGGGGAAAAAACGTGCCTCCTGAATCTTACCCCTAACCCTAAGTCCGGATGGCAACAGAAAAACTAAAATTTAACTATAACTTAAAAATTCTTATATAAACGCTATCTGGTTGGAAAATGGGTTACGAATTTATTTTAAATATAAATGTTAAACTGATCTCCCGCTCTAAAGTCAAACTATTTTACCCTATGTTTTTTCATTGTTTCACACGTGATTGCCATAAAATATACTTTAATTTTTTTTAGAAATGAACTAGTATAGCTTCCTAATATACAACAAGAGCAAAACGGATTACCGTGTATCGTTATGCAACGTCATACAATGGTTTGTGTTTAAACTTTCGAAGATTTAAGTTATTAATGTTGCGTTTTATCTGTTTAAGTTGTCCATCATTTATTAATACGTATAAAGTATATGCATCGTTTAAAGAGTGTTTATTTTTTTACTAAGGGTCACCACTTATCAAGGCCAAAAGTTCATTCGAGGACAAAATTTAACCGTCAGGTCGCCAATGAGACAAAACCGTGATGATCAGTAATGGTGGAAATTTTGGTAGGATTTCATTATTTAAGAGGACGGGTCAACAAGAACTTGTTTACATTGGACTTGAGAACGACTATGTTATAGTCAGCTAGGAAGCAGCCCTGCGGTATCGTGTTCCACAGACGGGTAGTTATGTGGAAGAAACTTCGCCAGTGAAAGTTTCGTTCAGTTTTGTGCATAGATAGAGAGTAATGGAAAGTGGTTGTAGCTAGACGAGGGTTTGTTCCGGCTCATTTACATGTCAGTCGTGAGACTTCATACCTCCGTCTGACAACGTAAGGATAGGTTATAGTCTTATCTAAGCTTTACTTCGCAATAAAGTTTAAACTATTTCTGAAGTTGTAACATGGTAAATCTGTTCATCTGATGAGAATGCAATTTTATATGTTGAATTTTGTTATCATACGTTAAATTTTGAAAAATATGAAGTTACAATTTTGTCAAAACTTCGATCGTCACATAACTTGTCATGGTCAATTTTAAAATCCAAAATCAAATAAAATCCGAGATTTCATTGGATACAATATGGGCCAAGTAACGAGTCTCTTCAATGAACAGAACCGAAGTTATCGTAAAACAATTTTGCATTTTTAGTGACCATGACTTTTAACCTAGATATCTCCAAATCCCGCTACATGTCAGGATAACCTAGCGGTAAACGGTAATATACCCAGCTACATGTGGCGTAATTTAAACGGGGTTCAAAGGTTGGCTCCCTAGACAAAACGGGCTAGAAATAAATGGTCGAAATATATGACAAGTGATGACGTCACGTGTTCGAGCGAGAGAGCAAGGTCTCTCCTTGGGGGCGATACAGACGAGATGCGTCTGACAATGTATAGATAATCTAAGCAAATCCTGCCTCCAGATTTTGCTCGTATATGTCTCTCAATTCTCATCATTAAGACTGCACTGAGAAAATTAAGTACATGATTAGTTAATTAATCATATTGGTCTCTCTCCTCAGCATGCAAACTCTCTCTCACACACACACACACACACACACTCACTCACTCTCTCTCTCTCTCTCTCTCTCTCTATCTATCTTTCTCTCTCTCTCTCTCTCTCTCTCTCTCTCTCTTTGTTTCTTTTTTCTTTTATTGTTGCGGTAAATACAATTGTGATTTTGTATTAAGGGTGTTTATAATAATAATACCGTGGGGTTTGCGTTCAGCAATATTACACTTAACTACTAGTCTTAAACTAAACAACAAAGAAGACGTTTTAATTTATTTCATTGATAACATGAAAATTATAGAAATTTAAAAATGATAGTATAAATAGTAGTATGTAATCCAGGCCGAGAGCAGGAGTGGATAGAAATCCTTACTCATTCACGGACAGCGCCAGATTAGCCTACTAGTAAATATATACTAAAAAAAGAAAACAAAAATCGTAGGTTAAAACTGGTTTAAGTTCATAAGACGAATGTAATTTGATGTATAAGTGATTAGAAAAGAAAGAAGAAAAATATATAAAAACAGGTGAAAAAGAAATAAGGAATCTATAAACATAAATCTCACCTGTCTGTTTAAATGTATGTATGTATGTATGTATGTATGCATGCATGCCTAAAGAGGCGACGGATTTTCACGAGATCGGTATCGTTTTGAAGCCCGACCCTTCGGGTGACAATATCGAAAACTTGGCCAAAAACATTAATTACTTCGCCCTCAACTGGGCACTTTTCTACATGGAGGGGTCACTTTTTTCTTTTTTGTTTCTTTTTTTAATTTTAAAAAGTTATCCCCTCTTTTCGATTGTCTAGCCTTAATTAAAACCTACGTCACTTTCGGTTTGGCAAACATCACGTTTTTTCTTTCTTTCTTTTTTCACGTTTTTTTTTTCATCCTTCGCGGTACGGGTTCGAGCCTGCCTGCCTACTACTACTTTTTTTTTGTTATTGTTCAACACACACCTCGAAACATCCGGGCACGCAGGCTAGTAAATGATACATGACAAATGTAGAACAAATGCATGAAAATGACAAAAAGAAAAAAATAAAGAACAAATAGATGAAAAACAGTAATAAAAACAAAAGAAACACAGAAAGGATGAATGAAAGAAAAAGAAAGAAAGAAAGGATAGATAAAATGGAGACAAAAGAACGAAAGAAAGAAACAAAATGACCATATAGATAAAAAAAGACAGAAAGAAAGAATGAAAGATAGAAGGAACAAATATATGAAACAGAAAAAAGAAAGAATGGGAGAAAAAAGAAAGAATGAGAGAAAAAAGAAAGAATGAGAGAAAAAAGAATGACAGAAATAAGAAAGAATGACAGAAAAAAGAAAAGAAGGAAAGAAAAATAGAAAGAAAAATGAAAGAAAGAACATATAAAATAAATAAAGAATAAAACGAAGAAACAAACGAGAAAAAGGGAGAACAAATAGATGCAAAAGAAAAAAAGAATGAAAGAAAGACAGAATGAATGAATAAAAGCAAGAGCAAATATATAAAAATACCAAAAGAGATATTGAAAGAAAAGAACAAATGGAAAGAAAGAACGAAAAAGAAGAAAGGAGAGAAAGAAAAAGAAAGAAGGAATCGTTATAACAACGCAATTTGCAATCCCTCTCTTATTCATTCGGGCGAAATAAAAAAAAAATAGAAGGCATTAACGTCTCTCGGACATGAAGAATGAAAAACAAAAACAGAAAAAAAATAAAAATATATGAGAGAAACAAATAAAAGATCTTGATCTAAATATAACGTGCATTCATGCCACACAACAAAAAAATGTCCGTTCGTTTTTTTTTTGTTTTTGTTTTTTTGTTTGTTTTTTGTTTTTGTTTTTTTGTTTTTTTTGTTTTGTTTTTTTTTTGTTTTTTTTTTTTTGTTTTTTTGTTTTTTTGTTTTGTTTTTGTTTTTTGTTTTTTTTTTTGTTTTTTTTGTTTTTTTGTTTTTTTGTTTTTTTGTTTTTTTGTTTTGTTTTTGTTTTGTTTTTTTGTTTTTTTTGTTTTTTTTAGAAAGAAATAAAAGCACTATTCAAAGACTGGCAGTTTATCATCGAATGGTAATTCATCAAGATCAAAATACCTGCGATCAAAATCAGATCGAATCTTGCCAAAAGAACAAAACCGATAAAAAGGTTGACCTTGCACGTACATTAGAAGAGTAGTGCGTTCAGTCCGTAAAGGGTCCTTTCTTTGATCACGTCCTTGCACACATCATTCAGTCGGAAAGCACGCACACAGACATTACATGACCTCTGCCTTGGCGCATAGAAGGTAACTTGTGTAACGTTGTAAAAGTCTTAAATAATTCTTACTCACATTGTTAGTATCGCCAGTACTGAACATTAAACCTTCAACCTTCAAAAGACCGTCACTTAAAATTGAGTATCACTTAGCAATTTTATCCGCTGCGACATGAATCCTTGCGAATATAAAGATAATCGAGTTCCACAAGCAACGCCTTGAGGATGTCGGAGGTTACAGCGACTGAAACGTTGACGAGAACAATAATCTGAATAATCCAAATAATACAAATTATCAATCCATATCTAAAAAAAAAAGTTCCGAAAGATTAAGAGGATTTTAAACGATATCGAGTTTACAAGATGCTTATAGTTTTCAGACGTTTTTTGTACAGGCATTTAAAATTATCGTAGACTCTTGAAAATCCAGTATCTTATTGGCATATATCTTATGAGATGACTGACCAATTTTTATGGTTCAAATAAATAGCTATAGTAGGAATTGGATATATACATTACTAAAGCCATATTGACACATCTGATGAATTTCAAAAATGAAATCTGGATGTAAGGACACTTTCGCAGAACGATATGCAATAAAATTCTGTTTAAAATATGAAAAAAATGCCACAGAAATGTATGGAATGTTTAAGACTGCTTTTGAACCATTTTGCACGAATCGAGCATCAGTTGTGAACGGCGTAAGAGATTCAATGAAGACAGGGAGTCTGTGAAGGATGATGAGAGGCTAAGGAGAAGTAAATAAATAAGAAAACTAGAATTGATTGGCCAAATAAAGAATTTCATGTATAAGGACCGCCGTGTGTCTATAGATACAATAAGTGCACAGTTTGATGTCAATTATTTGTCAGGAACTGAAGATGCAAAAGATTTTCGCAAAGTTTGTCCCAAGGTTGCTCCATCGTTATCGCAGACTATTTAACAAAGGTCAGCATCAAGACAATTCCTCACTCTCCCTACAGTCCAAACCTTGCTTCATGTGACTTTAAATTGTCGAAGACTCTTGAAAATTCAGTATGTTATTGCTATACATCTTATGAGATGACTGACCAATTTTTCTGATTCCAAGTTCAAATGAACAACTATAGCAGGAATTGAAATACACATTACTAATACGCTCAATAGAGAGGATCTCCATGGAGCCTTCCAGAAGTTGTTGGAACGGTACAACAAGTGCATTGCAGCCGAAGGAGATTACTTCGAAGTGGACTAAAGTTGTTATATTATAAATCTTTTTACGAGAATTCAAATACACAACAACACATTTGGTGTAAGCAACAGTCCGTTTTTATTCCTTGTTGTTTCTCTGTTATGGTGGATAGAGAGAGGAGAGGGAGAGAGACAGAGAGAAGTATATCGTTGCGTCCGCTTGGTTGACAAATCAAAACTCCATCTCCAATCTTTTTTGTGTCACTTTTTCCTGTCAACTTTTAAAAACATCAACATAACCAGATTCCTTTAACTGCTACATTCTTTTTCAAACAATAACAAATTTTGTTTACATTCGTGAGAAATATTGAAACAATTTTGATTTAGCTGTCATGTTCCCCACATTCCATCCGCAGATGCGTGCCACATTTTTATCCATATAAATACATATATGCATATACACCCATACACATATATATATACTAGCATGTCAACCCGGTTTAGACCGGGCCCTTTGTGTAACAAAGTTTCGTGTGTGTACTATCAATAAAAGTGCCCATACGAAAAGATGTCTGGAAACTTATTTAAGGCACTCCGTGTGTTTATTTATTTATTTATTTATTTCATTGCTTTTAATTTTATTTATTAATTTTAATTATTTAATTGTTTATAAGCAGCAAATTAATAGTATCCTTAGAAACAAATGTAAAGTTTTCATATTGTCTTCTTTAAATGTAATTTTATTTGATTACGATCGAACATAATTGAATTTAGAGAATACAAAAAAAGTTATTTCTGTACAAAAACCTTAAAAATCTGGAAAATATTTTATGCTGTTAGTGTACTTACTTTTAAAATGGACCAAACGCTGTATTTAAAAACTCGCAAAGAAAATAAAACTTTGACACGAACCTTTTTAGGTGAAAGAAAGGTTAATTTATTTCTTTCGCGTTCACACGCAAATTGCCGACATGTATTTACAACACGACGCAATATGTTCTCACATTCTTCCTCTTTTCTGTCAGGTAGCAATCCTTTGTTTTGTTTTTGTTTTGTTTTTGGGGGGGTACAATCTACTGTGTTGTTGCAGTAATTCTCTCTAGAACCTACAGGTCGGTCGGATCGCTTTTGAAGGGGTAAAAGGAGGAGACTCGCATGCGTTCCAAATCGCCACGCGTCTTTTTTCTCCTATGTAGTATTCAGGCAAAATTATAACTAGACATTTCGCTTTCGCTCATGTAAAATGTTGCCGTGCATAAAAATCGACCACTCTCCCCTCATTTTTTCTTTTCCTCTCTTTGTGCATATATATATATATATATATATATATATATATATATATATATATATATATATATATATGTATATATATACATTCCATTCCGTGACATCACGCTTACTTCACGTTTTAAATGCTGATACGACATTAATCTGGCACGTGACTCGTCAAAATACCTATCTTTTCTGGCTTGGTCGTTTAACTGATGGAGCTAGAGACTACGTTACACTTGTACATCGAACGAATGTTAAATCGATGTATTTTAAATAAAAAAATAAATAAACCAAGTGACTAAAATTGACATTTGTTGTTATTTTGAAGATGTCAGAAAGTAACATTAAAAAGGCAGTTTCTGGTGTCAATACTTATTTGTCGTTGCTTCCGTATCCACTCTGATCCAAAATTAACGAAAGCCATTAGTTGAATGGAGGAGTGATCGGCGGATAGAAGGTTGGAATTTAATTTTAGTCAAAGGAAGTGACAAAATCACATGACTTCCGTAAAAAGAGGATCTATTTCCATTTCTCGTCCTTTATCACTCTCTCTCTCTCTCTCTCTCTCTCTCTCTCTCTCTCTCTCTCTCTTTATATATATATATATATATTTATGTATATATATATATATATATATATATATATATATATCCCAGAAGAGCAACTTGCACTTATGAAAGTCTAGAGAGACCTAACACTGTGAATATTCCAAATTTTGTATATTAATAAACCTCTAATCAAAACCGAACATCGACGTTCGAGTGATTGTATCCACGAACCTAGATGCGCCACGACAAAGACGGTGAGTGTAATAGTTTATACATGCAACCGAAACTGGTACAATAATTGTCAAGGTTATCTATGGATTTAACAGAATCTGTCTTGTGTATTATAACTATCTACATCTGGTGATAATGCTTAATTTTTGGCGTTTGTAGAGTGTGAAGTCAACGCTCCCTTCCAAGTTTACTCAAAACCGAAATGATAGAACATGTCAAAGTTTTTAGGGGGCACGAGCATCATCCGAATTAGGAGGGAGGAGTATTTAATTATATTCAAACTATCTCCGTGTTTACTACCAGACTTTTGGGCACGCAATCAAGATGTTAGCCTTGGCCACCGCCAGAAAAAAGAAGAAAAGAAAGAAAAGAAGGAAGAGGCGTTTGCAGAAGAAGAAGAAAAGAAAGAGGAAATAAAGACAGATAATGTATAAGAAAGAAACAAACAAAAAGAAAAAGAAATGAATAAATCGATACTATATCTGTGGTCACTCTTTCCCTCTTTCTCTCTCTCGCTCTCCCCCTCCGTTTGTTACATCGTAAAGGGTTGGCCCCTTTTCATGTAAATAAAAAAATAGGGAATTAGTTAAATGTAAATATGAAATAGGATAGTCAAGGATTCGAACTTGCGAAGCTAGATTTGGAATTGAAAATTCCAGTCATAAGTTAAAATAAATACAGAATGTTATTGAAATAAGGAATTGCAATTGTTTAGCTTACATATCTGTATATGGAAAAGGAATGTAATAATGAAATTTGTTTCTGTGAAAATTTAAATAAGGAATTTAATCGTCAATTGGAATTGTAAACATATTTTGTAAAATTGTTATTTGAAAAATAGGTTACTGAACTCGGGGTAATGTCATGTTTGGCAACGTGACGCATGTTAGCCAACGTGCTTTATGAGCACGTGTTTAATCATGCGATGACGTGACGAGTTCTCAATATAGGAAAGAGTTCGAAGTTAGTTAGAGAGAGTTAGATCAGTCAGATCAGAGGAGCAGAGAGGTTCGGACCGATTCTCGGCACCCTCTGGAAGCGAGGGGGGTTAGAGATAACCATGTAACAACTTTGAATTCCTGAAATACAAAATCATGTCCGACCGGTCGAAGAAGAAATAAACGTATCATCATGTGGTTTTGTATTTACGTCTTCTGTGTTCATCATTACAACGAGAAAGGTAACGTGTTCATATTATATGCACAATTGTCAAAATGTAAATGTCAAACGGACTATCTATCGGTCTATCTATCAAGATATTCATAAATCTCCTCTCATTGAATTGGTTCTCTTGTAGTAACATGTATGCTGTATATATATATATATATATATATATATATATATATATATATATATATATATAGAACTCTCTGTCTCTTTATATATACACGTTTATGCCTCCAATATGCTATATTCTACAACAAGAACACTAAATAAGAACTCACGTAACATATACGAATATTTGGTAACCTTCTAAAAGATAACGACCACATAACACGTTTCCTTCTCTCTCACTTTCTCTCTCTCTTCCTTCCCTACATTATTTTTATTTCTCTTTATATTAGCATAGGGATTTGACAACCTTCAAAATTCCATAAAATCGTAGATAACAATAATAAATATTCATACAAAAATATTGTTATCGCCTCCTTAAAAACAGAGAAATTTCAAAGTAACCCTAGAAAAACTATGGATTACATAGAAAAATGCGAGCATGAAAAATAATATGGTTAAAATTAAGCTTAGAAAAATAAAAGTACTACTTGTTAAAACTGGAAAAGAAAAAGAAAAGATATTCTCGTAAAAATATAATATATTTATAACTTAAAATTATGCAGTATGATTATATAATGTTAAATTGAATGTTTTAAAAAGAATCTTAATACTGCAATATTTTAAGCTATAAATTTATTATATTTTCTACTAGAATATCTTTTTCTTTCCAGTTTTAACAATTAGTCCTTTTATTTTTCTAAGCTTAATCTTAACCATATTACTTTTTTGCATTTTTCTATCTTCTATGTAATGCATATATATATATATATATATATATATATATATATATATATATATATATATATAAGTGAAATTGTCTGTCTTTCTACGTGTCTGTGTGTGTACATTTCCCTACCAAAATACTCTGTCAATTGTCAGGGTACAGACATTTGATATAAGGGGTGCTGAGGTTTGGGAAAATCTTTTTAATCGGATTTCAGCCAGATATTTGGCTGTCAAGAGGTCAAAGTTCAACAATTTGACTTTTGAAACCTCTACCAAACTCCTCCGCCAATTTTGGGTCTAAAAATTTGACATTTTGGATGTAGGTTACATGGACATGGATCAAACATTTTAATTTGATTTGAGCCACAAACATTAAATTTAAGGAGTCAAAATTGGGGTCAGACTTAAGAAAATTTGACCTCTGCCGTCTCTATCAAACTATTCAGCCAATTTTTCGTCTAAACATTTGAAATTGTACATGAAGGGTATTCAAATATGCGGCAATCTTTTTAATCAGTTTTTGGGCTAGAATGTTGCTGCCAAGAGGCCAAAGTTGAAAGAGTTGACCTTTGCAGACTCTATCAACCTCCTCCGTGAATTTTGGGTCTAAACTCTTGAAATTTTAGATGTAAGTTACATGGACATGAGTCAAACTTTTAATATGTATATACATATGCACATAAAGTTATGAACAGTACATACGGCCCGAGCAAAGGGTGAAACAGATCAACATAATAAACATCTGCGAGATGTAAGGCTTCATGATGGCTTCCACAAAATGGTGGATCTTACCTTTATGATCGGATAAATTCCTCGATTCACATCTGATTCCATTTTCTACTTTTTCTGTTAATGGAGTTGGGAAATGGTTACTGATACCAGGAACTGGCATTTTACGTGCTATAAAAAGAAAACGATAATTATTTAGTTTACAATTTACTTTCAATAGTTTATTCTTTTAATATTTTCTTAAACTTCAGTACAAACTCACAAAAAAAAAACGAATAGAAAAAATCGATATGTGTTTTATGGATAGATTGCTTACTAATGTGTCGAGAGACCTGGCTTCAAATCTCGATCGAGTCAAAGCCAAAGAGAAATGATACTCCGTGGCCCCTTCAATATTATAAGGTGAGAATTAAATATAAGTGTAATACTTCTGGAATGGAGTGGCTCCTTACTCTATATCTTGGTGTAGTAGCCAATAAAAAAGGAACTTTCGGGTTGCTCTGGACTATGGTCGATCACTTTTATCATTAAAACATACTTGGCACGATATATTCACGCTAAAACGTCATAATGACACGATATATTCACACTACCGGTTCTCGTAAGCTCACCGGAGTTAAGCGACGTTGATCCTGTTCAGTATCAGACGTGTAACCGTTGGGGAATTCTGTAGATTAAAATATATACAAATACGTTTAAGTAAGAATTTATGGTTTGAAACAAGGAATAAATATAATTTTTCTCCATATATTCCTTGTTTCAAACAATAAATTCTTACTTAAATATTTGTATATATTTTAATCTACAGAACTTAACTTTAATCATACAACTTGCATATTGCTCTATTTTTATATATTGAGCTTTACCTTTTTGGCTAGGATCGCCCTGAAAGTATTACTTCAGTGTAATATCTGATAGAATAATTCACAGTATCTCTAATCTATGACTTATCTCATTTATATATATATATATATATATATATATATATATATATATATATATATATATATATATATACTAGCAAAAGTACCCGTCGTTGACTGGATTCAAAAACAGCCTACAGAAAATGGACTCTGATTTATGGAAGTATGATAGGTTATGAAAAGGAAGGGTTGTAAAGAGATAGCTTCGAATTTGGGGGCATCAAAACCAAAGCGAAATGTGATGAAAGTAAAAATAAAATAGATAAACCCCATAATTTATTATACCATACCTGTTCACACTGAAATACTTATCACAATATTCTGTGGATCTATATTAAAAAACCTTGTTAAACTTTGTGACATATTTCCATTCTATGGAGGTCAGGCGCGAACGCAAACGCCACAATTTTATTATACCATCCCTATTTAAGTTAAAACATACTTATCAAAGTATTCTTATGTACATCTATATCAAAAACACTTGTAAATGTTTTTTTTTTTTTTTTTTAATTTTTTATTTCCATACTTTGTGGACAAGGCGCGAACGCAGCCCCCACAATTTTAATGAACCACTGTTCTGCCAGATCAAACATACCCATTCCTGTGTCTCGATACATCTTCTATTATTATATGTAATCAGTTTTTTAAAATAGTCAACCATATAGGAGCCTATTCGTGACCAGACACACACACACACACACACACACACACACACATTCAGCTTTATATTATATATATATATGTGTGTGTGTGTGTGTGTGTGTGTGTGTGTGTGTGTGTGTGTGTGTGTGTGTGTGTGTCGAGGATAAAAAGATTTATGGAAATTAAGCTACACAGGGGCTTCCGCGTTGTATCCCCTTGAGAAATTGTCATGCTAAACTACCAGGTTTTATTTATCTATATATCTATAAAAGTGAAATTGTCTCTGTGTGTGTCTGTCTGTCTGTCTGTCAGTGTACATTTCCCTACCAAAATACTCTGTCAATTTTCAGTTTATAGTATTCAGATATGACATAAGGGGTATCGAGATTTGGGGGAAATCTTTTCAATCGGTTTTCGGCCAGAAATTTGGCAGTCAAGGGGTCAAAGTTCAACGATTTAACATTTGAAAACTTTACCAAACTCCTCCGCCAATTTTGAGTCTAAATACTTAAAAATTTAGATGTAGGTTACTTGGACATGGATAGAACTTTTTAAAATGATTTGAGCCCAAAACAATAAATGTCAAGGGTAAAAATTAAGGTCGAATTTTAAAATATTTGGACACTTAGCCAATT
Source organism: Euprymna scolopes (assembly GCF_053919585.1). NCBI lineage: Eukaryota > Metazoa > Mollusca > Cephalopoda > Sepiida > Sepiolidae > Euprymna > Euprymna scolopes. The sequence goes on from NC_136511.1 coordinate 64,306,142, forward strand.
TTTTGTATAAACAATTGAAATTTTACATATTACATATTATACATATGTTATATATATTTATATATATATATATATATATATATATATATATATATATATATATATATATATATATATACATCTAAAATTTCAAGTGTTTATACCCAAAATTGACGGAGGAGTTTGGTAAAGTTATCAAAGGTCAAATCGTTGAATTTTGACTCCTTAACAGTCAAATTCCTGGCCGAAAACAGATTACAAAGATTTTCTCAAATCTCAGTACTCTGTTTATCAAATTTCGAGTCTTTAGACTGAAAATTTACAGAGTTATTGAGTATGGAAATGTATACAAACTGATACACACACACACGGACACTTTCACTTTTATATATACATATATATATATATATATATATATATATATATATATATATATATATATATATATATATATATATATATAACTACTTCATTTACTCACAAAAAATTAATATACGAAAGTATAAATTTTTGCGTAAACTTTAAGTGTTTACTTCAAAATGATCAATACGTAGGTAGAGCTAGTTAGTAAGTTATAAAATATATATGGCGATTAAGCTACACTGAATATTCCGCGTTTCATTCACTCTAGGACTCTTCAGGCTTATGCGCGAATTTTGTGGTTGTCTGTCGTTTTTATATACGCACCTTCTATTGAGATTTTATAATTTACTATATATATATATATATATATATATATATATAATTATTAATTTATCATTTAAATATTTATTAAAATATTTTTACGAGCATAAAATTAAATTATTTAACTAATTTTATGCAAGTAAAAATATTTAAATAAATATTTCAATAATTAATTAATTAATAATTACAAACAATACATCCCAAAATGTTGGGCGTCTAGAATATAACTAAAGGGCGGATAAATTTTCTCTTTGCAAGCACTCAGGGAGTGAAAAGAAAGAAGAAAAAAAATACCACAAAATCGCTTATAAAAAAATAGATAAATCAACAATCTCATATATATATATATATATGTGTGTGTGTGTGTGTGTGTGTGTGTGTGTGCGCGTGTGTGTGTGTGTGTGTGTGTGTGTGTGTGTGTGTGTGTGTGTGTGTGTGTGTGTGTGTGTGTGTGTGTGTGTGTGTACATTTCCCTACCAAATAACTCTGTCAATTTTCGGTTTAGAGGCTCGAGATTTGACATAAAGAGTATTGAGATTTAGGAAAATTTTTTAATCGGTTTCCGGTTAAAATTCAATGATTTGACCTGTGAAAACTCTCCCAAACTCCTCCGCCGATTTTGGGTCTAAACACTTGAAATTTTAAATGTAAGTTACTTCAATGAACATTGAATAGTCAAGTCGCTGCCTGATGATATCTGTTGTTTGATTGAAACAAGTGGCTGTTTGTAGCAGCGGGATGTGAGCATGTTTATATAACAATAAACAAGTATATATATATATATATATATATATATATATATATATATATATATATATATATATGTATAGAGAGAGAGAGAGAGAGAGAGAGAGAGAGAGCAGAGAGAGAGAGAAAGAAAGAGATTGATATATAGATATTCGCTGGTTCCAAGAATCAAGCTCTCTGGTGACTGTGCAGACCTATCCGCGACATTTACACAAACTGTGATACTCAGGGAAAACGAATCCTGGGTAGATGATGCTTTACACCTTCTATATTTGACTTCTCGAAATCCGCAGCGCCTTACTTTGACAAAACGTGTATATATATATATATATATATATATATATATATATATATATATTATTATTATTATTATTATTATTATTATTATTATGTTTGCAATATATTTAAACGTATTTTAATTAAAACGTCACTTTGAACTTTATGAATGCCCGTTGTGAATGCAGATTCTATGGTGCTATTGTAAAAACAAATACAATATAAACAATCTCCTCCTCATTTAGAAAGAAAGACAAACGGGCAACAATGGAGATACCACAAGCATAATATAGATCTCTTGTTTACAAACGGACAAACATTTACATATTTGAAATAATGTTTACTTGACTGTTCGCTCTGTTGTTTTTTCAACTCGTTCTCTATCTTTTCGGATATTTTTCCAGTTGGTGGGATTTCCGGAAGCACATTCTTTTTCTGGGCCAGGGAACCACCAACATGTACGATTTCTCCTCCGGGTGCCTGGATTATGCTGCCCTTCACATCTGGAACGTTTACAACTGCAACGATTATCAAAAAAGTGTCTTTTAAATGTTTTTAAAGAAATAGTCAACCAAAATACTGTGTAGAAAAAGGAAAAATACTGTTTAGAAAAATAAACAGGAATCGTTTCCGAATCTCTTTAATGGCTCTTTGTTCTGTCAGCTGAAGTCTTTAATGGCCTCGGTCCTAATCACAGAGATTATCTTTTAAAGTATTTCAACAGTTATTTCAATAGTTATTTCAAATGAAAAAAAAAAACATAAAATATTTTCTTTTTCTATTTTTTTTTTTTTATATTTAACTCAGGGGATCTAATTTTTTTTTTAATATTGAGTTGAAACTTTGTGTAATGACTAAAAAATGAGTCAGAATACACGAATTGAAAGGAAAACATTATTCAGTATCTATTACGCAAAATATTGACTCTCCTATAAATAGGATAGTTGATACATGTGATACATTTTAGAAATCAAGAGACCATATATTCAGGACAAAATTTACGCTTTATAATAAGAAGCAAAGCAGTTCACACAAATGCTTACATTGCACTTTTGACAATAAGTTTGTTACAATATTGTTATATATTTTTTATTCGCTGTACACCGCAGCAAAATGTGGCATAAGACCGGAAAGTGCAGAACAGGCGAGCTCCCCTAAAGAAGGAGCACTTGCCTCAACAAGAATTGCCTGGGCACCCCCGTCGGCATTCCCCGGTAGGGGCGCCTCATGAGACAAGCAATTAACTTGCCCCACCGGAAAGCCCGGTGGCAAGGCCTGGGAGGGTGGACCTCCTAGGTAGTACCTAAGCGGTGTACTTCAGTTCGACAGGTGCTGGGCCGGTTCCCGTCCCCTAACCTGTCGGGCTGAGTGTCAAGAACGGATCCTTGACGAGTACTTCTACCCTGTCTCCCTGCAGCCGAAGCCGCTAGGAGACACATCCCATCATCCAATATGAATAATGGGGTATGATCCCACACAGTCGGGAGATTCTATTTATAAACGATGCTGCTAGGAACTGACGAATCGAATTAATTCACGTTCTGCTATCAACCAATCAGAAACTAGAATTGCTCCATAAAAATTAAACCTTTCTGTAGCAATTTCGCATATGTTTTCTTCGTGTCAACACAGGAAGAATCTTTTGCTCTGTGGATTCCAACTCGAGAACTGTCTACTGCAAACCAGTCAACTCCCAGGACTTGTGTAGAACAATGAAACATCGGAAACTGTTCTGAAACTAAACATGGCTTACACTTCTAGAAGGTTAGTGCAAGACTGCAAGACTCACATATATAAGTTCATACATCATCGAACACATAATTTTCGCAAATTTCACAAGAATTTTTCAGAGGGTTCCAACATCTCTCAGAGTGAAATTGATGAATTTAGATGAATTTCGCTTCAGTTTTGTTTCTTCGTAAACAAACATTATTTATTCCAGGGACGATATAAATGTCTCAGGTTATAAACAAATCTGGACATGAATTATAAAAATGTAAACACATAAAAATATCAAGACGGCTGATTATTAGTAACATGTTATACATGATATAATATTTCGACTTGCCTTGTAAAAAATAAAAATATAGAATAAATGTATAAAAAAAATAAATAAAATGTTTCATTAAAAAAGCTATTTAATTACTAGGTCAATCTATATAAATTTCGCTGAAATGTTCAATGCTATATGATGCTAAATGTCCATTTTTATTATGATCTCGCTTCGAGTTTTTTCAGTAATTATGTAAGTAACTATTTCTGATTCTTTTGAGCTGCTGGGATGATTGTGTGTTTCAGAATATTTTTCAATTAGAGACTTCATATTGAAATGTTTTAATGAAAAAATGAAGCTCTAATATTTGTTTTGCATTTTAAAATATATTTATTTCAAGGGTGTGATTTTACATTATATTTTCTTTGTGTATAAAGTTAGATATATTCGTTTTCTAACGGTACCAATAAACACAGTCTTGAATTATTTATATTTCAATTGTCATTTTGATACTACATATCAGCATCCGAAGAAATGGTTCTTATTTCTATGGAACAATAATATGAATGATGCTATATAAAGAAACTGGTGTTATATTTTAACGTTTTGTTGAATATTTACTGAAATGTTTGTAGTAATAAAATAGTTGATTTACAAGAGTTAAAAATATTTTCTTGTTAGATTTTACACACGGTAATTTCTTCGATTATTGTAAAATTATTTACTATTATTGACTGAAACAAAGACATAAAGTCGGACGAGTAAAAATATTTTGAGGCGAGTAATTTTTCCCTCACACTCGACCGGCGGTCGAGTGATTTTTTTTTCAAATCTCAAAGGCTATATATATATATATATATATATATATATATATATATATATATATATATATATAGAGAGAGAGAGAGAGAGAGAGAGAGAGAGAGAGAGAGAGAGAGATGGGATAGATGAACTTAAAAAAAAGGGGAAATAAAAAAGATGTTTATTATCTTCAAAGACCTCACTTGTCCTCTCCCCGCTTATAACCCCTATCCATGTTACATTCTAACTTTGTAAACGAAATAAGAAAATGTTTTTGTTTGAAATATCAGTTCTCGACGATAATTCTTGGCCTGAAGACGTAGTCTCCCAACGCGGGTGATTACAGAAACGTGTATGCACATATGTAACCAATAATGTTTGTATAAATAAACAAATATATACACTTTGTTCATTCATCCTGCATTCTTTAATAAACACAAGAGTTTAAATGGATTTATATATAGGAAACTTTTACTATCTCTCTCTATCTATCTATGTATATATAAAAATAATATATATACCGCTCCCCATGTGGGGGTACCAAATTGGTTAAAAGGGAAAATTATTCCCAACTCGCATTTAGGTAAAAATGCACTTTCGTAAATGATTGAATTCATTCCAAACATATCGCTAAAACCAAAACAAAACACCACCTAAGTAAATCGCGATATATCCAGACAGCTGGCGAGATGGTCCAGGGGTAAGGGTTTAGGCTCATTACCGTTGGGTCCCGGTTTCGAATCCCGACAGCCACTCTGATGAGTCGTAGACGACGAAACACGTGTCAGTCGATGATTACATTTTAAAAATAATGTATATATATATATATATATATATATATATATATATATATATATATATATATATATAAATTCAGAAATTTAACGTTTAAAAATCAAACAGGTACAGAATCTCCTTGAATAAATAAATATATTTATTTATTAAAATTAAATTCGATATTTTGATTCATAACAGAATCTTCATCAGGAAAATACAGGGTTTTTTTTGGGGGGGGGGTAATGCTTGGCACGTTTTCCTTCAGATGTCGGTAAAATATAATATTTAGATGTTCGATCTAGTATAAAACGCCGGTCGAGCGTGTATGTGTTAAGTAATAAGAAAGACTACTGCTCATATAAAACACTGTTGATATGGAATGCAAAATTAAAAAATTTAATGGTTTAAAAACCAAAACAAGTGCAGAATCTCTTTCAATTATTAAATTAAATTCGATATTTCGATTCATAACAGAATCTTCATCAGAAAATGCAGGGTATTTTTTTACGTACCATGGTGGTGATGTTAATGCTTTGCGCGTTTTTCTTCTTTCTCTCTGCTTAAAACTAAGCGAAACTTCCATGGTAAGTTTCTTTTCTAGAACTGCTTCCCGGTTGATTATAACGTTGTTATTTTCAAGTCCAATATAAACAAGTTTTTTTTTTCGTATTGAGCTGTCCTCTGAAATAATCAAATTCGGCACAATTTCCACCATTACAAATCACACTAGTATTGTCTCATAGCCCAGCTGACACTCATTAACCTTTATCCTCAAGTGGTTTTGGGCCTTGGTACAAGGCGACACCCGAGTAAAAACAAAAACATTAACGATTTTTACAGTTGCGAGAGAGAGAGAGAGCGTGATAAAGAAGAGAGTGAAGGTAGTAGAAAGAGAGAGGGGCGATAGGAAAAGGAAGAGGGTCAGAGATAGAGATAGAGAAGGAAGAAGGTCAGAGATAGAGATAAAGAAGGAAGAAGGTCAGAGATACAGATAGAAAGAAGGAAGAGGGTCAGAGATACAGATAGAGAAGAAGGACAGAAGGTCAGAGATACAGATAAAGAAGAAGGACAGAAAGACTTAGAGAGAAACATACAGTGAGAGGGGGAGAAAGAGAAAGATAGAATGCATTTCTGAATTTTTGAGGTGATGCATTAATGTTTGTATTGTGTGTTATTGGCATGATATTTCGGTCGTTGTCTATCCACGGTTTCGTAGGACATTTTTTCACTAACAATGACAATTAGCAGAGGGATTCAGTTAAAATTGAATCATAGGAAACTCTTTAAAAAAAAATACACTAGTGACCCTTAATAATTTACCTTTTTTGTTTTAATAATTTACGGACACACCCTCAAACCCACGGTCCGATTTCTTACAATACAGACCTAACCCCTTTTCCTTAGTCGAAAAGAAAAAAACATGGATTCTACACCCGATGAAGGTCGAAGGTTTCATCAACCGAAATGTTGTGCGAATAACACCCAAGATGAGAATTATTGTCCAAACAATGAAAACAATACAAAGAAAGATAGAATTTTTTAGATGGTGATTGATGATTTGCATTATTTGGATTATTTGGCCTACTGTTCTCATCATCTTATCATCATCATCATCATCATCATCATCATCATCATCATCATCACGCCGCAACGAATAGAGTACTAAGCAGAATTCAGTACTAAGCGACATTCTTCTGGGGGTTGAAGGTTTAATCCTCAGTGTGACTGATATAAAAATTACAATTACGACTTCCACCCTGTCATGGCTAACAGAACGAGCACATGCTAGCTTTGTGGATTTAAAAAAAAAAAAGGTTCCGTTTGAAATTCTGTGCAGATTCCCGAGTTTGACAAGCTACATCTGAAGAAGATCGGAGGTTACATCGGCCGAAACGTTGTAAGAATAACGCTGAAGTTGAGAATAGCAGTTCAAATTATTCAAATGATGCAGAAAGGGAGAAGTCTTAAAGTAAACATCTCACACAAGTTTTCAAACTCTTCTGTTTTTTTCGTCTGTGTTCCTGGGCAACGCCAAATTACCATGCTAGTTTGTAATAAATACTTACATCCTTTTCTTATGGCTCTTTTTTGTTGGTTATGTTGAACTTTATTGGTCCCTGTTAACTGGGAACTTGATTTGAGCATTTTCACACTTTCATTTGGCGTTGGGTTTAAATCAAAACTCGAAAAGACCGTTGCTAAAAAAAAGAAAGAATAAGCGAGAAATAAAATAATTTATTACTGCAGATGAAATATCGCCATTTGCAATTCTTTTGTAAGCTGAGAAAAATAAATAACAATTAAAATATTGCCCATTTGAACAATTCTATATTATATTTCTCTTAGTCTGTCTGTCTATCTGTCCATTTCACTTTTTTTTCGGAAACTACTGGGCTAATCTGACTGAAATTTAGTATGGACCTTTGTTATGATAAGGTGCAGCAGACTAAATATTATGGTTTCCGTTTGATGCACACGTAGGGATTAATACGATTAATAGGGATTAGTCTCCACAATACTATTTTACAATCTACTTTTCCTCAGAAACAACTGGGCTTATCTAGTTGAAATTTTGTATGAGCTTTTAATATAAGGTGCAGCGAACTAAGTATTATGGTAAGCGATCGATTGACATACATCACTCATTCTAAATAAACAGCCTATAACTTTTGCCCGTTTTTTTTTTTTGTTTTTTGTTTTTTACATGACACAATGTAGAATAATCAAATAATAAGATCCCGTATCTATAGACAATTATTCGATTTAATAGTGACTAGCAGGGCGACCCAACGTTGTTCGGGATTTAAAGAGGATTAACAAATGTTCCACATTTCTAATACTTTTATTGTCCTCGAAAACGGTGAAATCGCTCATTCGTTAATCAGATCAATTGATTGTCTGCTCTAGTCAGGAACTCACCGCTGTACACTGGGAGGAAGCTTCACATGCCTCCCCATAGTGACTTAGTTTACAATTCATTGTTGTCTACATTGCAATGTAGAGAACCTACTGTTGAGTTTATGAAATTATTTTTAATTTTATATAATGACTTGAATTAAGTTTAAAATGCAAAAGTCAAGTGCAATGGTCTAATTATACTCTAAACAGAAGGATTCCTTTTGAACGTGCCTCTTATCAAAGGACCTACTGTTGATTTTATAGGCCGAGCCATTCTGCTTGTGTGGTGATAAAACTTCTTGAATGCAATTATGTCGGTAGGCTGCATAAAAGTGTCAACTTCGACCAAAATTGGACTGTTTCTTCTTTAATCAGATTTCTCCGATTATCGATTTTTGATACTTATCAGAGGCATTCCAGTATAAAACTTACCTAAAAACACTCCCAGGCACATAAGGTACATGTGTGTGTAAAATTCGGCCCAATCGTTTTGAAGTCTATAGGAAACGAACTCACACACACACACACACAAAGTGCTTTTTATATATATGTAGAGATAATGTCAGCAAATAAAATAATCATGTCTTCTTTATTGCTTAATATTTTGTTGCGTATGGTAATTATGGTATAATATATATAAAGTTAAGTCAGCATATTAATCGTTTCTGTTACATCATCTGTGAAGTCAATATTTGATTTTAGTTCGTTATTTTTTATTTATCATATTTTCAGGATAGTTGCAGCGTGTTATTGAGAAGAATAAAATGTAATTCGATTCAATTCTTCCCAGAAAATACTTTTCCAGTTAGGAAATATTTTAAATCGACACTATCTATTTAAAAAAAGAAGGAAATTCAAATCTGTATTCTTTCTTACGGAGTTACTTCACGTTGATTAGAAGGAAAAAATATAAAAACAAATAAAGAAAAATAAATTGCAGGTATACCGGGTAGATACAATTAGTTTTAATATTATAATGGCCGTTGTGATATCTGGGAAGCCAATAACATAGCAAATGTCCAACATGTGCACGATAAGAATATATATATATATATATATATATATATATATATATATTTATATATATATATATATATATATATATATATATATATATATATATATATATATATATATATATATATATATATATATATGAAACAGGTAAGAAATACTTTTTAAATGACATGGATTGGTAAGCCTAATTTATCGGGAGGAAAAAAAACTAGATCCAATATTAAAAATAGTTTTGTCCAGATGTTTTAAGGGACATGGTGTTTAATCAACACTACTGGGGAGCCATGATTTAATATGCGGTTTTGTTTTTTAAACTCCCGAAGCAATGTTTCATGGTAAAAAAAACTAATGCTCCCTTTAAGAACATTGGTACTATTGTTAGTTCATGTCAGTAAAACGATTCGGAGATGCAGGAATTTAATTTACTTACTAACAAAATAATTTTCCAACGAAAGATATTTTTTATAGTTTTTAAGCTTTTAAAGAAACTTCCAAGATATATATATATATATATATATATATATATATATATATATATATATATATATATATATATATATATATATTTTTTACTATAGCGATTAAATACCTACAGACACTAGTGTTTCATCCTTTCGGGAATCTTCAGTGCAGAGTATCACGATTATCTATCTATAAACTTATATATATATATATCTATATATATATATATATTTATGCATAAGAATTATGTCGTAGTTCGTTTGAAGCATTGTTTATCGGATAAAAGTTACGTTTGAAAGTTTTGTCAATGCAGAAATTATTCAGATAAATAAAAAAAACAATGATAAATAATTCAGTAGTTTTCAATAAATATTCATTTATTTACTTGACTGTAGATGGAATATTCCTCAAATATTTTCGGAGGCACCCCCCCCCCCATTCTGAAGAAGTAGAAAATGTAAATCCACTCTTTATGCTGCCACTTTCGAAAAAGTGGATATACATTTTCTACCTCTTGAGAGGAATGATTGAGGCCACCAATACTTATTTTTCTTTCTTATCTCTTTTTCAATGTTCTTTTTTTTTTACTGACTGATTTTATACTGTTGTAGGGTTTCATTTGGCTTGGATCAGCATCTTTGTTGATAGCATGATGCCATAACTGGATGCTACAGGGGTTGCACAAGTAATGCAATTCCTCCGGGATGGCACATCGATACGTGTTGTTGCAAGAAGGTTTCCTATATCTCTCAGTAGAGTCTCAAGAGCATGGAGAAGACCTCAAGAGACAGGGAGTTACTCCAGGAGAGCTGGACAGGCCGGTAGAAGATCTTTAAATCCGTAGCAGGATCGTATCTGCGCCTTTGTATTAGGACGAGCAGAATGAGTATTGCCAGACCCCTCCAGCCAGTCATTAGTATTAATGTTTCTGGCTAAACAATCAGAAAGCGGTTTCTTAAGAGCGGCCTGGAGGGTCTAACATCCTGTAAAGGGGCTGTTGTCACTGATCAGCACCGTATAGCTCGATTTGCCATAGACCGTCAGAATTGGTAACTTCGCTATAGACGCCCTGTGATTTTCACCGATAAGAGTAGGTTCAATCTGAGGACATACAACAGACGTGAAAGTGCCTGGAGATGCCTTAGAGAATGTTATGATCGGTTTGGTGGTGGGGGTGATTGTCTGGTAAGGCATGACCATGGATAGACCCACAGACCTCTACATATTAGATAATGGTATACTGGTTGCTATTAGGTATCGGAATGAAAGTCTTGAACTAATTATCAGAACATACTGGTATAGTAGGACCTGGATTCCTCTTGGTCCATGACCATGCCCGACCTCATGTAGCTAGAGTATACAGGCAGTCCCTAGAGGATGAAGGAATTAATACCATCGACTAGCTCTCACGTCCACCTTGCTTAAATCTAATAGAACTCCTTAAGATGTTATGTTTAGGTCCATCTGATACCGCCAGGTTGTCCATCGGACAGTCCATGAGCTTAGCGATGTCTTTGTCCAGATCTGAGGGGGGGGGATACCCCAGGATAGCATCCGTCGTCGCAAGTACGTGAGGGGCCACACAAACTATTGAGAATCATTTAGAGTTTCTACAATGACATCATTTTTAAAATTTTATTTTATAATCATTTTCAAATTTTGTGGCATTAATATTACCTACTTATTATCAGAAAAGATATTAAACATCATTTTTCTCTGTTTAGATGCGATGGATTGTCGAAGTATTCCTCTGATGTTTTTAACAGTATACACACACACACACACACACACACACACACACACACATATATATATATATATATATAGTTAAGGGATATTTAAAATTAATATGTATTAATGTGTGAACTGTTCCACAAAAGAATTTTAGTCTCAAAAACGGAACTTCAAGTTTTTGCCACGCTTTCTTATTTCCTCATTTTTATAATAGGTTTTAAGTTTGCATCGGCTTGTCAGTCCGACACAGACGTGATACATTTGGAGTTTAAAATGATTTTCATCGGTTGAAAATACTTTGAGTCAACACATCTCTGTGAAAACTGACTTTCCTTTAAAAGTGAAGAAGAGTTCGAATCCAAATTAAGTGAAAAAAGAAAGAGGGTAGCTATTAGAGACATTAGCTTTTCAGCGTTCTTTCCCCGCTATTCAATTTCGTTTCGGTTAATTAGCACCTTTGAATTGCCGTGTTACTCCATTTTTTCTTTTACTTTAAAAATATAAGACCATAACGAGAAAAATGATTTGTGTGTGTGTGTGTGTGTGTGTGTGTGTGTGTGTGTGTGTGTGTGTGTGTGTGTGTGTGCACTTGCAGATGAAACCGATTATTTTATTATTTTAAAATTTAAAGTTTTGTATTAAAATTTTAAATAAAAAAATAACCCCCCCAGAATTCATGGATGCCTATTAAAGAACTAAAGTACTCAAATTACTTCAGCAATGCACAAGAATACAGAATAAGAATTCACCTTCAATTATCTTCACGGGGTTTAGATCTGTTGGTTCCGTCGTCTCTTTGCTTTTCGGCGATTCTTCCGTGGGCGTTTTGTGATCCCAAGACTGTGACGTCGGTGAGATTCGATTTCTTATCGATGATACTCCTAGATAATTAGTTCCTGTTTTGTTTTATTCGGTAGAAAATAAAAAAAGATGCATCATGACAGTAAGTAAAATAAGGGACAAACCAATATACATACGGATGCAAATATGCGTGTATTTATCAATGTGTTCGTGAAAAATTCCATTTCAATATATTTTCTATTTGCTATTCTCTCTCTAGCTCTCTTACTCTCCCTTTACACACACACACACACACACACACACACACACACATATATATATATATATATATATATATATATATATAGTCTGTTTAGTATACAAAGATTATACCTTTATATCTACTCTGTCCTCCATTGAGCACTCTTTAATAGCTACGCGGGTTTCACTGGATTGACATCTAGGAAACCAATTCATACAACAATTGTATATATATATATATATATATATATATATATATATATATATATATATATATATATATATATATATATATATATATAAGTTATGAAAATATATATGACAATTAAGCTACACAGAATATTCTTCGTTTCATTCTCGTGAGAATTCGTCAGGCCTCTGCGAAAAGTTTTGGTGATCGCGCGTTTATATATACGCACATGCTGTTGAGTTTTTTGTTAGCTAATCGGCTTTCTAGTTGCCGCCGCGCCCATCCTAATCAGCCAATGGGCGGGCACTTAAACGGCAAAGGCAGAGTTGATCTCCAGTTCACCACTTCTCTTTGTGTGTTGGTGGCAAGGGTAGATATCCTTTTGTTGTAATAAGACTAACTAGCTCTTCATATGCATTGAGCACTGGTGAAGGAAATGCTGAAAAATTTACACATAAACTTATATCTTCGTATATTCATTTATGTGATTAAATGAAGTAATCATATATATATATATTATATATATATATATTTATATTTTGTGTACAGAAAGTTGTTAGTTGAGACAGATCATTGGTACCGTCGGTTTCAAGCCCGATAATAAGGCCCGTTTAAGGTATCCTTATCAAGCAAGATAAGGATACCTTAAACGGGCCTTATTATCGGGCTTGAAACCGGCGGTACCAATGATCTGTCTCAACTAACAACTTTCTGTACACAAAATATAAATACGCTCTTAAAATTTGGATTTTCCTTTTAATTGAGCACTCTGCTGGAATTCTTTTTCCAAAAAAAAAACTAATCATATATATATATATATATATATATATATATATATATATATATATATATATATATCGTTAGTTATCATTCAAAAACCAATAGATGTATTTAGTTTACACTCATAATGTTTTATTTATATTTGTATCAAGTACGGCTCGCACGTGTTTTGTTGAATAGCAGTTCACCAAACAATTCATACGGGACAAATGTATGTTCCTCGAAACACAGTTATAGTTTTTTCTTCTTGGAATTATATATATATCTATATACCTATAAAAGTGAACGTGTATGTGTGCCTGGTTGTGTGTCTGTGTGTATGTGTGTGTGTGTGTGTGTGTGTGTGTGTGTGTGTGTGTGTGTGTGTGTGTGTACATTTCCCTACGCAATGCGAGGGGCGTGCAATAAGTAATGCCTCTGACTCACTTCCCATAGCAGTAGAGCAACGAAACTTGGCAGAGTTATTAGTCTTTCCCTACATAGGAACTACCCAGAGTTATGCATTTCTCCCATCGTTTGATGCAGCTCTGGAGACCATTTTCGTAGAACACCTCAGCCTGGTCCTCCAACCACGACGTGACTTCAGAAATCAAGGCTGCATCATCTGGGAAACACTTTCCTTTCAAAAACAACTTCATGGCTGGGAAGAGGTGAAAGTCAGAGGGTTCAAGTCAGGAGAGTAGGGAGGATTGGGTAGGATTTCATAACCACACGCTCGTGCTTCTGATCTGGCGACATGCGAGTTGTGGACCGCAGCGTTGTCCTGCAGGAGGAGGGTACCTTTGCTGATTTTGCCCCGCCTCTTGATTTTGATAGCTTCCCTTAATTTCCTCAAAAGTGAAGCATAATAGGCTCCTGTAATTATGGTACCCTTTGCCAGGAAATCTGTCATCACTACTCCGTCCTGGGCCCAGAAGACTGTGAGCATGACCTTGCCAGTGGAGGGCTGCACCCTTGCCTTCTTTCGAGGTGGTGAGTCCAAGTGCTTCCATTGCATTGACTGGGCTTTGACCTCTGGATCATAATGAGGGATCCAGGTTTCATCCTGTGTAATCAGTCTTTTGAAAAACTTGGCACATCTCCAAATTCATCCTCGAGCACTCGGCGCGTTCTCACTTCTGTAATGGTGTGAGCAACCTGGGAATCCCTCTGGCAGACACCTCATGCATATGCAAATTGTCATGAATGAAAGTTTCCACAGACCCTGTACTAATCTTGACATCGTGGGCTATTTGACGAATAGTAATGCGCCGATCTTCCAAAATAGCAGCCTCAACTTGATGGACAGATGCCTCATAAATGACAGAAGGGAGGCGACCAGGTCTGGGAGCTGTTTCCACAGACTTTCGGCTATGTTTGAATTCACGATGCCAACGTTTTACGAGGTCATATGATGGGGCATTATCGCCATAAGTTTCTTTCATTTCATCAAAAGTCTCCTGTGGTGTGCGTCCTTTCAAATACAAAAACCAGACCACTGCTCGACATTCAACAGGCTCAATTTCACACCTGACTCAGTTCAAACCACAATTAGTTCAGAGCTGTAATTTGCCACATAACCCGTAGAGATATAAATCATTGCACATGCAAAATTTCAGCTAGATCAGACAACTGGAATTGGGTCAAGGGCATTACTTATTGCACGCCCCTCGTAACTCTGTCAATTTTCAGTCTACAGACTCGGAATTTGATATACAGGGTACTGAGATTTGGGAAAATCTTCATGATTTCTGGCCGAAAACTGATTACAAAGATTTTCCCAAATCTCAGTACCCTGTGTATAAAATTTCGAGTCTGTCGACTTTAAATTGACAGTTATTGCGTAGGGAAATGTACACAGACAGACAGACAGACACACACACACACACACTTTCATTTTTATAGATATATAGATATATATACACGATATTTCATTTTATTTCAGTCGAAGTTCTCAGAAATCAAGAGGCCCACTTCCTTATTTCTATAAGAATTACATAAATATTCGAATATTTCTTTAAAGTTCTCTTCATTCTATCAAACATTGAGTTATTAAATAAGTTGAGACCATAATATTCCTCTCCCCAATTGACCATTTAAATATGTTATATCTTTCTTGTGGTGTCTTGATCTTGTAGGATTCTAAACCTACATTCATCTGATCGTTGTTTGAGACAACGTCACTTTGAGTAGGTGCACCATACTTCGCAAAAGCCAGTGTGGGTTACCCAGGAGATGTTATTTGAGTCACGAATATGATTTTGAATATTTAGTCAGTGTTACATGGGAAAAGTATCCCTGTGCCAGATTGTCTTGATAAACTTAGAGAGACCTTAGACACTTGAGCGTAGTGTCCAGTAGGCACTCAAGTTCTCTCCTATTAGGTATTCAAGTTCATTTTGTTGCTGCTTTGGAAGCAATGGAAATAGTGATTTCTGTGCGCAATGTCAGCATCACATGCTGAAGAGAGCCACGGCTGGCTGTTAGGTTTTTGCTCGAATTTTTGGAGAGTATGAAGCGGTCTATACCTACAATTAACCATTCCGCCAGGTCTTATACTATAGAGGACACGTTCTTTTTAAACAAATAATGCAGAGGTAGATCTGATATAAATGTACGGAAACTATCCCAGTCAGCCATAGAGTATCGATATAGTCTATGATAGAGAGATACGTCAGAGACCTTATTACATTTTATTTTTATCTTAACTGAGACAACTGAATAGTTGGAAGATTCCAGTGAAGACAGGATGGAGGATGAACATAGCTCAAGGCAAGATGTGAGAAAAAAGTTTAGGAGACTTGCATACTGACCATCAGTGTCTGGCATAAGGCTGGGTTCGTAAACAATCTGAGTAAGATCATAAGCAATGGAGAAATCGTGACAGAACCTTTCTTTTTACTCAGTGATCACCACTTATCAAGGCCCGAAAGCCACTCAGGGATAAGGGTTATTGCAAGTACATTACGTTAGTGCGGAGATTTGATGAAGTGTTTACTTAAGGGGGCGGTTCATTAGGAATTTGTTAACGTTGGACTTGATAACATCCAAGTTGTAGTCCGGTGGGAAGCAGGCAGACGGAACAGAGTTCTACAGGCGTGCAGTTCTAAGAAAGAAGCTTTGTTCATGGAATCCACGTTTTGATTTAGGCACAGATAAAGAGTGGGGGAAATTTTTCACAGTGGATTCGGCTAGACAGGTGTTTTTCGTGAAAGATTGGCGAGGGGGACCAGAGATTGGAGTTCAGACGAGCACCTGACATGGAAATAACGATAAAACAAGGATAGGCTCGCAACGTCTCTTCTGTGGGAGATAGGTTGCAGGGTAGAGAAAAGGGCATCCCCCACTAAGCCACATCATCTGTCTTGTTTGAGTTGGCTAACCATTCCATTGAAGTCACCACATGTACATATCCCCTGACTAACCCGTTAGGCAGCAAAATCCCACCACTTCATTGTAGAAGTCCTTAAGTGCTGAAAATCCTCCTACTCTAATAGTTTCTTCCCTGGAACTGCTACTTTGGAATTCCCTCCCTATTTATTGCTTCCCCGACAGTACTAATATGGAATTTATGTGAACAGACATCTCGCTACTCAACTCCCTATATAGTGTTACTGCATATACGGTTCCAAATAGTAGCCTCTCGGGTCCAAGTGGCAATGTGCCTTGTCAGGGGTAAATAAACTAAAAAATAGTCATTATTTATTATCGTGACATTTAAGCTTGTTCAAAATAAAAGAACATTGATACGTGGCCTCGTTATATTTTTTGTGAATAAAGTTATAAGATACCAACCGTCAGATGTTTTTGAGTCTTTTTGATGTTCCGCATTTTTTAGCATTATGGTCGGCGATTTTGTTGAGTTCTGTCGAGTCGGCGGTTCGATATTCACAATTGGCATCAGAGGTAGACGACCACCAGAATTAACAAAATCTGTGGTGGACAAAAAAATAATGATCGAATGGATAAATAATCAACATTTGTTAAGTATTTTCGTTCTTTGTTTCTTAATGTCACATAACTCATCAAGGCCGGGATTCCACTCGAGGATAATGAGACTGTGATTTGTCGATAAAGAACACCTGAAGAAAATTGGAAACGATGGATTAAACGGTCAGAATTTTATTATTTAAATAAGCCGTTCGACAACAATTTTGTCACATTGGACTTGGAAACGACCATGTAGTACTCAGCTGGGAAATAGTACCGTGGTAATGTGTGCCAAAAATTAGAAGTTTTGGAAAGAAACGTTGTTCATGGTAGTTCTGTATAGTTTTAAGCATACGAAAGAAAAAAACATTTATTTACTGTGGTTCAAGCTAGACGATTTTTGCTGTGAATGTTTCAGATGGGAACCAGGAGGCTGGAAGATAACAAAGGTTTTGATTGATTAAATAAGATCACAAGTTTGGAGAGAAGGATATACTGAAATAGTTAGCATTGTACTGGGCTGTTGTTATTGCCTACATAAAGAAATTGTCATGGGAACTTCCTAGAAATGTATAATCAACAGGGATCACAATTTGACTTTCCGTAAAGCATTCTACGGTAATTATGCAGTTTGGTACAAAAAGTCATTCAGTTGTAAACAAAAAATAAAAATAACTTATACCAAACGCAGTAAAATTTAATTATGTTGGGACGATTATTGGAACGGAAAATTTGGGGGTATCGGAATCAGTATCAGAATCGGAAAAACTGAAGCTTATTTTCCCATGCCAAAATGATTCTTTTCATTCTCTCTCTCTCCACCCCCCTCTCTCTCTCTCTCTCTCTCTCTCTCTCTCTGCATTCATGAATTCATCGTTGCTCATCATTTTTCATGTTGCTCAGGTGTTCAGACTGTCAACCTATGTTTCACAGTGTCGTCCTCTGCTTCTACTTACGATCCTCCCCATTATTCTTTGCTGGCTGTCGGGGAGTAGTTTGATGACGATTAGTTAGGTATTGAAGGGCAGTAATGTGCGAGATTCCAGGCGATCAGATGTGACTGTAGCGTCACAATTCAAGGTCTCGGCCTGTCTTCTGGTTTCAGACCAATCGAATCAAACATGCTAAGCGTAGATATATGCAAGTCACCACTATCCCAACCTGCCCAGATAAGGGTACGTATATTCATTCATTCAGGTAGTGTCCTGCCTGCTACAGGCATTGGTGGCTATGGCCTTCCATCTATCTTTCTCCTTTGAAGCATTCATGAATTCATTGTTGCTCGTCAATTTTGATGTTGCCCAGGTGTTCAGACTGCCACTGTATGTTTCTCGCTATCGCCTTTTTTATTCTTCTACGATCTTCCCCGTTATTCTTCGCTCAGGCTCCACCTGTCTATCATGGTAATCCTTACCGAGCGAGGTGTTCTGATTCAGAACCCTGTCCACACCGTTTCTCGAATAAAGTGTTTTGATGTATTATTGCCATAGCTTTCTTTCCAGTTGTGCAGACAGTAGGTTGCGGTTTCTTTCTGTCTGAGCAATACCCATACTGGGCGACTGTCCTGACTATTGTATCCAGAGGAATCTTCTCTTCAGCAAAACAAAATACGAAACCATGAACAGAATTATTTCTGTTTACTTATGTATTTATGTATCACATCAGTCGACGAGAACTAAGAAGTATCAGCGCGAGATATAACGATTTAAAAATGCATACATACATATGGTGTATCTAAAGTATGAAATAAGAAAACGATTAAAATGTTTTATTTTTCACCTTTTTCGGGATCAACTGCGTTTGTAGAAGAGACAGGTGTAACGTTCATTAGTGCCAGGTTAGAAGGTAGCATCTGCTTTCGGTAAATCTTTGCCTTTTGTTTCAATTCCAATTGCTCTGGTTTCTGCGTTATCGTTGGGAAGAACCTCCATACTTCCGGATTTTTTCCGGTTTCCTTGGGACTGGAGGGAGGACTGGTAGCCAAACCGGCGTTTGGTTCTGCAGCGACCTGGATCAAGGGAGGAAGGACGACTTTCTTACCTTTTGTCAGAAAAATAAAAACAAAACGAGTTAAATAAGATTCAATATATGAAAATAATTCGTAAAAGTTTCGCATATTATTCATCGGTAGGAGTATTTATACTTACTAGTTACCACTTACCAAGGCCAAAAGCCACTTAAGGATAAAAGTTAATGAGGTTGTCAGTTGGACGATGAATACTACTATGAGAGGATTGAAAACGATGAATGGAATGAATTACGAGATGCCTTCAATAAGTTTCCAGACTTTTTTCGTATAAGCACTTTCATTGATAGTAAACACATGACACTCTAGTCACTTCCGGTTGCAATGCTTTTCTTGTGCCGTTCCAACAACTTCTGGAAAGCCCTATGGAATTCAGCTTGTGTGAGCGTGTTAGTGACCCTCGTCACAGCCTTTTTCATCTCCTCAATTGTCTCATAACGACAGCTTCTAAGGTTTTGTTTTTTTTTTAAAGTCACAGTGAGCAAGGTTTGAACTATAGGGTGAGTGAGGAACTGTCTTGATGCCCATCTTGGCCAAATAGTCTGTGACAAGGATGGAGTTGTGGATTGCATCCTTCGAACAAACTTCGCGCAAAACTTCCGCATCTTCAGTTCCTTGCGAATAATTGTTTGACGGATCTCAAACTGTGCACTTATTGTCTCTATAGACACACGACAGTTCTTATCCATGAAATTCTTTATTTGGCCAATCAACTATGGTGTTCTGACTTCTTTACTCCTTCCACACTTCTCATCATCCCTCACTTAGATCTTTTATGCAACTCAAAAACTGATGCTTGATTCATGCAAGATGGTCCAAAAGCAGTCTAAAGCATTCTATACTTTTCTGTGGCATATCTTCCAAGTTTAAAATAGAATTTTATTGCATATCATTCTTCTAAAGTGTCTTCACATCCAGGTTGAATTTTTGAAATTCACCAGCTGTGACAATCAGACTTTAGTAAGGTGTATTACAATTACTGCTGTAGCTGTTCATTTGAATCTGAAATCATAAAAAATTGGTCAATCATCTCCTAAGATGTATAGCAATGAAATACAGTAGAATCCCGGGATACGGCATTAAAAATTAATAACAAAATACAGTACAGTATATAATACACATGCATATAATCAAATGACATTATAAATAACATCGTAAGACGAGGCAAATACCGTAACCAGGGGCCGGGAAAACATCGTATTCCTAATCGTAACATAAAAAACCGTCCCCTAGGGCCATCGTTTCCTGGGGTTCTACTGTACTGAATTTTCAAGAGTCTACGACAATTTTAGATGCGTGTACAAATATTTTAGATGTGTGTACAACAATTTTAGAAACTTAGTTAAGGCAACTTGTATATCTCATGACTGCTAGACATGTATTTGTTGACATTGAACTTAAAATCAATTATGGTGTTGTTTGCAAGGAAGCAGTCCCATGGTAATGTGCTCCACAGATCGGAAGTTTAAGGAAAGAAACTCTGATAATGGAAATTTCATTTTATTTTAGGGATCCTGAAAAAGACAGAAAAGTTCTTTGTAATGGAGATGGTGCTATCAACTCGAGAACTGCTGTAAATGTTTTAAAGACAAGAAAGTATTTTTTTTTTATGTTTTAGCAGCATCTCAACTGATGTAGTAGATATACGCCATCTAAGGCTTACTTCCAATAGACATTTCAATTATGTAAGTTTAAACTTATGTGGAAAGTTTCCAATTTTTTACATACCTGCTTCTAAATATTGATACATTTTTTCTCGTAATTAAATAATATCTGGGATTCATCGTTGTTAATCGTTGTGCTCACTTGGGATGAGAGGAAGCCCAGTTTGAAAAATGAACAGAGGTCGAAGTATAACCTTTAACAAATTGATTCAATAACTTACAGAGCAAAGTTTTATATTTTTCTTCAGTTGAAGTTCTCACAAATCAAAGGGCCCACTACCTGTGCCTAACACTTGAACGCTATATAAGATACATCGATATTCGAATGTTCCATCAAAGTTCTTTATCTCTTAAACACTGAGTTATTAAAGAAATTGAGAACATAATTTCCATCTCCCCAATTAACCATTTTAATACGTTGCAGTATATCTTTTGCTTTGGTCTCTTGATCTTACTGGATTCCAGGACTAGAATTTATCTAGTCTGGTGGAATATTCAGCTTCGTGCTATTACTTGAGGTAACATCACTTGGCGAAGGTGGACCATTCCTCGTAAAAAGTTAATGTAAGTTAGCCATAGTAAGGAGACCTTATTTGGGCAGCGAATACTATGTGGTTTTGAATATTTAGTCAGGGATTACTTCTAGGGAAAAGTAATATGCTAAAGTCTGGGATGTGAGACACATTTTGTTTACCTTCAAACTGTCATGGCGAATCTCTTTTTCTCTATTCTCCGGTCTTTGTTTTTAGTTTGTACCTAACATGGAAACAACTCACGCTTTATGTTTTCAGGTGTAAAAAAGGAGGGTTTGTTGTATTTTTTAAACAAAGTCATCTTACCTTTCGCGTGTTTTCGGGCTTCCATACATTATTCAACTTTCATACATTATTCAACTTCCTCCATACACATCGCTCGTTTTCTCGTACTTCCAATGGATATTCCACTTTTCTTTTAATTTTAAACTCATGTGGAACGTTCCAAATCTAACCATTTTACATACGTGCTTTGAAATGTTATTACATGTCCTCGAAATCAAACAACATATGTGAGTAATCGTTATTTACATTACATTTATTTATGTCGTAATGATCATATAGGGGAAACAATTTATGCTTTATGTGTTCGGATCAAACAAGGAGGGTCTTTTTTAATGAAAACAAATACATCTCTGTTTTACTTACCTCTATCGTGTTTTCGAAAGTGAACTTGTAAATCCTTTTGTCGCTGGAATTTGACCTCGGAATCAAAATTATTACACGAATGAACTTCATTGGGATGCAAAGTTGGCAGCTCAATCACCGGTTGCCGTCCCTTAGTGTCCAATAGAGACTGCAACGAAATGGAAACTGGTTTAGGCATACGGGTAAACAAAGACGAGCAATGCATTATTAATTTTTCGTGTAGTTTTATTCTTTCTGTGTGCATATGTGCAAGACCAATCGAAGTAAAATTTTGCAATGTATTTTTGTTTATTTATTTATTTACTTTATTTTTTATTTATTTATTTATTTTCTTTATTTATTTGGGGAGGGGACTGATTCTGAATATTGTACTACCGAATGCACAGAACTCAGCAAATCCGCACAAAAATTGTAACTGGCTCCGTTATTTAAACGACCAGGCCAGGACATATACGTGCCCAGTTAATGTCGCGCCATCATTTAAGATGTGGCAAGAGAGTGACGTCACGGAATAAAATGCATATACATGCATCAAGATTGAAATAAAAATAGAAAAAAGAGAAAGGAAAAAACGCATGGCGATTTTGAAGATACGTTTATCAAGCATGCGAACTTCCTTCTCCTGCCCTTTCGAAAGCGAGCTGGCCAAACTGTAGCTCCTAGGGAGAATTATTGCAACGCAATAGATGATTGTACCTATTTACTATGCCTCCCCACGGGACAGAGTTAGACACCAGGGTCGTTTTTTAACGTGGAGAAAAGGTACAAAAATAAAAAATTGTCTCAGTCGTGAAGGACTGATCCTCCACCGAAAGAGAACAAGAAATGGAAGTGCAGCATCTGAAGAACAGATGGTATTTATTTGCTCCCCCACCGAGCAAATTAGGTACAAGGCCGATTTTTAATGTGAGGAGTGAAGGGAGGGGGAAGGGAAAAAGGGGACCAGCTCCCGAGAGGTGGGAAATGGGAGCTGGTTAAAGGTCAGGCATGTGGGGTTGCCCCCACATCTGGTCTTTGCTAGTCATAGCTTGCAGCATCTGAAGAACAGATGGTATTTATTTGCTCCCCCACCGAGCAAATTAGGCACAAGGCCGATTTTTAATGTGAGGAGTGAAGGGAGGGGGAAGGGAAAAAGGGGACCAGCTCCCGAGAGGTGGGAAATGGGAGCTGGTTAAAGGTCAGGCATGTGGGGTTGCCCCCACATCTGGTCTTTGCTAGTCATAGCTAGTCATAGCTTGCAGTATCTGCCGGAACAGATGGTGTTTATTTGCTCCCCCACTGAGCAAATTAGGCACAAGGCCGTTTTTAATGTGAGGTAAAAACCAGCTCCCCTAAAAGTAGGCAAAAAGGGGGCACTCTGGTTACCAAAAATAATAATTGTCCCAGTATAGAGGGTTTCCCCTCCATTGACTGGTACAAATTATCTTAAGTGCAGCATCTGCCGGAACAGATGGTATTTATTTGCTCCCCCACCGAGCAAATTAGGCACAAGGCCAATTTTTAATGTGAGGAGTGAAGGGAGGGGGAAGGGAAAATGGGGACCAGCTCCCGAGAGGTGGGAAATGGGAGCTGGTTAAAGGTCAGGCATGTGGGGTTGCCCCCACATCTGGTCTTTGCTAGTCATAGCCTGCAGTATCTGCCGGAACAGATGGTATTTATTTGCTCCCCCACTGAGCAAATTAGGCACAAGGCCGTTTTTAATGTGAGGTAAAAACCAGCTCCCCTAAAAGTAGGCAAAAAGGGGGCACTCTGGTTACCAAAAATAATAATTGTCCCAGTATAAAGGGTTTCCCCTCCATTGACTGGTACAAATTATCTTAAGTGCAGCATCTGTCGGAACAGATGGTGTTTATTTGCTCCCCCACTGAGCAAATTAGGCACAAGGCCGTTTTTAATGTGAGGTAAAAACCAGCTCCCCTAAAAGTAGGCAAAAAGGGGGCACTCTGGTTACCAAAAATAATAATTGTCCCAGTATAGAGGGTTTCCCCTCCATTGACCGGTACAAATTATCTTAAGTGCAGCATCTGAAGAACAGATACTACACTTTGATCTTGTCCAAAAGATGATTGTAGCTAAAAACAAAGGACTACTATTTAACCAGGGAAAAGGGAAAGAATAAGAGAACATATTTTGTCGTGTTGTAAATACGTGTCGGCGGCTTGCGTGTGAAACCGAACAAAATAAAGAACTTTTTTCTTTCACCTAAAAAGTTTACGAGTCTTTAAATACAATGTTTGGTCCATTTGAAAAGTAATATCATCGTTAAAAAGTGCGGAATAATAGATAAAAGGTAAATGATAGGAGAAAAATATAATAATGATACTAAAACTAAACGTCAACAAATCAATAAAATCCCAATCGTTTTCTTTGTACAGGGGACTCACCACTTATCAAGGCTTGATCACAATCTCATTATCCTCGAGTGGCATCCCAACCTTGATAAGTTATGTGACCTTAAAAAACAAAGAAAGAAAATACATAACAAATGTTGATTATTCATCCATTTTCATTTTTTTTTTTTTTTTGTCCGCCACAGATTTCGTTAATTCTGCTGGTCGTCTACCCGTGATGTCAATTGTGAATATCGAACCACCGACTCGACAGAACTCAACAAAATAGCCGACCATAATGCTAAAAAAATGCGGAACATCAAAAAGTTAAAAACATCCGACGGTTGGTATCTTATAACTTTATTCACGAAAAATATAACGAGGCTACTTATCAATGTTCTTTTATTTTGAACAAGCTTAAATGTCACGCTATTAATCAATGACCATTATTTAATTTCCTTACTCTTATTCACCCCAGACAAGGCATGTTGACACTTGGACGTGAGAGGCTACTATTTGGAACCATATATACAGTGACACTATGTAGGGAGTTGAGCAGCGAGATGTCAGTTCACATTAAATTCCAACATGTTAGTACAGCCAGGGAAGCAATAAACTGGGAGGGAATTCCGAAGTAGCAGTTCAAGGGAAGAAAGTATTAGAGCAGAAGGCTTTCAAGTATTTAAGAACATTTACAATGAAGTGGTGGATTTTGCTGCTTAACAGGTTAGTCAGGGGATATTTACATATGGAGACTTCAATGTTCACGATATTAAATAACCATTTTTTTAAATTTCTTTACTCTTATTCGCCCCAGACAAGGTACGTTGCCACTTAAACGTAAGTAGCTGCTATCTGTGATCATGTATAACAGGGGATTACATGAGGAGTTGATCAGCGAGGTGTGTGTTCGCATTTAAACTTTTCCGTGTTAGGGAATCAGGAAACAGGAAGAGGATTCCAAATTTGAAAGTCCGAGGGAAGGAGCTATTAGAGTAGAAGGATTTTTGGCATCTAGCGATCTCAACAGTCAGGGGTAGGATTTTGCTGTTTGACGGTTAGTCGGGGCTATGTACGTCAAGAGGTAATAAATAGAATGAGTTCGTTGGAAGACATTGCATTAAAGTGCTTGTAAAACAGGGACAGGTATGCAACACTGCGGCGAGGGGACAGGGGCGTTTCCTTTTTTTAAATAAATACGCTCAAAATACTGCGGATTAATGCTGGAAACAGCAATTTTCCGTTCGTTTCAGAAAGACCGGTGGCTAGTGAGTCAACACTCTGATGATCGGTAATGGTGGAACTTGAGTAGGGTTCAATTATTTTAGAGGACGACTCAAGAGTTTGTTTAGATTAGACTTGAAAACGGCAGTGTTTTCGACAGAAAGGCAGTTCTAGGAAAGAAGCTTTGCTCGTGGAATTCTCGTCTACATTTAAGCGCAGATAAAGATTAAGGGTAATTGTTGACAGTTGTGGTAGATAAATGAGTGCTTGTTGTGAATGTTTTACATGGAGATCTGTCGGGAAACTATTTTCATTTTTTTTTTATTATTGTTTGAGCCATGTCGAGTTTTAGGCGCTGGCGGTGAAGTATTAATTTACAATTATCATAAGTAAAAAAAACAGCAAGCATGTTTTATATAAGTCATCGTTGGACACAATTATATGTGTGTGGAAAATTATTTTTTCATTGAATGAGTCTCATTGCAGTTTCTATTTTCATCGATTGAGCTTTAGAACAGCGTCGTTGGTCGGTAACTGTTTGGTTTCAAGAATTTTTTCTAGACCAGATGTATCCTCTGATTTTAGAGTTGCAAGCCATTGTGATGTGTTGTTTTACACTATTTTAAATATAGTAATCTGAAAAAAAAATTACAGTTAGTGTAACTTAATTATCAATAGCTAATCTACATTAATTACATAGTACCAATATTAACATTTCTGCGCAATATTTGATTAAACCATGTAAACAGTTTTACTGCAACTCTGCATCAAATATGCTAATACAATTTCACGAGACAGTTCAAGTTTAGAGAAAGTCCAGGTTTAGAAAAAGTCCAAATGAGAGGAAGTCCAAATGAGAAGCAGTCCAACTTTAGAGGAAGTTCAAATTAAAGGAGTTTTACTGTATATGAAAATCAGAGAAGAATCTTCTGCAAATATCGGACATAACGTAAGCCAATTCTTAAACCGCCATATTGAAACCAGCATATTTTTCTGATTATTTTTTAATGAGTTTTTATGTTTTTCCTCTTTTTTTTTCGCCTTTCTTTCTGTTTGTTTTAAACTACTGTGCTTGTTTTTATTATTAAATGAAAGTCTCTGATGAGTAGCTTCTTCAACTAGAAACTACATTTTTTTTTCTTTGCGAGTTGTGAAACGTTCGCCGAAATAAAAAAGTAAATAAAAAAATTATGGTTTTGAGCTGACTTTTTTTAGAATGCAAAAAATCAGTATATAGGTACTTAAGCCAGAAAAAAAATTATTTAGCGCGTAATATAACACCTTTTCGATGATATTATAAGGAATATATAGCTCACATATATATATTTTTATATAAATACTAGACTACCCGTCGACTTTTTGGCTCTTGAATGGTAAGCGACAAAAAAGGTTGAAAAGAATAAGTAATTTTGAGACTACTGTATTTTATTGTATTAAGGAGAAGAAATGAAATATTAAGTCAGGGCACATTTAATTGTCGGAGGAGTTTGGTAGAGTTCTCAAAGGTCAAATCGTTGAACTTTGACCCCTTAAAAGTCAAATTTCTGGCCGAAACTGATTACAAAGATTTTCCCAAATCTCAGTACCCTGTCTATCAAATTTCGAGTGTGTAGACTTAAAATTGACAGAGTTATTGCGTAGGGAAATGTACACAGACACAAACACAGACACACACACACACACACACGCACGTTCACTTTTATAGATATATAGATTGATTCAAAACACGTTTATCTCCATATATAATATAATGACTGCAGAAATTCCCCTCTAGACCAAAGTATCGTAGGTGTGGAACAACAGATACCACATACAAATTCAATACATCTCCGCTATTAGCCACTATCTTATGTAGCTTTCGAACATTATTTAAGACACATTCAATCGTTTAAATAAAATACTACATTACGTCCTAGAAGCAACACTATTACAATCGCAATATCTTTAGGGAAAGGGGCACCTATTTCCCCTTTTAAATACTTAGTCTAACCACCGCCACTTGTCGATTACAACGGTAGGTAATCTACACGTTCCGCAGATTCTACTCCTACACCGCCCGTAACTGGTTAATGGATACACAGATACATCATTAACTTTCCCGTAGTAGAATAAAAAAAATAATAAAATCTCCCTCGGGAAAATCCGCTGTCTCTGATTGGTTGTTCTCTAATTCTCTTATTCCGGAATTAGATCATTCAAACAGACACTACAGAACATTACAATATTCTTTCGCGCAGGGTCAATTTCAATTATTATACACTTAATTTCCAACATAACGGCGAACGACCTCCCCCCCCCCCGTTTACGTAAGCTTCTCTGCTAAATCTAAACCATACAGAAACACACTTATAGTTTTTCTTTCTTTCTTTAGTTATTGGCTAATATTATATCAGTCGGGGCTTAATGATTAATATTTCCTTATTTTTTCTTTTTATGCAGCTAATTATACACATTAACTGGTCCTTCTACCGTTTAAATCCCGTTTTTCCGTGTGTCAAAGTCGGCGACACCGGCGAACAATGGAAACCGTGGGATTATACTGAGCGAACGGAAGTCATTAACAAAAACGACCGTGAAAACAACCTACCCTAATAATTTCATAACTCTTACTATTTTTAATTATTTATTTTCTTTTCCAACTGTTTATTTTTCTGGGTTTTTTTTTTTTACATTAGGTCCACCTCCAACGGCTTTCAGGATAAACACCCCCAACCTTTCCATGTTAAGAACGGCTTTCGGAATATACGCCCCATTTAGAAGGAGGTGAAAAAATATTTGCCCCAAATGTAACTGCTATTCGTTGTCAGTATACCCACCCGCAAAAACTAATCGGGAGGGGAGGTTGTGTCAGTCGTAGAATAGTGGATCTGTTTGTCGCGTGTGCGCGCAAACATGACGGCCAGTGAATTATAGTGCATAATACAAGTTTTTATATCTCGAAAACTACTTATCTCTGCAAATTTTAAATGAGATTTTCTTATTCAGCATACTCGAAACACCATAAATGTCATTATATTAAAGAAATTTGTGGAGGTGAACCTAATGTAAAAATATACTTTTTTTTAAGTGTGTTGTTGTTGTTTGTTTGTTTGTTTGTTTGTTTGTTTGTTTCATTAATTTACCAAATATATTTTTCGGGGTTTTTTTTTGTTGTTGTTGTTTGTTTTTGTTTGTGTGTGTGGAAACTTATTTTGATATTTTTGTACAACGTACCCAGCGTCGTTTAACATTTTTTTTTATACGACCTACAATAAAGTATTTTGGCCAAGATCAAAGTGTAGTATCTGTTCTTCAGATGCGGCACTTCCATTTCTGGTTCTCTTTCAGTGGAGGAGAAATCCTTCACGACTGAGACAATTTTTGTTTTTGTACCTTTTCTCCACGTTAAAAAACGACCCTGGTGTCTAACTCTGTCCCGTGGGGAGGCATTGTAAATAGGTACAATAAAGTATTTTCTAACGACTAAACCCAGCTTAGTATAAACACCCCGATCTCCCTGTAGTAAGAATCGCCTTTGGAATAAACACCTCCAGCCTCCACATGTTAAGAACGGCTTCCAAGTTTGAGGGTGTTTATTCCGAAAGCCATTCTTATTATGGGAGGTTGGAGGTGTTTATACTACACTGGGTTAGGTCATAAAAATATACCCTCTTTCGTTCTTTTTTCTTCCAATTTTTGACCGTCTCAAAATTTAACTACTGGTAACCTTAAAAATGTCTAAATGTTAAATAAATAATGGCAACTTATTTGGAACTATTAAGCATGTTACCGTACATGTTACTGTACATGTTACCATACATGTTACCATACATGTTACCATACACGCATTAGTAAAAAATAAACGATACATAACTTCCACATATGATGCGATTCTGCTAATAATATATAGAGCCTCTTTGAAGTCTTGATAATCGCTCAATATTATTAAAATTAAACACTGAAACCCTTAAAAGTTTACTGCGGTGAGTTCTAACGAACGGTTAGAGAATTATTAGCATTTTAACACGCACTGCTAATTCTTTCCTGCGCACACTGAACTAACATAAAATTTAATCAAACACATGTTGCTCTTTCCTTGCTCAGACGGAACACTCTCAAAATGTAAACACAGCAATGGTTTGAGAATGTAAATATGCACAAAATACCGACACGTCTCTTCCGCCATCCCCCACCCAAAATACGGCCCTAAAAAAATTATTTTACGTGTACAAATATTTAAGTTTCGATTTTTTGAGCGATTGTCAAAACTATAATGATGCTACATTTGTTGTATTTTATTTTTTTTTATTATTTTTTTTATTCCTCTTGATGATTCAATTTATTTTTATATTCGTGATCGATTACCTAGACATCATAGCTGTGACTTATATGTGGAAATTATATTTTTAACACTAATAAAACACTTTCAAATAAGTTCAAACACAAAAAAAATATGCAGGTAGGTTTCAACGTACATTTTTTTTTACTATGGAAACACTTATTTGTAATACATTTGTTTTTTAACACTTGCTTTCTATGGAGTATTTTATTATTTAGAAGATATGCTAGAACTACTCTTAGAAAAATATATGTGCACTATACCGAGAAGAAAAAAACATGGCCGACTTGAAATATAACAGTTATCTGCCTCTGTTTCGCTTAATCTAAAGAGTTATTAAATGCTTTCTTTATAATCAAATAGTACCTGCAGATTATTGTCCCAAACTAACACTAATCGTCAGTAACCAACAGTGCAGATAATCACAGACAGTGGCTTTCAATAGCTGCCACTGGAAAACCATGTCCGACAGTGAAAGACAGATTATTACATTTGGGCCAGTGTCCACTATTTTCCAGGGACAGCAGTGGCTACCAACAACAACCTTGTATTGAGGGAGGTCCTTGTTCGTGATCTGTCATGCTTCCACCGAGCAACGCCGGTTAACGGGTACTGCTAGTATACAATAATTTTTGTACATCTATTTCGCTTTACAAAAACTTTCACATTATCTTTTTGTCTGGTTCTGCTTGAACCAACACGTACGAGGGCATGTTGAGACACAGGTTTCTCTACATAAATAAATACTTTATCTAATGTTTGTGATTTGTGAATTGTGATTTCAAAAGCAAACGTTAATTTTATTATTATCTAAATATTAGTACCAATAGATAGTTTACCATCTAACATATTTAACAATTTTAAATTCATTATATCTTCCTTAGCAATTAAACACAAACACACGCACGCACACACACACACACACACACACACACACACACACATATATATATATATATATATATATATATATATAGGGTGTCACAATAAAATGTATACACTTTTTAAATTATCTCAACTTGCTACATGAATACGCTATGCCATGTTCCCAAGAGATGTTTAGGAATAAAAAATGGCACTTCCAGCAAGGTGGAGGACTACCCCACTATCATCATGACGTAAGAACATATCTTGATAGTCACGCGCGAAACAGATAGTTAGAACGAAGAAGTATCAAGTACGGTCCAGATTTTCCCATTTTGGGGGGAGATGTGGGGGACATGTTAAACACAGGGTTCACACAACAAAACGAGCTACATTGAATGAGTTGAAAGTAACCATTGAAAGAAGATGTGTCAGTATACTAATTGAACTGATTAGAAACGTTTTCAACCCAGTCGGTGAGCGTTGTCAGCTGTTCATGGACCACAATGGCCAATAATTCGAACACTTTTGATAATTAGCTGGTTTCTGTATTTGTTCACAGTATTTTGATGTATTAAACTTTTCTTTCTTGTAATAAATGTTGATTTATGTTCATTTAAAGAAAGTATACATTTTATTGGGACACCATGTACACACACACATACATATGTATATATATATGTGTGTGTGTGTGTGTGTGTGTGTGTGTGTGTGTGTGTGTGTGTGTGTGTGTGTGTGTGTGTGTGTGTGTGTGTGTGTGGAATTGAGCACTATTTTATGTAAGATACTATTTACCGAATGTTCTACTGTATTAATAATTTATTGCTCCACAAATTGTTTCATATTATTGATCGGGGCCATCACGAATAATAAAGCCGTATTAAAAAAAAGTCTGCTCAACATATTTATATTAAAACTTAGTTCTCATTATTCTGGAGCTCATTTGCTTGAAATGAAACTATAATGAATAAAACAAAAAAAAGTTCAGAAATGAGCAATTAAGAAAATAAAACTCAGTTCTCTAGAGCGCTATTGAAAGCATTAAATAAAAATAAAGACACCTCCAGGGCACTAATAAAACCAAATTTCTACACTACATAGAAGAGAAATCGTTTTTAAGTGATCACTTTAAAAACTCAGGAGGCTTTCAGGGCGCTACTGAAAGCACTAAATAAAAGTAAGGAAACTCTCAGAGTGCTACTAAAACGAAGTTTCTAACCTACCCCCTGAGAAGATAAAGTATTTTTAAGTGAGCACTTAAAAAAAAATAATAAACTCAAGAGGTAACTGAAAGCACTAAATAAAAGTAAGAAGGCCTCCAGAGCAGTACTAAAATCAAGTTTTACCCCTCTCCTAGAACAGAAATTATTTTTTACGTAATCAGTGAGAAAAAATAAAATTCAAGAGACCTCCAGGTCGTTACTGAAAGCAGTAATCAAAATTGAGGAGGCCTCCAGAGCACTACTAAAAGTAAGTTTCTAGCAGCACCCGCTCTAAAAGAGAACCTACTCAAGGATTTTACGTGATTTTTGTTGTACATTTCTTTCCATCACAAGTAAGATTTTGACTGCTTTTTAATATGAGTAGAAAATTTATTTTCTTATTTAAGAGTAAGTTATTTTGCCTTTGGTAACAGTAATGTGTTGTACACTATTTATTTGTTAAAACAAAAAAAGCTTATCCATATAAGTAAAAAGTAACTTATTTTTCCTTTTGACACCTAAGTATGTAATAATGTTTTACCTAAAATGCGTTGGTCTAAAAGATAACCAATCTACACAAGTACGCTGTGTCCTCAAATAACGTACGCAACTCGCTTCTATCGTCTTTGGTCATATATATTTTAGCTCATTTAAATATGAACGCGATAACATTGAAATTTGAGACGCTGACATTGATATCGTGACAAACAAACATCGTGACAAACAAACATCGTGACAAACAAACATCGTGACAAACAAACAAACATCGTGAAACAGAATTTTTGTATAATATAAATGCATAAAGTCATCCACAGACTGTTTCGCTATATAAGCGCTCTTAAGTGGAACTAAAGTTACACCCATACTAAGCCAGGAATCGAACCTACAACAATCTAGTTTATAACCAACATTTCTACTCAATGAGCTCTGTCTGGAAAGAACCTAAATCCAGGAAACACCCTTTAACTGATCACTAATACGTATTGTCAAAATTTCACGAAAATTGGAGGCATCTGAATTTTCACGAGAGGTTTCCGAACCCTGATTACCTGCTTTGAATAAATTTTAATTAAACTAAATATAACCCATATTACCCATTTTCACGCCTAGCACTATAGAAGCCTGACAGAAAAGTATAGTAAAGTGCCTTAGACTCTAGAAGAGATCACATTTCGGGGAAACCATGTAGTTGTTTGTAATTTTAAATTATTTATTATATCAGTCCCGATACTTTTCAGACAACGCTTATATGCTGAATGATATTGTTTGCAAGCGTCTGGACTTTACTTCCTTATTCATTGTTCGCCCATGAGGGAAAAAATCCAATGATTTGGGTTTCCTGGAGACCATTGTTTCTGTAACTCCGGGTGATTTGCCAATAATGCATTTGCCCCGTCAAAGATTACGGCACATTAATAAAAACTCATTTGTTCATAGTATTGATTGACCATAAAATATTGGGACTCGTCCATGTTGATTCATTAAACGTATACAAAGAGAATGGACCCATAGCTAAGGTCAGTGCTGCGGAGCTAGAACGTATAAGAATAGAGTTTCAAAAATTTGAATCCGGCTTTAGCAACAAAAATTCCAAAATATCCAACTTCGACTTTAAATTCTAAAAAGTCGTCAAATATCCAGATTGTATGTGGATCATTTGGCGATTAAGAATTCGACTCCTGCAATTCTTATGAGTTTGATTCAGACTTCTTTCAATCTAAGATCCCCTCGAACTCTAACTGAGCAACTCCAGTTCGCATTATTTTTGTTGAGCAATTTTTATCATTTTTATATGATTTTTATGATTCATTATTATATTATATACTAGCAGGTCAGCCCGGCTTTGCTCGGGCCCTGTGTACTGTTCATAACTTTATGTGCATATGTATATATATTAAAAAGTTTTACTCCTGTCTAGGTAACCAACATCTAAAATTTCAAGTGTTTAGACCACAAAATTGGCGGAGGAGTTTGGTGGAGTCTGCAAAGGTCAACTGTTTCAACTTTGACCTCTTGGCAGCCAAACTTTCACCCTAAAACTTATTAAAAATCTTGCTGCATATCTGAATACTCTTTATGTAAAATTTCAAAAGTTTAGACATGTCTGCCTAAAACTTTCGACAGAGGCGACGTATTTTCACAAGATCAGTATCGTTTTTAAGCTCGACCCTTCAGACGACAAATACCGAAGAATTGGCTAAAAAACATTAATGTCTTCACCCTCAACTGAGAACTTTTCTACGGGGAGGGGTTGCTTTTTTCGCCGATATTTTCGAAAGTCCTCTCCTCTTTTCGATTATCTAGCCCTAATTTAAACCTACGTCACTTCCGGTTTGGTGGTAATCGTCACAGCAAAGACGTCACGTTTTACCCCCTTTCTTTTTCTCCTACGGGTTCGAGCCTGCCTTCCACTTTTTTTTTTTTTTTTTTTTTTTTGCTCAACACACATCTCCAAACACCCGGGTAACGCCCGGCACCCATGCTAGTATATATAATACAAAATGTTAACATTCCTGTTATTCCTACATGTTAATTATCGTCATTGTTATAAATAATATTAATTTTTATTAATTATTCTTATCAATTATTATTATTCTTATTATTATTATTATTATTACTACTCATAATTGTTATTATTAGTAATTATCATTATTAATTATTATTATTGATCATTATTAATAATTGTTATTAATAATACTTATTATTAATTATTATTATTATCAATTATATTTAGCAGTAAGTATTATTATTATTGGTTATTATTATTAATTATTATCGTCATTACTGTTATATTATTATTTCTATCATTTATTATTTATATTATTATTCATATTCATATTCATATTATTATTATTATTATTATTATTATTATTATTATTATTATTATTATTATTAAAATTATCGCTAGGTTTTCTCTTGCTCCGTCTTTAAAACTGGCATTCCCCAACAACTGGCCATGTTTGCTTATGATACTCTCCAATCTTGACTCTGTGTGCTATTTTTAATAACAGCAGATTTTGAAATCTTTGCTATTAAATTGTGTCTCACTTTCGTCCAAATTAGCGTAAGGGGCAAACATTTTGTCATTCAGTTAACCGTGAATCGCTCACCGCGGTCGTTTGATCAGTAGATATTTCATATTGTAGATGTAACATTGTTTATTATTGTGTTTCGTTATCTCTGGTTTGACCAGATCGTGCACTGACATGAGCATTCTCATGACAGTTTTCCAAGCCTTACAACTTCCGTGCTAGTTCATAACAAATTGGAAGCGTTTTGTTTGTGACATTATTACTAGAAGATTGCCCTACAAAGTCAATGGAACTCCTCTATTTGATTTGGATTTTCAAGTTTCCTTCTCGTAGCTCGATTGTCATCACTATGATTTATGAGCTTCTTCTACCCATGTATGTAATCCTCGAAAATATCAGAGGGGGAGGCTAACAAGGGCCATATCAGTAAGGTGACCTGGAAATTTGAAAAACAGGAGCGTTTAGCTCCCTGGGGGTAATATGCATATCTGCATTATCATAATTAAATGAGAAAAATAGCATAAACAGATACGTAACACTTTATCATGAGAAAATAAAATAAGTTGGCGGGGGTTCTTTCTCTCCAAGTGCGTCTAGCTTCACATTTTTACGCTTTGTTTTATTCTATTCAGAGAAATTGCCCTCTCGCGCGTTTTAATAACTCATGTAATACTCAAATTCCTACATCTGGGGAAATTCTACCAAGTCATAAATATCATAGTGTATAGCACTAATGGTTATGGTCGACACATGCCGTGTTTTAATACAAAATAACACTTTGAAAATATTGAAAGACTTTGTACGAGGCTAGGTAGAATCAAATATTAGGTATTTTAGACTCAATCAAAGCTTGAAACTTGTGAGTTGAAGGAGGAACAGTTAAAGAGCACATCAGCAGACGACATTCAAAATCAATTCTGGGATAAGTAACATAGAGGAAGACATCCCGAATTACGTTCGATCGACGTAACTTCAATAATTTTCCAAACTTTTTAAATCTAGGTACTTTTATTGATAGGACACGCATGAAACTCTAGTCTCCTTCGAAGTTATCTCCTCCGGCTGAAATGCACTTTTTTTACCGTTCCAACACATTCTGAAAAGACCCAAAGAAGTCCTCTTGTGTAAGCGTGTCAATGACCCTCGAAGCCTCTTTCATCTGCTCAATTAATTCATAATGATAGCCTCTAAGGTGTTCCCTAAGCTTAGGGAATAACCAACAGTTGCAAAGAACAAGGTCTGGAGTAAAGGGAGGGTGAGAAACTTTCTTGATTCCCATTTTGTCAAATAGTCTGTGACAAGAATGGTGCATTCGCGCAACTCTTCCGCATCTTCAGTTCCTCGCCAATAATTGTGTGTACAGTTCCTACACTGACATCAAACTGTGCACTTATTTTTCCTATAGACACACAACGGTCATAATCCATGAAATTCTTTATTTGGCCAATCAACTCCGGTGTTCTGCCTTTCTTACTCCTCGCACACATCTCATCATCCCTTACAGATTCTCTGCCTTCCTTGAATCTTTTATGCCACTCAATAACTAATGCTAGATTCATGTAAGATGGTCCAAAAGCAGTCTGAAGCATTCCATATGTTTCTGTGACATCTTTCTCCAAGTTTAAAACAGAATTTTATTGTCTATCGTTCTTCTAAAGTGTCCTCACGTCCAGATTACATTTTTGAAATGCACCAGTTGTAACAATCAGGCTTTAGTAAGGCGTATTCCAATTCTTGCTGTAGCTGTTTATTTGGACCTAAAATCATAAATAGTGGTCGGTCATCTCATAAGATGTATAGCAATAACATAGTGAATTTTCAATGAGCAATCATTTACCTGTCTAAAAACCAAATACGCCCTAAAATAGAGTAATGTCGCCACATATGGGCACGAGCTGCTCAAAACACCCTATTCTGCATTGACAAAGTCCAAAACCGAGTTCGAAACCTAGTTGGCGATGCCCTTTTCTCTCCGCTACAACCTTTTTCCCACAGAAGAGTTGTTGTAAGCATGTCACTGCTCTATCGTTATTGTCATGGTAAGTGCTCATCTGAACTTCAATTTATGGTT
This sequence comes from Euprymna scolopes, assembly GCF_053919585.1. NCBI lineage: Eukaryota > Metazoa > Mollusca > Cephalopoda > Sepiida > Sepiolidae > Euprymna > Euprymna scolopes. The sequence goes on from NC_136511.1 coordinate 64,343,342, forward strand.
TCCATTTGCCAAACTTTCACAAAAAAAAAACACTCGTCTTCTTAATGCTGTAATATTTTAAGTTATAAATTTATTACATTTTTTACTAAAATATCTTGTCCTTTTCTTTTTCATGTTTAATCTTAACCATATTACTTTTCATGCTCGTGTTTTTCTATTGTAATGAATAAATATTTTGTTGTAAAATATCTTGATTATTTTTATATATTCCTTCTTATTATTATCATTATTATTATTATTATTATTATTATTATTATTATTATTATAAGTGGTATCGTTTAAATATGTAATACTTGTTTTCTTTAAATGCACATAAAATTTATTTACATATTTTATAATATTGTTGTCCTCCATGACAATGTAGCCAAAGCTGTTTGGTCCTCCTCCTGTAATCTGCATAGCTTTTTGACCCTCACGATCTAAAAGATTGCCGACCCTTGTCTTAAATAGTCAAATTATACTCAATTTCCATCACTAACGATTACTACACTGTTGTCCAAGTTACCACTATGTATAGATTAATCCTTATCTTCGAGTGGCTTTCGGGCCTTGATAAATGGTTACTCCCTTGTAAAAATAATTGCTTATTTTTTACAAACATTCTTAAAGGGGTAAAAACAGCATGTGAGGTCGGCTAAATTAAAATCGGTTGCTTCGTGTTGTTCTTGACATAAGAATCCTATGTTGCTCGAATGATGTACCTAAATATCACACGAATAGAGAATTAGCGAGAGCCGTTTGTCGTGCCGTGTCGGTCGTACATGAGTAGTAAACCCAGGCAACAGTACTCTAAACACAATAGAATGCTTTTTTTTTTAATATAAGATACTGACAGCTATAAGAAGTTTTACAGTTCAGTAGAGCAAAAGTCAAGTATTATAGTTCATGTGTGCTCCGAAAACAACAGGGGGCATTGATTTTTCTAACACGCCCCTGCCGTACCAAAGAACCGACATTCTATTTATTAACACTTATCTATTTATTTATTTGATTAATTTATTTTCCGCTCTCCTCTCCGAGTGTTCTAATGATTAAGACTTGTGGCGGGCAGAGGCATTGCAGTAATGGCGCCGTTTCAAATCGATGCTTATTAAGGTTCGGATAAAATAAGGAATAAATTCTGCGATAGTTCACGTACGAAGCTATTAGTTAGGACGTGAAGCGCCACAATTGGGGACGAAGAGATGATATCGACAGAGTATCGATTTCTTGCTCGGGAAGATGGATTTAATAGAAGACGCATGTCGAGAGGAGAGGCGAGCAGGATAAACATGACAATAATATAATGGCGGGAAGTATATTCAAGATGGCGACAGAGATTGGTTTAATTTAACGCAGATGCCCAAAATGAATTGCTCATCAGAGGAAAGGTTTCTTGTGCATGGATAAATATGTAATATGCATTAAATTATTATGGCTTCCACGCAACACACACACACACACACACACACAAATATATATATATATATATATATATATATATATATATATATATATATATATAGTCTTATTTATAGCATTTTACTGGTTTATATAACTGAAAATTCGGTAATCGACATAATGTTTGAATTTGTCCGAATAGTCTTGAAACAATTGTAACTAACGATGAAATACAGTATCGGGTGCTATAAATCTATTCCTTGGTGTCTTGTTTTTCGTTAAAACAATA
>NC_136511.1:64350010-64525010 GCF_053919585.1 Euprymna scolopes
CAACACATTGTAAGAGTCTGCATGCTTATGTGGCTGCAGAGGAACTACAGTAGTCGTATGAATGTCTGCGCAAATTCGTTCTTCTGTTTGTCTCTCGCTCTGTCCTTTATTTCTTATTTATCCATCTGCCTCTTGTATATATGAATACAATTTGAGCACTATAAAAGTGGTGGCGGGTGTCTATTTAAATAGACATTCCGACGAGTTATTTACGGGCGTCGATTCCATGGTCGAGTGGGAGAACTGCCGACTGTCAACACGACGGTTCTAAGTTCAATCCTTGGCTTGGCTAGAAAAGCGGAAATTCGTCAAACAACGATTTATTTTTACAAAGTTTTTCAAAGACAAATGTTATATTATACTCATAGATACTCAAAATGTCGTCCGTGCACTTCACTGCAGCTTCTTAACCTGGAAATCCAAGCTCGTGTGGCGTTTTGAAGGGTAACTTGTGGGATATCATTCCAAGCTCTTGCAAACACGTTTTCAAGTCATCAATAGAGTGTAACAAGCTACAAGGAAGATGTAATGAAATCAATATGCAGATTGCACGTCCATTCGACAACAAAAGAACCAATCAAAAATAGCAATCACGCATTTTATTCATGACTTAAGATGACATTCAAATTTCCCGCTTTCCTAGCGACCACCGTATATATATATATATATATATATATATATATATATATATATATATTATTACATTTTTTATTACATTTTCACCCCAAACAAGGCACACTGCCATTTTGATGTAGGGGGCTACTATCAGGGACATAAGTTATAGGGGTACTATGTGGTGAGTTGTGCAGCAAGATGTCGGTTCACATTACACTTGAACTTCTGCATGTCAGTACAGTTGGGGAAGCAGCAACCTGGAAGGGAATTCCAAAGTCTAGCGGTTCTGTGGAAGAAACTACTGTAGTAGAAGGCTCTCTTACATCTAGGGATCTCTACTGTGAAGTGATGGGATTTTGCTGCTTGTCGGGTTTGTCGGGGGTATTTAGGTCGAGGGGGTACAAGTGCCTGCAGTTCGTCGGAGTATTCACCGTTAAAGTACTTGTAAAACAGGCAGAGGGATGCTACATTTCGTCGATGGGACAGAGACTGAAGCTTAGATGACAGTTCAGTACCTATCACTTTGGCGACTCTTTTTTTAACCATATCTAGGAGCGAGAAACTAGTAGCAAATACACCAGCCCAAATATGACAACAATACTCCATACATGGGCGACTGGTGGCCTTATAGAGCTACAGGATACTTTCGGGCGTTATTAGCTTTCTAGCACGGTAGAGAGAAGCTACCTTTTTCGCAACGGTCCTGGCAATGCTCTCAATGTCATTTTTCAAACTCATGTTTCCTGTGAACGTTAAACCGAGGAGTTTAAAAGTTTTAAATATATATATATATATATATATATATATATATATATATATATATATATATATATATGAATACAGCTTACGCCACTCACATTCCACGTCTCTTCGTTTTGATCAAAATTTTGTGTCGATCTGCTTTTGCATTTCATTTGTTCAACAATCTATTCTGCACATCGTCCGTTGACTAACATGATAAAAAATCTTTAACATAAATTCATTCGTTGATGTCCCCCCTCTCTCTCTCTCTCTCTCTCTCTCTCTCTCTTCCTTTTCGTTTCTTTTCCCTCTGTCTTTTTCTCTATATCGCGTAGGTCACTCAAATTCCGCAATCTTTCCTTATTTCATACCCAGAAGATATTTATGGTCGGAATTCGAATGTGTTTGCGTCGATCTACTATGGGTTTTCATTTGTTTAACAAATATTAATAAACTACACCATCCATTGTCCCTATTTTTATTTTGGTTCAAGTTTTCACTTCTTCGTCAGTAAACTTTGTCTCTTATCTCATCGTGTTGGATTGATTCTCCTCCAAGAAAAATAACCAAATCGAATTAAAGTCTATTAGCCAAGAGCCTTTTAAACTCCATTAATTCGGCGATACAGCCAAACTCGACAAAAGGATCGTTGGCGATCTAAGGTATAACAGAATGATTTCTCAGATGATCTGGACGAATTTCAATGCGGATTTCACGCTAATTTAACTTTCAACTTAGTATTCAAACCTGAAAATAAGGTAAACAGATCAACGTGAACTTGTAGCTATAAGTAATAATCAGATGTAAGCAACATTCTTCTGAAGATGGGAGTTCAATCCTCAGTACATGTTTTATTAAAAATATAATTAAGACTCTCTTAAAAGTTCTACTCAGTCATGGCTGATGAAATGGAAGGATTCTGTTTGAAACTCCGCACAAATTCCCGAGTTCGATATGAAAATTTACAAGTTCGGCTAAACGCACCTGAAGATCAGAGAATACATGAGCCGAAACGTAGTGCAAAAAGCATCCAAGATGAGAACAGTAGTTCGAATAATCTAAATAATCCAAATCATCAATGTTATACAGTGTACCCCGGATATAAGAGACTTCGCTTATAGCTAGCTTATATCCGGGTTACACTTATACCCGGAGTTCTTATATCCTGATTACACTGCACATTAATACAGGCTCTAATTCGGGACCAAAGAAAATCTCTCTTATATCCGTTTTTCTTATACTCAGGTCTCTTATATCCGAGTTACACTGTACTATAGTCGACCTGCAGCCGTTAAGAATTAATTAAGAAAACAACTAACAAATAAAGTAGGAAATATATTTACCAATAGACAATGGACATAAATGTGTTCTTAACATAGATACAGAGAAGTAAGGGTGGATTTAAATTCGGATGTGACGAATGACGATCAGAAAAGAACTGAATAGATAGAGATATTTAGTTTTGTGACGCTATGGAGTGCCATGAGGTGCGAATGCTGATGAGTTTTTTTAACAACAATAGAAACGCTTTACGGACGATAAAGGTCAGCTTACGATCGATCGATGTCAGCGTGAGTCAGACTTTTTACGACAATAGGGATTGAGAATTGAGTTGAACGCTTGAACAGTTGGACTTTGACTGCAGTTGGAAACTAATCGTGTCGTAGCTTGGGTTAGGTTGGAAAGATATTGGGTGATTGAGGTAAACTGACGGCAACAGACGAATCCAGCCTCGGCAGGACGTAAATGTGAACCTTAGAATGTAGATACACACACACACACACACAGAGTTCTATCGACATATATGTGAAGCATTAGCGTCTGTGTTTTTCTTGTGTTGTGTTTTATTTTATTTTTCTACTTGTGGACTCGTGCGTCCCCATAGACGATCGCCAGTGTGAAAAAGACAACACGGCCAAAACAAGAACGATGAAAGATGAAAATGAATGAGAAATCTCCGGTACACGACGTTCTAGAGAATACCGAAAATACTATGAAAGAGTCCGTAAGATACATCCATTCACTCTGGACGGTAAATAATTTATTTTTGAATCAAGTATGACAGACTGACGAACGTACAGAATTTCTTATTTAGATGCCAGATGAAACTAAAGATGATATTTCAAATACAGATGCGACAGATCAACGAAAGTGATATTGCAAACTTAAGCGTAACCGATCGACGGAGCTTTTCATAAAAATAGTATTATTTCAAACTTAAGCGTGACTGACCGGCGAACGAAGCCTTTTCTATAGATGTGGAACGCATCTAGAATGCTATTTATAACTAAAGCGTGACAACCGACAGATAAGGAGGCTTCGGTGCATCAAATCAATTTCTTATTTACTTACCCATGCCAGATGGTACGTTTCTGACAACAATTTCTATCAATGTCATTGTTTCTGTTTTGTTACTCTTATAAAGTTGGAATATTGAATATTCCATTTTTTTACAGTTCCATGGCGACATGATGGACATCTTCTCCGTCACGAGCATCTCACTCTTGGCTAATTATTTTCTTAGGTAAAAATGATGTTCACAAATAGACGAGAAAGACGACGATAACAAATAAAACTGTAGTCATAAGGAGACAACGAACGCATTTACATAAATAAACATCATTTATTCTCATACAAAATGACAGATGTAAGACGGATATAATACACGAAAAGGAGCGTACAATTTAACAGAATTAATTACTAAAGCAACATTCAAAAGGCTAGATTCAAAAGTCAATATTCTTTGGGGCTCAGCGAAAAACAGAGTGAGTGTTCTTGTTTACAATGCCTCCCCACAGGACAGTGTTAGACACAAGGGTCGTTTTTTTTTAACGTGAAGAAAAGGAAGAAAAAGAAAAATTGTCTCAGTCGTGAAGGATTTCTCCTCCACTGAGAGAGAACAATAAATAGAACTGCAGTATATTAAGAACATGTGCTACACATTGAGTTATATATTTTTATTTACTCTTAAGAGTTTACAACAAAACAGTAATAAACAAAAAATTAGGCACAAGGCCAATTAAAAATGGGGAGGGTGTGTCTATGGTCACCCTCGTCACTCTACCTTTGCTAGTTTATGCTTGATCCTAGCTAAAGTTTTCATTCACCACAATACCAAAGCACACCGGAAGTCGTCCTACCTAAGATTCCCAAATCAATTTGTGTGTGTGTGTGTGTGTGTGTGTGTGTGTGTGTGTGTGTGTGTGTGTGTGTGTGTGTGTGTTTTCTTAAGGCCGAGAATCTGCTTTTATAAAATGCAATTCAAAATGCACTTAACATTGTTTTGCCATTGTGCACTAAACATGTGATATGGTGCATCGTCTTCCTAGAAAAGCATTTTTTTTTCTTAATTTGTGTCCATTTTTGTGATTTCTTCCATCAAGCGTGACACTAATACTCTAAAATATTTGCTATTTATGGCACTTCTATTTTTAAGCTAACCAAAGAAACAAAATCCCAAATTAAGGAGACCAAAACATTACCTGCTTACGTATGTGTCTTCGGCCAGCTTTTACTTGCTGATTGGTGGATGCATTATCACATATTGATGCAAAAAAGAAAACGTATATTTTGCATTGGGACGATTGTAAAGAACGCTTTTAATTATTGATTTGATCGACTGTGGCAAAAAGTGGCACCCACTTTAAATAGAGATTTCTTATTGACAAAAGCGCATGCAAAATGATTACGTCTTCAGTTCCTCTGCCATCTCAGAAGATTGAAGAGAAAGGTTAATGGAGGAGCTGGAAGAGGGGATGATAGAGGAGCAGCGAGAAAGAGAGAAAGAGAGAGAGAAAGAGAGAGAGTGGGGGTCAGAGGTAGGATTTTTAATATAAAAATGTTACACATACTCTTAAACTTCTATTAAGATTTTTTTATGGATCCGGGCAACGTCGGCTAGCTCCGATATTTTTTTTTTTTTTTTTTTTTTTTTTTTGTTTTAATAAACGCAGAAGCTCGCCTGATTATATTGGAATATAATGTGGGCATACGAAAAAAAAATACGGGGACCATTTTTTCGCGTCTTCATGCCTTGAAAGCCAAGATGGTTACCAGGATACAAAAAAAGAAACTCATGCAACCTAATACTATTGCAAATAACATACACATAGCAATCTACGACAAATAAGTTTTCATGGCATTAAATGGCCTAACAAGATCGATATGTCGTTTAAAACCAACCAACCATCATAGAAATTTTGGATTAAGATTGATATAAATCTGGTCCTTATAATTCTTTTCCGGCGTCTATTAATTGTCACCTGTACGCAGAGATTCCTACTTGAATTTTTAAAAAAAAACTGTTTCCGGTTCAAAGACAAAGATTATCCTAGTATCGCCACTGACATTTTCCTTTCTTTCGTTTTGTACTTAAAACCACACGTATATCTCCGACAGGTTTAACGAGAACATGTATTCTACTCATGACATTAGACCAACATTTATCACAGCTGTAACCCTTGATATCCAGCTCGACGTTGTGGATGACGCGTGGACACATAAAAAAGCCAGCATTGCAAATAACTTCACTTTTATTTCTCTATGTACCGTAACCAGACGGAAATTCCACGAGCTGAGTGTTTTTCCAATAACTACCCATGTATGGAACACAATATCACAGGAATACTTTCCTGCTGATTACAGCATATTAGTTTCAAATTCTGATATCAATAAATATTTGTCCTCTTCACTAATCAAATCCTGCTTTTAATACGATGTTTCTAATGCTCTTATAGTATCGTCCGATATCCAATTGACAATCTCAGTAATACTTATCCTCGAGTGGCCTCTGTGTAGTAACAAGTGATAACTCATCTATAATATAAATCTCACCTGTCTGTTTAAATGTATGTATGCATGTATGTATGTTTGTATATCTGCCTAAAACATTCGACAGAGGCTACGAATTTTCATGAGGTCGATATCGTTTTGAAGTCGACCCTTCGGACGACAAATATCGAAAAATTGGCTAAAACATTCCTTCACCCTCAACTGGGCACTTTTCAACAGTGATGGGTCGCTTTTTTCGCCGATATGTTCGAAAGTCATCCCCTCTTTTCGATTGACTGGCCTTAATTTAAACCTACTCACTTCTTTTTTTGGCGATGGACACAACAGCAAACACGTCACGTTTTTGTTTTTGTTTTTCACGTTCTTTTCCTCCTTCGTGGTGCGGGTTCGAGCCTGCCTGCCTGCCTGCCTGCCTGCCTACTACCACTTTTATTATTATTTATTATTATTATTTTATTTTTTTTTTTTTAATTTATTTTTTTTTTTTTTTGCTCAACACACAACTCCAAACACCCGGGCAACGCCGGGCACCCATGCTAGTTATATATATGGGGCCCTTGAGAGATAAAAATGTGCTAGTGCAGACCTTTTCTTCCCCACCTCTTTCTAACACTGATAATATCTAGATAATTCAGTTGCACTCTATTATATGTTCTGAGTAATAGAAAATATGGTGCTTATTCAGAATTACACTTGATTTTAAAAAATCTGTATGATGTGTGCACTCATCACGGAACGAATATGTCATATTTCAAAAATCGCGTAAATTGATCAAGAAGTGTTTTTTTTTTTTAATTAAAACAATCAAATTATATTAGGAAGTCATGAGAAGACCAGGAACGGCCATATTGTTTTATATTATGCTAAAATTCAAGGGCGACAATTCAATCTGACTGCAGATTGCTTGTTTGTTTGTTTTTGTTTTACGGCATATCAACCCTTTTCAGGCTATATAATGCCGAATCCAGTGATTTTGAAGAACAATTTTTTAATAGAGTATGTTTGTTTTTTTAAATCGATTTCTATTTAACCCATAGTTGGGACCCTAACAGGTACTACCACTCCGGGTCAGAGTGGACTTGGGAGCAATGGAAATTAAATGGTGGCTCCACACTCCCCAAAGCCCGCAAGCTGGGGCCTCACCATCGGATATAGTTTAAGGTCATATCCAGGACCTCTGACTGCAGAGATTTTGTTTGTATTCAAAATAATTAAAACATTTTAATCGCCAAAAATCGTAAAATTTGATTTTTTTTTAAATATAAAAGTAAAGTATTTTCAAACCTTAGTTATTCTTAACATAAGAAAACTGTCATGTTTCACTATCGAGCATGCGCAATCGTGACACAGTTAGTAAATAGATAAAAATTCTATGCCGCCCCAACGTTTCAATTTTTCAATTTTTCCCCTTTAGCAGATATTCTTTTTTTCTGGTTGAAAACCGATTTAAAATTTTTCCATGTGTCTGAATAGTCTATATATCAATTTCAAGTCTGTAGATAAAAAAAAATTCGTTAGGTATGAGAATTGTCCTCACACACATACACACACGCACATTCTTACTTTTATACACATATAGACTATATCAGATTTCATGGACATCATCTCAAATAAACTTCTACAAATTAAATAGCTTTTTCGAACATTGCCATTTTCAAAGTTTTCACCGTTTATGCTAACTAGCAATTCTATACCTTTATTTTAATAATTATTTTATTAATAAAAAAAAGCCTAATTTTTTTTTAATTCTGACCTTATTCCACCATGTCCTTTTTCGTTTTCTTTTCTTTTTCTTTTTTCTTTTCGTTTTCAAGTAGGTTTTATATCACAAGTTCGCTTCCTGATTACCCACAAAGAAATGTTTGCGGGACAATCAACGACCCAGAAAACTGGATGATTACGCCTTGCTGAACAAAAGATCGGGTTGAAAGGTCATCGAAGCCAACAATTTCAGAGCGAATGGCAGTTGCCAACCAACAAAGATTAAAAAAAAAGGTAATATTTTGTTTCAAACAGGCTTTTCAATGCAGATATTTAGCGAGTAACAACATGTGACACGCTTTGAAGCAAAGAAATAGCTACGTGGTTAGACCGCCAAGCAAACGGCAGACACTAGGTGTGGCTGAGAATTTGACTCCTGTCTCTATCTCTACTATTATATAAAAGACACTTTGTATATGTGTGTGTGAGAGTTCCTTCCTTATAGGTTCCGAAACGGCTGGGCCTATCTTTTGCAAATTTCACACAAAGGTAATTTATATGTCTGGCAGTGTTCTTAGATAGGTTTGTACAGAAATTCACCCGACAAATATCGAATATCGAAATATCCGATCTTAAACATAGTCTTTCTTCTCTTACAGATAAAAGAAGGCCGGTGTAATGTAAAATATTCCCCTGTAAAAATTCTTCTTTTTTAGCTGTAAGAGAAGAAAGACTATGTTTAAGATCGTCAAGCCCAAATATCAGCTGATATTGTAAACAAACACAGACGGAATTTGATAAATAACATGATCATTATTATTTTATTTTTTTATTTTATTTTATTGTTTTATTTTATTTTATTTTTTATTTTATTTTTTTTATTTTTATTTTTTTTTTTTTTTTTTTTTGCGAATTAGTCCACTGGGCAAATTATTCCTCGTAATATATAATAATTAAGAGAGGATTGATTCGATGATTCAATAATAATACATACGCAATCTGCATAAATTAAAATATCATGTTTAAGCTTATTGTACGACTGGGCAACGCCGGGTGGCCAGCTAGTATTTCTATAAATTGATAACATGGTATTAACCTACGTCCCACCGAAGTTAACAAATTCCTAATGAACCGCCCCCTTAAGTAAACATTTAATCAAATCTCCACACTAACGTAATGTACTTGCAATAACCCTTATCCCTGAGTGGCTTCCGGGCCTTGATAAATGGTGACCACCGTGTAAAAAAAAAAAAAAAGTTAGATATGACACAAGTCCAAATGGTGCAGATAGAAAAGCCAGCACACCAGAAGCGGTGTACTCTAAACCCTCAAAAATCATCGGACGATTCCTAGTAAGAGTGCCTCAGGCGATTAGCGATAAACCAACTTCTAAGTATGCTTGTTCATTTCTTCGTTTGTGTATCTGGGACTAAACCTAAGTTCCATGGGCAAGGTTTCTTTCCAAGAACTGTCCGTCTGCGAACCCAATACCATAGGGTTGTTTCCTAGATGGCTACAACATGGTCGTTTTCAAGTTTAATGATTCCTGTTGAGACATTCTTTTTAATAATCACATTCTGCCAATTTCTCAAATACACAAGGCGTTTGTAACACCGCCCAGCTGACGAATTCGTTAATCTTTATCCTGGAGTGGTCTTTGGGCCTTCATAAGCGGTTGCTCATTAGTAAAGAGAGAGAAGATAAAGCTTGAGAAGGTGGACCTAATAGGGCTGTTAAGAATATTACCTCAGTTCAGCAAGTATAAACGTTTGCCCATACCACACATTGGTGCGTGTAAAGTGATATCACTGTCACTAATTTCGTCATGCGGTAATCTGATGCTAACTAATAAATATGCGTAACGGATCAACGATTGTTCAATTTTTAGATGTGTTCAAATATTTCTATAAACACCTCTGATCATCGATCGGTCTGTCAGGCTTCAGATTGAAATAGTATTATCATTACTAAATTCGTAGATTAAAGATCCAGTATACTCGCAAGTCCTGGGAATTAGGTATAGAAACCAGTGTCTACTTGTAACAGAGCAGTGATACGGGTACGAAGATGCATGCTAAATGACGTCAACGGTAGAGAAAGACTATAAAAAGAAGAAAAAGCACGTTAGAGAGAAGGATCACGTTAGAGGCATGGATGACGTTCGAGAATATGTTCAAGAAGACGATCACGTAAATGACGTCACAGCGGTAACGAGAGAACGAGGAAAAAAATGTCGTTGTACAACACAAAAAAAAAGCGAGGTGAAGTTCTTTTCTATGCGGTGTCTGCTTTGCGACTGAGGTTACAACGTGTTGGTTGTTGTGGGTAACGTTACATACCAAGGCCGTATCTTCCCCGACGAGAAGGGGAATATAGAGCCAGAATTGTGGGCACTGGCCAATATCTGATAAGCTCTCATAACTCAGGCCTTATGCTGTTACAACAAAGTCTAGAAAGAAGAACTAATGATACAACAACCTCCATAACACAACTGGCCAAACTTTTGAGGGAAAAATGTCTCACAGATGAAACAGAAACACCAAATAAACATGCCACCAGAATTGGACCAAAAATTGCCGATGAAAATATACTAATATCTTCCAGAGTAGGAAAATGAACGAATGAGCCAACAAACTACGTACCAAATATTTTCTGTGATAGACATTCCGGAAATATATGGACAAAGAAAGATTCTGTACATTGGTTCTTGGCATAATATCTCTATCGTGATCAGGAGAGAATAATAATGGTTGTCTAAGATCAAGACTTGATGACGAATAAGTTTTAAAACATTAAATGGTCTCAGCTACGACAAACGCAGATTCTGCCACACGGAATTAGATGTGAGAACCATCTGGCACCCAGCTATACGGTTCTGTTGGGGACGCCTACTACAGCATTGTAGACTATAAATATGTAGAATATATATGCAAGAACTGCGACACCAGGATCGGAAAGTAGGGTTGAGAAGTCAGCGCAATCGAGGAGGGATACTCTGATCTGCAAAAAGCGCCTGGGAAACCCCGTCGACATTCCCCAGTAATGGGCGCTCGCTCCAGGCGATTAACAATAAACTCCTTCTCAAAAGAGAGAAGTCAAAGCCTAGAAAGGTAGGCCTCCTAGAACTACAGATATAAAAGAAATCAGTTTTCATTTATCTTTTACTCCGAATATTTTTGGAAAAAGTAAACTTTATTTTTTCATGTTTAAGCAGAAATATTTTTTTTTTAATTTTTTTTTTATATGTTTTAGGTTTTACCAAAAATAAACTCTCAATTTCATTTAATCTTTAACGACTAAAACTCGTGACTACGTACATTTTACTGTTTAAATCTAATAATATCACAAGAAATATTCGAGATGCTTCGTGCTGACGGGCCCAGATTGCTTGAATGATGTGTGTTGAATCACCGCCTTTAGTTAAGTAAACAATGTCTACGTTCAACGGAAGAAACAGTCACGTGACGCGTCATGAGCATGCGTGCTAACGATTTTCTTGTGCTTTAATCACAAACGAGAGAAAAGACGTGTTTGCACGCATGCTCATGCCGTGTCGGTCACGTGATTATTTTCCCTCCGTCCAGCGTAACCATTATACGGCATAATCACGTTAACACACCGGTTCCCGCTGGTTCACCGAAGTTAAGCAACACTGAACCTAGTCAATACTAAATGGGTGACCATTAGGGACTTCCAGGTGCTGCATGTGCCTTCCGCTTATCTCTGCATTGTTTCCATTCGTCTTAGACTTCTCCTTGCCACTGAACTCAAACAGTGCCGATTCAGGAGAGGTATGGTTGGAGATTGCGCAACCCTTGCCTCACAATTACATGGGCAGCTGCCCCTACAGGTGGGGTATCCTTTGTCATTTGAGACTGAAGGGAGGCATCGAACTATTGTTTACTAAAATGAAAACGGTGATTGAACAGGCCGAGGTTGTTTGAGTGGTCGTACCTTATCGTGCCTTAATCTGCCGTACATAAATAGAACAATTCTTTCAATATCATTTGTAACTGGCGCCTAAAAATTATCTTAAGGAAAAGTTCCAATAAATACCATACTGATTTTTCGGTATATTTTCCCAAGCGTCGACTTTATTTTTCAATATCGTAAGCGAGATCTCTCATTTTTAAACTAGCGAACAACCCTTTAATTAGAAACGAATTACATGCGTGCTATTAAGTTTTAATTAAAACTTCAGTTTGTATTAAGATTTGTTTGGTGGTCAAGCGATAGGGTATTGTTTTTAAAAACGTCGTGTGAGAGCAAATATTTATCTTAAGTATTTCTTTGGTAAGTAACTCATATTTAATTTATAATCAAACATTTTCATAGAAAGCTGGGTCAAAGAAACATTTAAAAACAAAACTATACAAAGGTTTTCTGTTTATTTTCATAAGCGTCAGACTTATTTTTCTTTGTCGTAAGCGAAGTTTCTGTTTTCAAAATGACTAACACTAAATAGAAACAAATAAGTTAACTGCACGCGTCTTATTTCGTTTTAATTAAAATGTTTTATTCTATTTCAGTTTGAATTAAGCATTGAAAAAGGTTTCTTTGACGTTTAAACAATAAGATATTGTCTTTAAGATTTTTTCAATGTCATGGCAGGCGATTTATATTTAAAATTAAATCTGAATGAATGTGAACGTTGATCCCATTTCTCTCATTAACGGTAAAGTCAAAGCGAAACTATTTCGAGTTAATTAAACTTCACATAACCCAGACACGCCATCTTTTTTTCCAGACAATGCATGAAGTTACTTAATCTAAGGAGCTTTAAAAACTGCATCAAGTTTAAAAACTAGCGAGCGACAATTGTTAGATGGATAGAGTAGATTCTGACTCGGAACACAGCAATTATTTTCCCTTTGTCAGAAACATTTCTCTTGGAGTGTAAGAACTAAAAGACAAAATAAGGGAAGCGAGAGTTGCAAGGCTGCTGAAAGTAAGCACAAGGTCTACTTCATGCTGTTCTTATTCTATTTTTCTAAGACACACACACATTAAAATTTATAAATTCATTTGCGCGGGAATTACAGCATTCATCCACATCAAACCTCTTGGGTCAAAAAGCAGGGCGCTTGGGAAATGGCCGACTTAGTGGAAAGCACTTTTTTTGTCAAAAATATGAATTTTTGACTAATCAGGGCTCGATTACAAAAAAAAAAAAAACTTATTTTTGCAAGCCTCTGGGAGCCACTAAAGAAATATAAAATACACGAAGAACTTCTCCCACGCCGAGTGAAATTCAGTCCCCACCCAATAACTTTCTATTCTCTTTAAGTCGAATTCAAATGTCATTTTAATTAATTTCATGATATCAAACCCACGGTTAAACCTTCGTTCTTTGTAATATTACAACCCCCCTCTCAACCCAAGTCTATTGTTATTGTCTGCAAATATTTAGTGCTATCAGTCGCAAGGTAACCTAATTTGCATATTAGTTTTTAAAAATTACATTTTATTAATTGACTATCATTTGTTATTGTTTTTTAATTAATGTATATTTTGATTTTAATATAAATAATATTAATAACACTTATTATTTTGATTCTTCGGATTAATGTTCTTACCTTGAATGTTATTTGCACAATGTTTCGGTCGATGTAACCACCAACCTTTTTCAAGTGTATGTTGTCGAACTTCGAGATCTGCACAGAATTTAAAACGGAACGCTTTATTTAATTTACAAAGTTAGCACACACACACACACACATACACATACACACACACACACACACACACATATATATATGTATATATATATATATATATATATATATATATATATATATATATATATATATATATATATATACAAGAATAAAAAAGCATTGGAAATGCAAAAGGATATAGGGATGGTATGCCAAAAAGTATACAAACAAGATAGCTATGAATGGCTAGGCACATGGAAATAGAATTGCATCCAAAGTATAGCCCTATAGCTTTTCTCCAATCTTCATTCCGTGCCATCATTACGGTTGTAAAAAGCTATAGGGCTATACTTTGGATGCAATTCTATTTCCATGTGCCTAGCCATTCATAGCTATCTTGTTTGTATACTTTTTGGCATACCATCCCTATATCCTTTTGCATTTCCAATGCTTTTTTTATTCTTGTTAATTAGTATTTTTACTTACAGTCTTATCTTTAAACTTACATTCATGATAGTATTGTCTTTTTTAGGAGGCGGCTCATTGCCGCCTCCATTAGTAGCAGGTCGCTTCCTGCTGGGTTTTAGATCTTTGGGTTTTGGGTCTTAGGAGTTGCCTCTTGGTCCTCCATCGGTTCTATATTACATAGAGAGTGCTACCGCCTCTCTGATAAAACAGTTAGAGTATTATAAAGTTCTAAAATGTTCATACCTTCACTATTAAATTTTTCTTGGTTCATTCTTTGGCGTTTTGGCAAAGATTTGTCAGTTTTTGATATTTATATTTATAATAGTTTGTGCATGAGGCCGCTTTTTTCCCCTTGGGATCCCTGTTATACCGTGCTTTTGAGTCAGCACGTGAGGCAGCCTTCTTTTTTCTGGTTCTTTGTTATAAAGAGCACGTGAGTCAGCTTTTTCCCCTCGGAATCCCTGTTATACCGTGCTTTTGAGTCAGCACGTGAGGCAGCCTTCTTTTTTTCTGGTTCTTTGTTATAAAGAGCACGTGAGGCAGCCTTTTTTTCTGGTTCTTTGTTATAAAGAGCACGTGAGGCAGCCTTCTTTTTTCTGGTTCTTTGTTATAAAGAGCACGTGAGGCAGCTTTTTCCCCTCGGAATCCCTGTTATACCGTGCTTTTGAGTCAGCACGTGAGGCAGCCTTCTTTTTTCTGGTTCTTTGTTATAAAGAGCACGTGAGGCAGTTTTTACCCTCGGGATCCCTGTTATACCGTGCTTTTGAGTCAGCACGTGAGGCAGCCTTCTTTGCCTCAGGATTTGCATGATACTTAATTTTTATTATTTCAGCATTTTTCTGATAGTATTCTTTTTGCTCAGATAATACCTTGACTTTGTTTTTTTCATAGTCTATATTTCTCTGAGCTTTTTTTACTACGTGCTGACTTTGGCATTTTTTTATTAAATGTAAACATATAACACTTATGTGTATCTTACTATAATATCACTTATCTTATAGCAAGACAATTCTCGTAGAATTGAGATACTGCCCCGTCACCAATAGTTAAAGTGTGGAACGGTATATACACCAATAGTGTAGTTGTTATCTTTATATGAAGTCCTAATCAGTGACAGTGTGAGGTTACTTGGTTAATTTATTGTAGTTTATTTTAGAAAACTTACTTGTTTTTATTAGTAGATTGTGTATAGTAGCAACAATATCTAGTTATTTTTGTGGCTAGGGCTTGGATTTTGATTCTTTTTGGTCAGCTTCCAGTGAGTTCTTAGAAGATGACTTTCTTGCAGTTTCTTTTACGGTTAATTTAACTTATTTCCTTTGGCGTTTGGTGAGTTCTTAGAAGAACTGGTCTGATCTACTTTTCTTAGCGAGCGAAGAGATTCAGCTGCATTTAACAATGGTTGCTATAGTGTATTTTTGCGCATGTGTGAGAATTTCAAGTTTCCTCCTTATTTTTCAATAGTTTGACAGTAGTCTTGTGTCTTTCTGCCAAGAGCAACAGACGTCAGTGTTAGCCGTGATCGTCTAGAGGTTAGGACCCCACGTTGTGGCCGTGCTAACCTAGGTTCGAATCCTGGTCACAGCATTGACATTTTGTACATATTTTACAGTCCAAAATCTGAAGAATTATTTGTTTTTATAACATTGTTTTTTGACGTCGTACTTGCTGATAGGTTACTCTTATAACAATTTTGATCAACTGAGATAAAGATTTCGTGGTTTCATTAACGCTGGTGGGTTACTGTTTAAAGAAAAAACCTTAACGTTCACCTCAAATATTTAGCGTCCAAGAAATATAGGCCACTGGCAAACTGGAACGTCTGTGAGCATCCGGTGTATTATTTGGAGCTGTCCCTTTTGAGAGAAGTTCCGTGTTCGAAGTGGTCTGTCTACATTGGGTATATAGTGTTTAAAACTTGTTATTACACGTAATCTTATTTAATTATGGAGTTAGCTAAAAAGCGATGGGTCACTGCACTTCTCCGTGTAAAGAGCAGTCGATTGATGCTTGAACTGTTGTCAGAGACCGTTCGTACACCGAGATACATCGTCTCAAAAGAAAGAAGAAAGAAGAAGAATAAAGAAGAAAGAAGAACAATTGGCCATTTTTGTACCCTTTTTTTTTTTGCTCACTTTTGACATTTTAACCGACGTTCTGACACTCGCTGGATTCGTAAGACGCTTCTCTGTAAGAATATGTGTTTTTTGAAACTTATAAGTTGATTTTAGTTGAGATTTGGATAGTTTTGTTTTGTAGGCGTATATAGGCGTGTACGAGCCATCCCTATATAGAGAGTGCTACCGCCTCTCTGATATATATATATATATATATATATATATATATATATATATATATATATATATATATATATATATATATATAATCCGAGGTTATTATTTTCCAGAGCTAAAGTAACCAATAAGTTTTACGAGGTTAATACAAGAGTGCTCAATACCAAAGTAGAGCAAGGTATACTTTTTATTTGTTTTTACACAGCACAGTCATGAGCATGTTTCGGTCAGCTAGTTACTAGTAACTATAGACCTCTTCAGACGATACAGCTTATACGAAAGTACTTTATATATATATATATATATATATATATATATATATGTGAATTCATAAATTTTGTACCCCCCCCAACAAACTCTTCCATTATTTTCGAAAACGGTACACCCGCTTCCAGATTAATACCCTTAATTGGCTTTCTGGTTTGAGAAAGAAAATTTCTCGTTTAAGACTCCTTATTCCTTTTCTAAAATTCTGTTTGGAAAATAACGTAGCTCCCAGTTAAATTTTTAAACGTATCTCTCTCGCCAAACTGTCACTCAGCTTTCTTATAGGGTGTGCTTTGATCACTGATCGCATACGAAAGTTTTCACGTCAACATGAATATCATTTGCCTAGTCGCCATCGTTTATGGCGTTTTGCCTGCAGTTTTCGGTCCTTTTTTTATTTCTTCCGGTTCTCTCGTCTTCCTGGTGCTCCCAGATCAGGCTGTCTGAAGATATTGGCTTCCTGAGATGAAATGTTTGTTTTTACATAAGCAGTAATAAATTGCTACGCAGTCATGAGCATGTTTCGGTCAGCTGGTTTTTAGAAACTATGGGGCCGCTTCAGGTGGTCGTGCTTATATGAAAGTAAAATTTGGCAAAAAAAAAATGATGTTTTTTTTGTTTTTCTACTTCCTTTTACAAAACTTAATTATGTTTTACAAAACCAAAAACAAAAACAACAACCCATCTTTTCCCTTTTTCCTTCTTCCCATTTCTTTTTCTATCTATCTCCCCCACTTCCTAACTGGTTTCCTAACTTCAAATGTACCAAAAAGTAATATGACCCTTTTCCCTCTCCCATTGCAAAACCTATCATGTTCTGCAGGGCAAGAAGCAAAAACGATTTTAAAAAACTCCATTACAAAACAGCCAAACCAAACACTACAAAATAGCGATTGAAGATACAAATAGTTTTACACTATCGCAGTTCTTTGGTGCAGCCAGATTAGCACCCATTCCAATTTTCAAACTTTTACCCCTAGACCACAAGGTGAACGCTTTTAAATCATTCTCGTGCTACCAGATAAGGCTGTTTGAAGATATTGGCTCCCTGAGACGAAATGCACCTAACATTGACGATTTTTGTTTTTCTACTTTCTTTTGCAAAATCTAATTATGTTCAGCAAAACCAAAAACAACCTTTTTCCCCAATTTCCTTCTTCCCATTTCCCCATTCTGTTTCTATCTCCCCCACTTCCTGACTGGTTTCCTAACTTAAAATGTGCCAAACATTAATATTGTTACCCTTTTCCCTCTCCCATTGCAAAATTCCTTCGTGTTCTGCATGACAGGAAACAAAAACGATAAACTCCATTATAAAACAGCCAACCCAAACACTACAAAATAGCGATTGAAGATACAAATAGTTTGCAGAATAAAAACTTTCTATAAAATACTATTTACAAAATAACTGGATTCGGCATTAAATAACCCGAAAAGGGTTGATATGCCGTAAAACAACCAAACGAAACCAACTAAACTCTCTTATCGCTAACTATGACGACTTTACTACAAAACCATCGACTCGGAAATTCAACGAACATCTGTCGTTGCCTATTAAGAATAGATTTCGTTCAGACACCAACCTTGATAAACACATCTTTAATTTCTCTAGTTTAGTACTCTCTGATTCTGAGAAACTTGTTCTCTCTAAAGGCTTAAATTTTTGTGTTCCTTCTTAAGGATATTAAGGTCCTCACTAAACTTGAAATCTTGTTTTCTCATTGAAAACATCATGCTCCTCTTTTCCCCGAAACTTTTTTCAGCTATGAAAGATAATGTATGTAATATTGCACAATTTATAGCAACTCTGACTGACTCGTAGAATTTTGTCTGGAAAAAAAATCCCATTTTTCTACCGTACATAATCTAAGGAAGAATGAAGATATTTATCTTTCCAGACCTGATAAAGGTGTCGGCGTAGTAATCCTTAACCGTACCGACTATATTAATAAAATGTCAAATATTTTAAATGACACTACTAAATTTCTTAAACTCGGCTCGGTCGACTCCCGTGATAATACTCTGAATATTGAAATCAAATCAAAAAAAAAAAAAAACGCTTGCACATTTTATTTACTAAAAACTATCTCTCTAAAGAGAATCATCAGAAAATACGACCCACTGGATCCCTTAGACTTCGACTTTATGGCCTTCTTAAAAATACAAAGATAATGTTCTTTGTAGACATATTTTATTCATGGTTGGTTCTGTCCTTACCCAAATGGTTCACTGAGGTACATTTTATTACAGTTACTGTGTCTCTGATTCCTTTACTTTTTTCTAAAGTTATTAGGGATACTTCTTTTGACCAAAATAATTCTTTCTTTTTTTTTTTTGCTCGTTTGATATTTCCAGATCAGACCATTGCTATTTGTTGCAATACACTTTGCCGTAGTGAACTTGATCTTCCATCATAACCGGAAAAATATTTTACTGAACTCCTTTCTCTCTGTACAAAGTTCGTTGAGTTCAGTTTCAACAACGTGACGTACAAGCAAATTGATGGGGTTTCCATGGGTAGCTCCTTGGGCCCTATTCTTGCCAACATTTTTATTTTTATTTCATTACTCAAATCTTTTTATGATCACGTTTAAATTATCACATAACACTTCTGCTTTCTTTTTCCGTTATGTTGATGATACTTTTCCCTTCTCAAGTCTTTGCTTTAAAATATTTTGACCATCTCAATTCCTTACATCACTGTATTTCAATATGGACGTTGAAAAGGATAATTCCCTCCCGTTTCTCGATGTCCTAGTCGAAAGGTCTAGAGGCGGGTACCTTACTTCTATATACAGAAAACCAACTTTCACAGACACTAAACGGTGTTTATTTACACCCAAAATTACTAAGTTGATGCTGATTCAAACATTAGCACATAGGGCCTTAGTTATTTGTTCTCTAAGCCGACTAAATGCTGAAATTATTAAAATTAAAGAAATTCTAGTCGATAACGACTATCCTCAATTTTTCATTGATAAATGTATTCAATTAGAAATGAATCCATTTAACAAGGCCCTTCTAAATGTAATCTATACCTTAAATTGCCGTAGGTTGGCGAAAAATGTTACCCTCTTATTAATCAACTTAAATAGATTATTAACAATTGTTTTCTGTCTGTTCTACTCCATATAATTTTCAATACGAAACCTACCTTTTCTTCTTTTAAAAAGGACAATTTGTCTCACACAAAATTTAGCAATATTATATATAAATTTCAATGTCAGTGTGATGCTGTTTATCTAGGGCGAATCAGCGTTCACTTTGAAACAAGAATTGGACAACATGTGCCTCCAGGTAATATAAACAAATATAAAAATAAAAATAAAATTCTCCTTAACCCTACTCACAATAATTTAGATTCTGCGATAAGCCAATATTTATTAGATAATCCAGAATGCAGTCTGGCGTATAAAGACGATTTTTTCTTAATTTTGTTCCGAGACCGATCGAGTAATCATTTGAAATTTCTCGAGTCGGTCTCCATCGCACGACTTAGGCCCTCTCTCCCTGCTGGCAGATAAAGTTCATAAATACATTAGACCTCCTGGGTTACTTATAAGACGATAATAATAATTGTATAGACATCTTCTTGTACATATTTTATCATTTTCATGGTAATTGTAAATATGGCCTATTCATTTTAATTCTACTTTTAACTTCTTCCCTCCCCCTCCCCTTTTTTTTATCAAATGCCATGGTACTCCCCTAATGAAAACGGCGAAAGGCGTCCTGGAGTACAAAGAAAATCTCTTTTCTGGTATATATATATATATATATATATATATATATATATATATATATATATATATATATATAATTTTGAGGTTGTTATTTATCAGAGGTAAGGTAACCAGTTAAGTTAAACGAGGTTAATACAAGAGTGCTCAATACCGAAGTAGATAAAGGTATATTTTTTATTTGGTTTTACATAAACAGTAATATATTGCTACACAGTCATGAGTATGTTTCGGTCAGATATTTTTAGAAATTAGAAACTCCTTCGAGCGGTCTTGCCTATATGAAAGCAAAATTTGCTTTCATATAAGCAAGACTGCTTGAGGCGGTCTCTTTGCTTTCATATAGGGAAGACGGCCTGAAGAGGTCTCTAGTTTCTAAAAACTCGCTAACCGAAACATGCCCATGACTGTTTAGCAATATATTACTGCTTATGTAATGTTTACATTACGGCATTTTGAATTTAGAAATTTTCTAAATTCAAAAAAGCGTAACGTAAACATATTATAAGGTATTTACAGCTGTCCTTCCAATTTTCGGATTTTAATCATGTCAAAACGCACTTTATTTTCTTTTGATGGATTCATTGTTGCTATTCTGATGAGTTAAGGGCAAAATAGATTCACTGATTGATATAATAATTAAGTGATTGATTTTGTGCTACGAAATAGATACTGTCAAGAATTGCAAATGTCAACTGAATTAAAGGAATAAATTGTAAGATTGTCAACATCATGAACTTTGTAATATAGTCTTTTGTCATTCATTCTTTATTTTGCTCTGTAATTACATTGAGCTTCTTAAATAAGGATTGGTATATATTATAAGGAAATGAAGTATATTTCTACAGAAATATATACATGCATACACACATATATCGGTGATCTGGCGAGAACTGGTGTGTTAACGTGATTATGCCGTATAGTATGAGTTAAGCAACGTTGAGCCTGGCTAGTACCAGATGGGTGATCATTTGGGAATTCTGGGCGCTATATGTTCTCTCTGCTCATCTCGGCATTGTTTCCAGTCGTCCTGTACCTCAACTTGCCACTGGTATGCAGCAATGTTGACTCAGGAGAGGCGTGGTTGGGACTGCGCAACTCTTGCCTCACAAATTTCACGCGCAGGTACTCTTGCAGTGGATATCCATAGCCTGTCAAGACTGGAGGAAGCCACACACACACACACAAACACACATATATATATGTGTGTGTGTGTGTGTGTGTGTGTGTGTGTGTGTGTGTGTGTGTGTGTGTGTGTGTGTGTGAAAACATATAGCGTATATATATTTTTTTTTACACAGTGATCACCACTTATCAAGGCCCGGAAGCCACTCAGGGATAAGGGTTATTGCAAGTACATTACGTTAGTGTGGAGATTTGATGGAGTGTTTACTTAAGGGGGCGGTTCATTAGGAATTTGTTAACATTGGACTTGAAGACATCCAAGTTGTAGTCCGGAGGGAAGCAGAGTTCCACATGTGTGCAGTTCTAAGAAAGAAGCTTTGTTCATGGAATCCGCGTTTTGATTTAGGCACAGATATAGAGTGGGGGAAATTTTTCACAGTGGATTCAGCTAGACGGGTGTTTTTCGTGAAAGATTGGCGAGGGGGGACCAGGGATTGGAGTTCAGACGAGCACCTGCCATGAAAATAACGATAAAATAAGGATAGGCTCGCAACGTCTCTTCTGTGGGAGAGGGGTTGCAGGGTAGAGAAAAGGGCATCCCCCACTAAGCCACGAAGTCTATTTTGTACTCTGTCAAGGCATGATAGGCTGTTTTTGGCAGCTCTTGCCCAGATATGGCAACAGTATTCCATCCTTGGACGTACTTGGCTTTTATATAGATAGAGAATTGCATCAGTAGTGAGATATCTGCTGGAGCGGTAGAAGGATCCCACCATCTTTCCAGCGACCTTGGCAACAGACGATGTACGTGTTCCATTTCAGATCAGGAGTAAAGGTCAAACCCAGAAGCTTGTCAAAACACGGGGCCTCACCCAGACGAGAGCCATCCATCACAATTGATGCCAGCTGGGGATCAGAGCGTTGATGATGTAAGGATAGGAGTTTGGTTTTGGATGCATTAAAGGTAACTAGCCACATCTTCCCCCACTGAACCACGCGCTCGAGATCAGAGGAGAGAGAATCAGAGAGAACTTTGTCATTTACAGCCTTTGATGTGTTGCCGTAGATGGTCGTGTCATCAGCATAGATGTCAACGAATGATTTAAGTATGTGTTTAGGGAGGTCATTGATGTAGATCAGGAAGAGAGTTGGGCCCAGGATTGACCCCTGAGGGACCCCAGCATTTATATTGCAGGCCTCCGATTTTTGTCCATCTACCACTACTCTTATGAGCCTATCGGAGAGAAATGATTTAATGATTGAGAAAACATTTCCAGTTATACCGTAGCTGGAAATCTTGTGAAGTAGACCCTTATGCCATACCTTGTCGAAGGCCTTTGATATGTCAAGAACAATTGCCCTAGAAAGGAAGCCTTTGTCAAGAGATTCACTAATCCTGCGGGATATAACCGTCAGCACATCTGCGGTAGATCTTGCAGAGCGGAAACCATAGTGTGTGTCACTAAGAAGGTTATTCCTGCTGAGGTGGTTGACTATTTCTCTATTTAATATTGATTCCAGCAACTTACAGAGGAGACTTATTGGTCTGTACTGAGAGGGAGATGACTTATCACCTGAATTCTTAAACACAGGGCAAACTGATGAGGTCTTCCAGGGGGTCGGAAAGCACTTCTCATTAAGGCAGCGCTTAAATAGTTTCGTAAGTACGGGAGCAAGTTCTGGTTGAAGCTTTTTTAACACTATAATTGGGATGTCATCAGGGCCAGTTGCTTTACTGGAATCTAGGTTTTTTTATTAGCTTGGCGACCTCATGCACGGATATTTGTATGTTACCTAGCTTGTTCTGTGTTATAGGAGGAAATATGGGGAGTTGATGGCCGTATAAGATATGGCGTATAAGATATTACACACACACACACATATATATATCACACACACACACACACACACACACACACATATATATATATATATATAGAGAGAGAGAGAGAGAGAGAGAGAGAGAAAGAGAGAGAGAAAGAGAGAGGAAATTCCTATCAGAGAGGCGGTAGCACTCTCTATATAGGGATGGCCCGTACACGCCTATATACGCCTACAAAACAAAACTATCCAAATCTCAACTAAAATCAACTTATAAGTTTCAAAAAGCACATATTCTTACAGAGAAGTGTCTTACGAATCCAGCGAGTGTCAGAACGTTGGTTAAAATGTCAAAAGAGAGCAACAAAAAAAGGGTACAAAAATGGCCAATTGTTCTTCTTTCTTCTTTCTTCTTTCTTCTTCTGCTTTCTTCTTTCTTTTGAGACGATTATCTCGGTGTACGAACGGTCTCTGACAACAGTTCAAGCATCAATCGACTGCTCTTTACACGGAGAAGTGCAGTGACCCATCGCTTTTTAGCTAACTCCATAATTAAATAAGATTACGTGTAATAAGAAGTTTTAAACACTATATACCCAATGTAGACAGACCACTTCGAACACGGAACTTCTCTCAAAAGGGACAGCTCCAAATAATACACCGGATGCTCACAAACGTTCCAGTTTGCCAGTGGCCTATATTTCTTGGACGCTGAATATTTGAGGTGAACGTTAAGGTTTTTTCTTTAAACAGTAACCCACCAGCGTTAATGAAACCACGAAATCTTTATCTCAGTTGATCAAAATTCTTATAAGAGTAACCTATCAGCAAGTACGACGTCAAAAAACAATGTTATAAAAACAAATAATTCTTCAGATTTTGGACTGTAAAATATGTACAAAATGTCAATGCTGTGACCAGGATTCGAACCTAGGTTAGCACGGCCACAATGTGGGGTCCTAACCTCTAGACGATCACGGCTAACACTGACGTCTATCGCTCTTGGCAGAAAGACACATGACTACTGTCAAACTATTGAAAAATAAGGAGGAAACTTGAAATTCTCACGCATGCGCAAAAATACACTATAGCAACCATTGTTAAATGCAGCTGAATCTCTTCGCTCGCTAAGAAAAGTAGATCAGACCAGTTCTTCTAAGAACTCACCAAACGCCAAAGAAAATAAGTTAAATTAACCGCAAAAGAAACTGCAAGAAAGTCATTTTCTAAGAACTCACTGGAAGCTGACCAAAAAGAATCAAAATCCAAGCCCTAGCCACAAAAATAACTAGATATACACAATCTACTAATAAAAACAAGTAAGTTTTCTAAAATAAACTACAATAAATTAACCAAGCAACCTCACACTGTCACTGATTAGGACTTCATATAAAGATAACAACTACACTATTGGTGTATATACCGTTCCACACTTTAACTATTGGTGACGGGGCAGTATCTCAATTCTACGAAAGTTGTCTTGCTATAAGATAAGTGATATTATAGTAAGATACACATAAGTGTTATATGTTTACATTTAATAAAAAAATGCCAAAGTCAGCACGTAGTAAAAAAGCTCAGAGAAATATAGACTATGAAAAAAAACAAAGTCAAGGTATTATCTGAGCAAAAAGAATACTATCAGAAAAATGCCGAAATAATAAAAATTAAGTATCATGCAAATCCTGAGGCAAAGAAGGCTGCCTCACGTGCTGACTCAAAAGCACGGTATAACAGGGATCCCGAGGGGGAAAAAACTGCCTCACGTGCTCTTTATAACAAAGAACCAGAAAAAAAGAAGGCTGCCTCACGTGCTGACTCAAAAGCACGGTATAACAGGGATTCTGAGGAGAAAAAAGCTGCCTCACGTGCTCTTTATAACAAAGAACCAGAAAAAAAGAAGGCTGCCTTACGTGCTCTTTATAACAAAGAACCAGAAAAAAAGAAGGCTGCCTCACGTGCTGACTCAAAAGCACGGTATAACAGGGATTCCGAGAGAAAAAAGCTGCCTCACGTGCTCTTTATAACAAAGAACCAGAAAAAAAGAAGGCTGCCTCACGTGCTGACTCAAAAGCACGGTATAACAGGGATCCCAAGGGGAAAAAAGCTTCCTCATGCACAAACTATTATAAATATAAATATCAAAAACTGCCAAATCTTTGCCAAAACGCCAAAGAATGAACCAAGAAAAATTTAATAGTGAAGGTATGAACATTTTAGAACTTTATAATACTCTAACTGTTTTATCAGAGAGGCGGTAGCACTCTCTATGTAATATAGAACCGATGGAGGACCAAGAGGCAACTCCTAAGGCCCAAAACCCAAAGACCTAAAACCCAGCAGGAAGCGACCTGCTACTAATGGAGGCGGCAATGAGCCGCCTCCTAAAAAAGACAATACTATCATGAATATAAGTTTTAAAATAAGACTGTAAGTAGAAATACTAATTAACAAGAATAAAAAAGCATTGGAAATGCAAAAGGATATAGGGATGGTATGCCAAAAAGTATACAAACAAGATAGCTATGAATGGCTAGGCACATGGAAATAGAATTGCATCCAAAGTATAGCCCTATAGCTTTTTACAACCGTAATGATGGCACGGAATGAAGATTGGAGAAAAGCTATAGGGCTGTACTTTGGATGCAATTCTATTTCCATGTGCCTAGCCATTCATAGCTATCTTGTTTGTATACTTTTTGGCATACCATCCCTATATCCTTTTGCATTTCCAATGCTTTTTTATTCTTGTTTATATACTTTAGTTCTGATCATTTCTAGTTTTCTAATGAGTTTCATGTTTCTAGCAAGGACTCGCTGATGCAACTGCCATACTCGTGTGCGTGTGTGTGTGTGTGTGTGTGTGTGTGTGTGTGTGTGTGTGTGTGTGTGCACGCGCGTGATTTGTATTTCAAAAAGCAGGTGCTTGTCTACAATCGAGCAACCGCTGCTACTAAAGGATGTTTATGGCCTTTCATTGTCATGTATTTAATGGCGACCTTTTGTCTGGTTCGACATTCGCCAATGTTTAAAATTTACAATTTAATTTGTCAATTAGGCTTGCATTAAAAATACAAAAAAAAACAGGCTTTTATGAAAGCCCAGTTCATTTGTATTGACGTCATAACCTTTGCAACCACTGATGGCCATAGCTAATATCATCCTTTTAGACGTTCAAACTTCCTAACCTAATTTTCACAGGCAATATGAATTGAAATAAATACATAATCGATACTGCCAAGTCTGTTGCAAAGAAGATGGATTATCTCTACAAAATGAAAACACTTCTCATACATGTTATATTCTATATCTCCAAAGAACCAGCATTCGTCTACGTGTGCAGTATTGTTACCACATCTGGTTTGGTATAACAAATAATAGCTTGTCCCTCTCTTGCACAGGGTACAAAAATTAGTCGTTAACTTAATAGGTCCGACACTGTCTACCAACTTCTAGCTCCTGTCACATCGCATGTACTTGTTTTACAAATAATTCCATAGAATGTGTTCCGGCGAACTTACTGCGCTTGTATCTCCTAAACATAAATACTGCCAACTAACAGCAAAATCCCACCCCTTCTACTATAATAGCATCTTCCCTCGGTCCACTTGCCTATGGAATTTCTCCCTTCTCCCTATTTCATCGACTGTGCAAACATGCAGAAATATGCCTATCATGTAAGCAAACATCTTACTGCACAACTCCCCACTTAGGTTGTTACTTATAAATCTGGCTCCTAATCTCATAAATTCATATCATAATATTCGAATCTATTCACTACCACATTGATGAAGTTCTACTATCTATATAAATTTACAACTAATCCTTATATTTAAAGAGAATAATTAATCAGTGTTCATTTAATTGGATAGGAAAATACATTATCACCTATAGAAAGGTTAAAACTTTCGTTCTATCATTCTTTAGAATAAATTACTGATAATACTATGAACATACTTTAATTTAAATCATTTAAAACCTCTCATATTAGTGTAGCAATTTAATTTTATTATTATTATTATTATTATTATTATTATTATTATTATTATTATTATTATTATTATTATTATTGGCTCACATGGAGCTTTCACACAAGTCAACAAACGATCTGATTGGAAACCTGTGGTATTCTCTGGAAGCTGAGTGACAACAAGTCTCCTCAGACGTCCAGCTCTCTCCACCTCCTTCGATAGCCTTTGCAAATGAATTTTCATCATCGCAACAGCCGCTTACCATTGATTTCTCGCTGGTACTGGCCATTGGTTTATACTGGAATTTGAGTGGCACTCAGCCTCCCCAAGGTCCCAGTTCTCTTTGCGCTTGTCCAGCCGAGGTCTGGTTGGCGCTCGCTCCTCGGTCTTTCAGTCCTTATTGACCCTTCCCGGCCCTTTGGTATCATTTTGGCGGGGGTGGGGGTCGGTGATGAAACAATGGGGGAGATGCATGATGGTGGTGTAGGACTTGTAAATATGCAGTTTCGGTGTTCTTCATTCCCTGTAACGCTTATTTGCTATATTGTCTTGTATTATTCTCCGCATTCAAGGGTTTTCCGTAATATTTCAGTCGTTTTCATTATCGTTAGTCATTGTACTTTTGCAGTTATTCCTCTGCTTCCAATTTCTGACATTCTTTTCTTGAAGTTTTTCGGAATTGTTCCTAGTGCTCCTACTATTATTGGTACTATCTTGATTTTTTTCATCATCCAAATCCCTTTTAACTCTCTGGCTAGCTCTGTGTATTTGCTTCGTTTCTCCTTTTCTTTCATACTCACCCTGTGATCAGCTGGGACAGCAAAGTCCACGATTTGACAGGATTTTTCTTTTTTGTTAATTATTATGACATCTGCTCTTCTTGCTTGGATGGGTTTATCCGTCTGTATATCCATATCCCATAGGATTTTGTGTTCTCGTTTTTGAGTGCTGTTGCAGGTTTATGCTTGTACCATTTGTCTGTACGCTCAAAATGCAGTCGTTTGCACAATTCCAAGTGTACCACCCTCCCCACTTGGTCATGCCTGTTTTTGTATTCCTTTTGGGCAAGTTTGCTGCATTCGCTTACTGTATGGTTTATCGTTTCGTCTCTTTGTCCACAGAGTCTGCATTTGCTGTTTTCTTGTGTTTTATCGATCCTTGCTTTGATATGGTTGGTTCTTATCGAGTTATCTTGTGCTGCAGTTATTAGAGATTCAGTTTCGCATCCATGTCCAGGTGTTTTCGTTATTCTCATCTTTTGTTATTCTTATGAATCTTCCGTGGAGTTGTTTCTCTTCCCATTTCTCTTTTCTCGTTTTGTCGTTTGTCTCTCTGTTTTCTGTTTTGTTTTTTCAGTGTCTCTCCCTGCCATAATTATCCTTTCAGTGTTTTGCATTATGTATTTTCTAGTTCTTTTGTCGTGTCCTTCACACAGTCTTCTATACAGATCAGTCCCCTCCCACCGTCTTTCCTTTTCGCCTAGAGTCTGTCAATATCGACCTTTGGGTGTAGTGCATTATGCATGGTCATGTGTTTCCTGGTTTTCTGGTCGAGTTGTCTCAGTTTTTCTTTTGTCCATCTTATAAAAGGTCCAGAGTATCTTACTAGTGATTCTGCCCGTGTATTAATACCTTTTATTAGGTTTCTACTATATAATTTTGTTTCCAGGAGTTTTCTTGTTCTCCTGAGGTATTCCTTTCCAATTTTCTCTTTCATTTCTGTTGCTCTGATGGTGCCCGCTTCCAGAATTCCCAAGTATTTATAGTCGTCTTGTTTCCCTAGTGCCCTAATTTCTGTTTGGTTGGGTAGTTCAATGCCTTCTGTCGTTTCCAGTTTTCCCTTTTTTATAACTAGTAGTGCGCACTTTTCCATTCCAAATTCCATTTGGATATCTTGGCTGAAGATTCTGGTAGTGTTAATTAGTGTCTCTAGCTCCTTTTCGGTCCTTGCAAAAAGTTTCAGACCGTCCATGTACCGTGGTTCATTTTTTCCTCTATATTGGGGAACTTGTATCCGGCTTGGCACTTTCTCAGAATACTGTTTAAGGGCATCATGGCTATGATGAACAGTAGTGGTGATAGCGAGTCTCCTTGGAAGATGCCTCTTTGTATGTTAAGTTCTGTTATGTGTTGTCCATCAGCTGTCAATTCCAGCCTCCATGTTTTCATTGCATTTTCTATTACGTTGGTGATCTTGCTTGGTATTTTATACATTTTTGGGCATTCTATTATCCATGCTTGGGGGATCCTGTCGTACGCTTTTTTGTAGTCGATCCATGCCATGGCTAAATTCTTTCTCCTCCTTTTTACCTCCTTTAGGATCTTTTGATCTATATATAACAGGTCATGTGTTCCTCTTTTTCCTTTTTGGCATCCTTTCTGCTCCTCGGGGATGAGTCCACGGTTATTCAGGGAGTGGTAGATTTTTTCCCTCGGTTGTGCTGTCAGTATCTTCCACATAGTTGGTAATCATGTGATTGGCCTATGGTTGCTAGGGACGGTTCCTTTCTCTGTGTCCTTCTGTAGCAGTGTACGCTTGCTTCCTGTATACATCTTCTCAGATTTTGAGCTAGCCTTTCGTGTAAGGTTGTGAATTTTTTGAACCAGTATGCATGTATTCCGTCATGCCTTGGTGCTCTCCAGTTTGCCATTTTTCCTATAGTTTTCTTTAGGGTTTCATTGCTGATTTCATTCACTGTTCTTTCTTCTATTTGTTGTAACTCTTCTTTCATGTCTTTCAGCCACTCTGTATTTCTATTGTGATCTCGTCGCTCTTCCCATATTTTACTCCAGTAGAGTTTTGTTTCTGTCGGATTTGATTGTTCTGTTTTTGTTTTTCCTCCGTTCACATTTTGGTAGAATTGGCTTTCGTTAGTTTCAAATGTTTTGTTTTGTTTGCATTGTTCAGATTTATATCTATATCGTCTCAATCTCGCTTCTTTTGCTTTTATTTTTTGGTCCAGTTCTTCATGTTTCCTGTTTATTATTATTATTATTATTATTATTATTATTATTATTATTATTATTATTATTATTATTATTATTATTATTATTATTATTATTATAATGTCTTTGCTGGCAGATTGGGTAAACTTTTATAAGAATACAATTACATTACCTTTCTCTACTACAAAAAAATAGCAGCTTTTATAAAGGATATAATAACAGTAAAATACAAAATACAACAGGTCAATCGTGATTAGCATTTGAACTAGGTCGTAGCAATAATAGGATTAAAAATAATTCTAATTGTAGAAATAAAAACAGATGTCCATTGAATGGAAACTGATTACAAATGTAGTATATAAATGTGAAGTAGTTACTGTAAATGACTTCAAGGTCATTCGGTTCCACAAACACCACATTCAATAGATGTATAAATTACATATGCACTTTTAAAATTCAACCAAAATTTAAATAGGCCTCCTACTTCTTTAGCTAGATATGTTAGGAATTTAGTCATAAGTAATATTAATTATAAACTAAAATGTTCAATTCTGTGTAAGGCAAATAAATACAATAATAATTTAAAAAATGGATGTAATTTGTGAGCTATGTAATCTTTTCATATAGCCACGCCCAACGATAATTTGTTAAATAAAACGTAGGAAATTATCCAAGTTTGTATACATAGAAGGAGATACATGCTAGCATATTTCAAACCTACGGTAAATGAAGACTAATAATATCAACTATAACTCGTACATCAGATATAGACGTTTCATATTATCTATATATATAAAATCGAAAATGTATGTATGTTTGTATGTTTGTGTATCTGCTAAAAACTTTCGACAGACACGATGAAAATTCACAAACTTGGTCTCATATGAAAGCCCCACGTTCCGGACGACAAATATCGAAAAATTGGCCCAAGGTGACCATCAGAAGTGCGTCAACTGATCGATTTTCTGCAGGGGAGGGGCAAAAAAGTGACATTTTAATGTTAAACATTACATATTTTTAAATCGATTTATAACTGCCCCAAAAAATACGGCCGCTAACTCTTCTACATAAAGTATACACGCGGCCGTTTATTTTGGGTCAACTTGTATTTAAAACCCGCTGAGTCATGTCACGTGATCTTGACGTCAGCAACCTCTAATGGCCGTCTTAATTTACAATTTAAAAATGTTGTTATCGGTAAAAAAAATTAATTAAAGCTAAACTATGAACTTCTACGCTATGGCAACGTTACCAGAGTTATTACCACATTCAAAATAGTTAGACTCGATAGTTAAACGAAAAATAATAAGCCAAACATGTGAAGTAAAAAAAAAATACGCTTACAAAAAATATAAACAAACGAAGTTTTTAAAAATAAAAACAGCCAGACGCCATTTTCCAGTCTTTCGAGTAAGGCAGACGAAGTGAGGGAGAGAGAGAGGGAGAGAGAGAGAGATGTCTAGACAGATTCGACAGGGGGGGGGGGATCAACAACGCATGAGTCAGATGACGTCATGACGTCGTGACCTGATTTACTTTAAATAGTTGATAAACCGAACAAACTTTATACACGCCGCTTTAGCGTAGGTAGTTAAGGGTTGGTTCATTATCTAAACGTTTTAGGTTCGAATCGTAGTGTGAGATGTCTTTTTTTTTCGATTTTTTACATTTAAATATTGAACCCTGTATTATTTAAGCCATTTTTCACGTAACGTTCGTTCGTTTTTCTGTTTTAATTTGTGTTTTACCCCCCCCCCCGCTTAATTAAAACGTTGTTTTCTTTTCTTACTTCGCTTCTTGACGACTTTCAAACATCTTTCACTTCTGGCTGGCCGATTTTATTTTCAAACTTCGCCTCAGGGGTTCGGCTTCGATCCTACCCCCCCCCGGTTTCTTTTTTATTTAACACCACACACCCCTACAAACACCCGGGCAACGCAAGGTACCCCTCGCTAGCCAGAATATAAATGTAATATAGTTAGGGCATAATATAGAATTTATGATTACATTAATCTGTAGACAATAAATAATAAGGAATTTTTTAAAGTTATCCTCTCCTTTCGATTGTCTAGCCTTAATTTTAAACAATGTCGCTTCCGCATTGTCGGTGGTTGTAACAGCATAAACGCTAGGTTTTTACCCTGTTCTTTTCCTCCTTTGCGATACGGGTTCGAACCTGCCTTCCTACTACCATTTTTTTTTTGCTTTTTTTTTTTTTGTTCAACAGACACATTCAAACACCCGGGCAACGCCGGGCTGAAATGCTAATATATCTATAAAAGTGAAAGTGTCAGTCTATCTGTCTTTCTGTGTATCTGTCTTTGTGTGTACATTTCCCTACGCAATAACTCTGTCAATTTTAAGTCTAAAGACTCGAAATTTGATATACAGGGTACTGTGATTTCGGGAAATCGATGTGATCCGTTTTCGGACAGAAATTTGGCGATTAAGGGGTCAAAGTTCAACGATTTGACCTTTGAGAACTCTACCAAACTCCTCCGACAATTTTGGGTCTACACACTTGAAATTTTAGATATAGGTTCCTTGGACATGGATCTAACTTAATAACTTGATTTGAGCCCAAAACAATAAATTTTAAGGGGTCATAATAGGGGTCAAAGTTTTAAAAATCGATCTCTACAAAATTACTCACCCAATTTTCGGTCTAAACATGTGAAAGTTAAAATAAAGGGTATTCAGAGATAGGGCAAGCTTCTTAATCGGTATTTGACCGAATATTTGGCTACCAAGAGGTCAAAATTCAAAAGATTTGACCTTTGCGGTCTCTAGCAAACTATTTAGCCAATTTTGGGTCTAAGCATTTTAAATTTTACACAAAGGGTATTCAGACATGCAGCAACCTTTATAATTAGTTTTGGGCGAAAATTTGGTTGTCAAGAGGTCAAAGTTGAAAGAGTTGACCTTTGCAGACTCTACCAAACTCCTCCGCCAATTTTGGGTCTAAACACTTGAAATTTTGGATGTAGATTACCTGGACATGAGTCAAACATTTTAATATATATATACATATGCACATAAAGTTATGAACAGTACATAGGGTACGAGCAAAGCAGGCTGACCTGCTAATAGATTATAAAGTATATGATGCTTGGACAGTTTAAGGTATAATTTGACGTTTTGGTATCTCACTTTTGGACAATAAGGTAAGATTATGATACGGATAAAATTAAAAGGGTATAAATATATTTTATAATAAACATATATAGGCATGTCTATATAAACATTATTATGGCTCTACTTGAATCGTATAGATTATTGTTATAGGCTCCTATATGGTTAAAAAAAACTGATTACATATAATGATAGAAGATGAATCGAGACACAGGAATAGGTATGTTTGATCCTGCAGAACGGTGGTTCATTAAAATTGTGGGGTCTGCGTTCGCGCCTGGTCCACAAAGTATAGAAAAAAAAATTAAAAATTAAAAAAAAAAAACGTTTACAAGTGCTTTTGAAAAGATTGGATGTTGACATAATAATAGTATATTGTTTCTGCATAACGAAACGGATCTGTAAAAAAAGAATTATACCGAAGTTTTGACATATTGAAAAGATTGTTTCGTAAGAAAAATAAATATTTTCTACTTGAAATGTAGCTACATTGTTTATATATATATATATATATATATATATATATATATATATATATATATATATATATATATATAGTTGTCAGGTCATGTCATATTCTATTGGTCCCATGTAACCTAGTACGACCTGTCGCATGGTCGGGTTACCGGCGACTAAACTGGTTCCCCCACCAACCTGTCTGGTGAGGAGGGTGGCTAGTCTCCCAGAAGGATTAAAAACAAGAACTTTCAAAGGGCGTACGAACCCTCGTTTTTGGGGGGTCAATGGCCAACTAGCATCATGCATATATATGTGCGTGTGTATGGGCGTGTGTGTGTGTGTGTGTGTGTGTGCCTATAAGCACCGGTCGCATGGGTGGTGTGATTGTTTATAATTAAATGTTTATAATAGGAAGTTTCCCTGGATCTGTGGATGTATATGTTGTTGGGTGGGTGTTTGTAAAGTCAACTCAAATGGGGAGCTCCTCCTTTCACTTTGCACTGAGCATCAGCTTTGCATCACCAACACCTTCTTTAAACACAAGCCTGTTCACAGGAACTCCTGGATGCACCCTAGAAGTAAACATTGGCGCCTCATTGACTTCGTCATCACTCGTCAACATGACCTCCCAGATATCCTGGACATGAGAGCAATGAGGGGAGCAAACTGCAACACTGACCATATTATGATCATATTGGCTGTCCTTCAAAGAAACTGTTTATGAAACATCCAAAGAGTGCCTCGGTCATGAGGACTGGTTCGATGAGAATTGCGAAGAAATCAAGCAACTCATCAACCAGAGAAACGCTGCAAGAAGTTCAATGTTGTTCAGGAACACTAGATCCATCAAAGTAAAGTACGCTAAGGTAAACAGCAAGCTCCAGAGCAGATGTAGGGAACTTAAGAACAGTTGGTGGATGGCTAAGGCTGCTGAACTACAGATTCTGGCTGACACTAATGACATGAAGGGTTTCTATGGGAGTATGAGAGCAGTCTGGGACCCAAATGTGAGCCATCCCGATCAACTACTTGCAAGCGATAATTCCACTCTCCTCACTGACAAATACGAGCTTCTAAAACGATGGACTGAACATTTCAAAACATTGCTAAATGAGATGCCAGACATTGACGAACGAGCAGTAATCAACCTGGAGCAGTTCTCGGCACAGCACTGGATGAATAGATGCCCTGACTCAGATGAAATCTGCAAAGCAGTGCTGATGTTACAGGATGGCAAATCAGC
The DNA here is from genome assembly GCF_053919585.1 of Euprymna scolopes. Taxonomy (NCBI): domain Eukaryota; kingdom Metazoa; phylum Mollusca; class Cephalopoda; order Sepiida; family Sepiolidae; genus Euprymna; species Euprymna scolopes. Next base: position 64,384,981 of record NC_136511.1, read on the forward strand.
TGGGTCTGACAGCATATAACTTCAGATCATCAAGCAAGGAGGACAAAAACTACTTAGCATTCTCTGCACAATCATACAGAGTGCCTGGACTACTACAACTGTCCCTCAAGATTGGGAAGACACACAGCTAGTGACCATATTCAAAAAGGGAGATCGTAGGCTGTGCGGTAACTACAGGGGTATATCACTGCTCTCAGTCCCTGAGAAAGTGTTAGCTCGTGTTCTCCTGAACAGGCTTACAGCACACGCTGAAACATTACTACCTGAAGCACAATGTGGATTCCGTGCAAACAGTAGTGTCAGAAATTTCGTGAAAATAGTGAATAATTCCACCCCATCTTTCCAAGCTTATAACTCCTCGAAAAATGTAATTCAAGCCCTAATTTTTTTTTTCAATTAAAGGAGTAAGGACCAAGGTTTTATTTAAAAAAAAAAAAAAAAAAAAACAATGTGTTTTTTTTTTTTTTAAAGGTTTTAAACTTCGGACTTTACAGGTAAATTTCTAAAAAACTGATTTTTTTTTTGTTTTAAATTTGAATATATTATTTATTGACCTTTTCTCTTCAATTTGTGATATATAAAACTATTAAACATAAATTAATTATTTACTTTTTAATAGACATTTCAAAATGAGAGGCGTAAATTATTCGACCCCCTATCTTTCTAAGCTTATAACTCCTCGAAAAATGTAATTCAAGCCCTAATTTTTTTTTCAATTAAAGGAGCAAGGACCAAGGTTTCATTAAAAAAAAAAAAAAGACAAAAAGAAAAAATGTGTTCTTATAAAATAAGGTTTTAAACTTCGGACTTTACAGGTAAATTTCTAAAAAACTGATTTTTTTTTTTGTTTTAAATTTGAATATATTATTTATTGACCTTTTCTCTTCAATTTGTGATATATAAAACTATTAAACATAAATTAATTATTTACTTTTTAAGAGAAAGTTGAAAATGGGGGGGGCGTGAAAATGGGGGGGCGTGAAAATGGGGGGGCGTGAATTTAAAAAAAACGTTTGTCTAAAATATTATATTCGGTTTATTGGAAAGAACATAAAATTTCACATTGACCCTGAAAATATCGTAAAAATAGAATCAATAGAAAAATTTTGATAGATTTTTAAAATTTAAAAATATTGAGTTTAAAAATTGAAAAATATTGAGTTCGGAAAATTCATTACTGTTTTAAAAAAAAATAAAAATATTTTTATTACTTTTAAAACAACTGTAATAGTTTATTTTGGAAGTATAATCCATAAAGAAAATAAATAACCCACTTTTAACAGAGAAATTACGAGATTTTTATATTGTATTCGCAGTTTCGTGTTAGGGGTGTCAAAAATTCCTACAAAAATTCTGATACTGCTAGCACAGCGGATATGATCCAGGAAAAGTATGTGGAGCAAAATATGGAGCTGTACATGATCTTTGTGGATTTTACGAAGGCTTTCGACACGGTGGATCAAAGCACTCTTTGGGAAGTCTTGCTGAAGCTTGGCTTTCCTGCACACTTCACCAGCCTTGTCAGAGCCCTTCATTCAGGCATGAAAGCCACAGTTAAGCTGAAGGACGAGCTCTCCGATCCGTTCGACGTGCAGAATGGTGTCAGACAGGGCTGCGTCCTCGCTCCAACCCTCTTCTCCCTCTACCTGTCAATTGTGCTTCGGCATGTCTTTAGAAATTGGGATAAGGGTGTTTTTATACGATCTAGTCTGTCAATAGATACAAATCCGCAAATAGAACAACAAAGATACTCGTATGGGAGCTCATGTTTGCTGATGACACCGCATTTGTAGCCCATAGTCACGAGGATGCTCAGGACATAATAACTCGCTTCGCAGGATCAGCCAAGGCCTTCGGATTGAAGATTAACATCAGGAAAACTGAAATGATGTACCAACAATCCCTTGGATTACCAGCAACAAGCCAGCTAATTAAGATTCAAGACCAGGAGCTTTACAATGTCAGCAAATTCAAATACCTAGGAACCACGGTCATGAACAACAACAAAATGGACGAGGAGATTTCTACAAGAATGGCTAATGCCTCCATATCCTATGGAAAACTCAAACAGAAGGTCGGGCAAAATAAAGACCTGACTTTTAGAACTAAACACTTGGTGTACCGCGCCATCGTCCTCTCGTCACTCTTATACGGTGCAGAAACTTGGCCAGTGTACAAACTAGTAGCCCACAAGCTCAACACCTACATGATGAGACACCTCTGGCAGATTTTATGTTTGTCAGCAACAGGGAGATCCTATCACGAACCAACCTCCCAAGCATGTATGACCTGCTCATCCGGAAAAACCTGAGATAGGCCGGGCACGTAAACAGAATGGAGAACTCCCGACTACCAAAACAGATACTGTTTTCACAACTGGAGGATGGGGTACGAAGCATAAACAGACCTAAGCTCCGGTTTCGTGACACCATCAAACGAAATCTAAATGACAGGTTGATCCCTACTGGAAACTGGCAGACCCTCAGTCGCGACCGTGACAAGTGTAGAATGATGATTCACAGGAAGTCGTCTTCGGACACAGAGGACAGCACATGATGATATATATATATATATATATATATATATATATATATATATATATATATATATATATATCAGACAGATAGATAGATAGATACCACATTTAGTGGTCCAATTCATCTCATTATTCTGCTCCTCATCTTAGGTTGAGCATATTGGGAAGTGGTATACAAATTACCATTAGCGTATGAAGTGATGCTCTTTGTGTAAATAAATTGAGCTTAGGTACTTTGGACAATGTCAAAACATTGTTAATTCACTGCCCGCATAGTAGCAGACGTATAACGCAATGGTTAGAAGCTCTAGCTGTCCTTTGGGCGATCGGGTTTTGATCCTGGCTTGAGGTAGCTGTTTGTTTAGCCGCTGTGATAAGCTGTGAAACAGTACTGTATGTGGATGACTTTATATATAACTTTGTTTTTGCTGGGGATAGTATATTCTACATGATATCAGACATCCACCCATTATTTCAGAGATCGTTTTAAGATTCTAACCGTTCTTTTGGGTGCAATTGTTGGTATTTTTCTTGTTTGTGTTTTTCTTGCACTTGGTTCATACGGTAAATTCGCCATGTGTATACAAACAAGAGTGCATATTTACTTCTGTCATGACTGTGTACAAACAAACTACAAAATATTGGTATGAGCATCAGTTTGGCCAGGTTATAAACATAGACTCACATGTAACCATTTTATGGGATTTTTCTTTACATAAGAAAAGAACAAAGCACATTGTCTAGACATATTGATCACAGGGTAATAAAAAATGTATTAAATGCTTTTTAATAGACATAACAGTTCCTGCTAACATATACTCGTTGTACTGAATATCTCACAACAATTGAAAATCATCCGCTTTTTAATAATGAGAGATATGTGTTTACACACATACATACATACATGATGATGATTGCAACGTCTTGTCTGACGAGTGCCACTCCCTCAGACATTTAAAATCCATGAGCCCAAATACCTGAGGAAGTATCTATACAAAGATGATGTTACAGAGTCTTAGCTTTGTACGACAGCTAAGTCTCTCTCTCAGTTCAAAATGTTGAGATCCAGCAACAAGCAAGAGCAAGATAGCCAGCAACAAATTAAACTGCAGACCAGATTAATGCGGGTACTGGTCTCCCGTTTTCATTTATTCCAAAAGCCGTTTTTTAAATGGGGAGGTTAGGGGTGTTTATTCTGAAAGCCATTCTTAACATGGGAAGATTGAAGGTGTTTATTGCTAATGCCGTTCTTAACATGGGGAGATTGTCGGTTTTTATTCCAAAAGCTGTTCTTAATATTGGGAGGTTGAGGGTGTTTATTCACGGTCACATATATTCGGTGGATTTCTTACACTGTTTTGTATAGGTTTTTAGTTTTTTACTTATTTTCCCAAACTTAACATATTCAACAGAGTCCACGACCATTTGTCTTTCAAATACATCGATAAACACCGTGTGCTTTTTCGAGCTGATTAAACCTTTTACATTAAATAAAAACACTAAACAATTATCCAGTTAGGTAGAAACGTAACTTACCTTACCTTTGCTTTCATTTATTTGTTTTTGGACAACTTTTCGAATCTGTGTATAGTAACTCCCCACCCCCTCACCAAAATATTAATTGAGAAGTAACATTTTTGATTACAAAAACCATAAAAGAAAAACACTCGATTAACCGTTTCAACATTTTAGCATTTTAGCAGCTTAATCCAATGACTGCTGGTCGAGCCCAAGACATGGTTGATAGAAACTCCTAAGGATCCGGGTCAGATTCTGCAAGAGTACCGTTTTTTTGTATTTTTTTCATTTTCGTAATTTATTTATTTATTTTATTTTTTTTTTTTTTTTACACTTTTGGAGTGGATAGAATATAAGAAACATGCATTTCCTCTTTTTACTAGATTTTTCGATTACACCAAATTAAGCCACAACAACGCATGGCAGGGTACAGCTTATATATATATATATATATATATATATATATATATATATATATATATATATATATATATATATATATATATATATAAAGGCTATATGTGTGTCTGGTGATCTGTCTCCATATTTTCAAAATCTATCTCCTCCGAGACTAAAAGTCGCAAAGCGGAGCTAGGTGCCTCAAAGGATTGGAATTTTTACGGGCCGTTCTTTTATGGGTCTACGACCGGTTAAAATAGTGTTTAAGGGGTCAAAATGGGTCAAAATTGAAAAAGTCGTTAAACATTTTGTACATTCATCTTAATTTATTTTTAATTATCCGACTAGGACTAAGAATTGGCAGAATAGTTTAGTAGAGAGTAAACAGACGGATAGGCATACAGATAATGTCACCTTTATATATATATATATATATATATATATATATATATATATATATATATATATATATATATATATACTAGAAGGCCTCCTGGGGTTGCACTGTCGTAAAATATGTTTAAATATATTTTGATTTATGCAGATTTCGTATCTATTATCATAGAGCCAATTTTCTAATGATTATTATATTGTACCCACGGTATAGTAGTAACCGACCGGTGTGATTCGGTTATGTGTGTTTAGGCAACATTCTTTCGTTTAAACAAGCGTTGTTAAAGACAATAGGGGGCTTCCGTTTAATTATACCTATTTTTTTTTATTTTTATTACCTTTTTCAAAGTCAGTAACGATATTGGCAAATTGTTGGATTTCTGTATTTTGTTCGTCGATAACACAGTGTTTTGGGTTTGGGTTCGAGGCTGTTGAGTTCGCGGGTTTGTTTCTGAATTATTTTTTCGACGATGGTGATTTGCCTTTTAATGCAGTTGCTTCGGAATTCCTTTGAACACTCACATAGGGTTAAAATTTATAAAAAAAAAAAAACTTAAGTTCCATCTACAAAGGAAATATCTTATTGCCAAACCACACACAACATTACATCAACACAATGGCCTTTTGGTCAAGATCAAAGTGTAGTATCTGTTCCGACAGATACTGCAAGCTATGACTAGCAAAGACCAGATGTGGGGGCAACCCCACATGCCTGACCTTTAACCAGCTCCCATTTCCCACCTCTCGGGAGCTGGTTGGTCCCCTTTTTCCCTTCCCCCTCCCTTCACTCCTCACATTAAAAATCGGCCTTGTGCCTAATTTGCTCGGTGGGGGAGCAAATAAATACCATCTGTTCTTCAGATGCTGCAAGCTATGACTAGCAAAGACCAGATGTGGGGGCAACCCCACATGCCTGACCTTTAACCAGCTCCCATTTCCCACCTCTCGGGAGCTGGTCCCCTTTTTCCCTTCCCCTCCCTTCACTCCTCACATTAAAAATTGGCCTTGTGCCTAATTTGCTCGGTGGGGGAGCAAATAAATACCATCTGTTCTTCAGATGCTGCACTTCCATTTCTTGTTCTCTTTCGGTGGAGGATAAGTCCTTCACAACTGAGACAATTTTTTATTTTTGTACCTTTTCTCCACGTTAAAAAACGACCCTGGTGTCTAACTCTGTCCCGTGGGGAGGCATAGTAAATAGGTACATCAACCTATTTGAACACGAGCTCACAAAGCACCAAAAGGTGTTTCTAAACCTCAAAGCAAATTGCCACTTATTCAACCGGTTAAACCATTAAAACAAAAATAGAACTACTACGTGAAAAGATACTCAAACGAAAAGCATCACATACTAAATGTATTTTGTAAAAAATCCATAGGACAACAAGCAAAAAATCAAATTCAATATTAACCTCCAACCTTAAAAAAAAGCCGTTTATGATCTCCACAACAAAACCGATATCACAATGAAAAAAAAAACGATAAAACAAATATATTTGTAGTACTCAATAAATCTGACTACCACGAAAAACTGCAAACCATCATCGACGACCGCACAAATTTTTAAAAGTTAAACAACCTCACAAGTATTTTAAAGATCCAAGTCAACAAACTCATCACAGCCAATAATACCCAAATCGGACATTACCAACTTCTCAGCATTCAAAAATACTAAAAATTTCCCTACCAGCCCTCCTCGCAAATAATATTCACACATTCTTCCAGGCGATGTCTTCTTGAAAAGACAAAAAGCGCCATCGCGGTCAACTTCGACTTACACCTGGGACTTTTAATCGGCTAAAGACCCATAAAAGAACAGTCCGTAAAATATCTAATAATTTGAGACCCCTAGCGCCGCTTTGTGAATTTTAGTTTCGAGAACTGCACGCCTGTGGAACTCTGTTCCGTCTGCCTGCTTCCCACCTGACTACAACTTGGATGTCTTCAAGTCCAACGTTAACAAAATCCTAATGAACCGCCCCCTTAAGTAAACACTTCATCAAATCTCCACACTAGCGTACTGTACTTGCAATAACCCTTATTCCTGAGTGGCTTCCGGGCCTTGATAAGTGGTGACCACCATGTAAATAAAAAAGAGGCAGATGGAGTTTGAAAATATGGAGACAGGCAGACATATAGACTTTTATATATTAGATATACATGCACATACATGTGCATGTGCGTGTTTGTAACATTGGAATTGTCCGTTGTATGCAATTCTCAACTACAAAATAATGGAAGACGACGCAATAGCATGGAAATAATAAAGAAGACAGTCTCGATTGCCAAATAATAAAAAAACCGGTGTTATTAAACACAAAGGTTCATAATCTAATGACCGTGAGTTACAACCGCGTGCAAAGTTGTACATTTTAATGATCTCGTCGATCAGACCCAAAACATAAATGTCACTAAACAACATCCGATAAGAAACGAAATATATTGTTTGAATGCAAATAAATTTTAAAATGGTTGACTTATTAGTAACATTTCTCTTCGTCATTTGGAACGAAACGGGTCACCTAGTAATAAATTCTTTCGCGTTTCTTATATTTTAGAGTACTTTATATTGTTATACAAAACATTACAAAATGCCCTACGCGGATCGATCTCCGTATCGACGTTAACCGTCTCGTTAAGAGTTCAATAATTATTTAACTCCTGACGAAACTGTTTACGCCAAATCATAGATCGATCCGGTTAGCGTCTTTTCCTACTGTTTATATAATTTTACTTATGAAAGCTCTATCTACGTATTGAGAATTTTTAAAAGAATGTTCTTTAGTTCAATACATTTGGACTTATTTAATATATACACATATTATATATATATTTGTATATATATTTAATATACATTTGACTGAGACAATTTTTATTTTTGTTCCTTTTCTCCACATTAAAAAACGACCCTGTTGTCTAACTCTGTCCCCTGGGGAGGCATTGTAAATAGGAACATATACACACACATGATATATATATATATACATATATATGTGTGTGTGTGTGTGTGTGTGTGTGTGTGTGTGTGTGTGTGTGTGTTGGAGATGTCCATACAACTAACCTTTCAATCCCTATGGATTATTTTACCACCCTGAAAATTTATATGCATATCGACACATCGACTTATCCAATTCTTTTATAACAGCCAACAACATTGAAAAGTCTTAATCTTATTCCCTCAACTCTTAATTCTATAAACTCTGCATACCAGAGACAGCTTTAATGATATTCGCTTTTAAAAAAAATAATATATTAACATTATAAATTCCAAAAGTTAAATTATATTCCATTGCAGGCAGAAGAGAAAATGTAAGTAGTCTATTTTCTGGCCGTTACTGATACCCCGCCATCATATTCTCCTTTATATAATTAATATATACTTCAGTTTTGTTTTCTTTCATTTATTTTCGATATCTTCTACTCCGTCTCTCTCAGTGTGTATAGGAGAATTTTTAATTACGCTCATTTTCTATCACTTCTACCATCTCTTCATTCACCTTTCCTTATTCTTTAATATATCCTTGCTTTTTCTTGCAGTAACTCTTCTGCCATCTCTTCATTCTCCTAAATATTATATATTCCTTTCCTTATTCTTTAATATATCTTTGCCTTCTTTTTTTCTTTAATTTGTACCTTTTTACGGCTAAGATATTCTTTAACCTTTTTACTTTGCTTTATATTTGTTTTATTTCATGTAACTCATATGTTTAGATTTACTTATTTTGGATCAATCGTTATCGGTACATTTTTCTGTCTCTGTCTCTTTTTTCTATTTCTTTTTCTTTTTTCGAGATAGTTTTTGCGTCGGTATATATTTGTCTATATACAAATATGCATGTGTGTATGCACCTGCATGTATGCATGTGTATTTGACGGGTACTTTTGCTAGTATATATATATATAATATAAAGCTGAATGTGTGTGTGTGTGTGTGTGTGTGTGTGTGTGTGTGTGTGTGTGTGTGTGTGTGTGTGTGCGTGTGTGCGTGTGTGTGTGTGTGTGTGTGTGTGTGTCTGGTCACGAATAGGCTCCTATATGGTTGACTATTTAATAAAAAACTGATTACATATAATGATAGAAGATGTATCGAGACACAGGAATGGGTATGTTTGATCTGGCAGAACAGTGGTTCATTAAAATTGTGGGGTCTGCGTTCGGGCCTGGTCCACAAAGTATGGAAATAAAAATGAAAAAAAAAACTTTTACAAGTGTTTTTGAAATAGATGTACATAATAATACTTTGATAAGTATGTTTTAACTTAAATAGGGATGGTATAATAAAATTGTGGGGTCTGCGTTCGCCCCTGGCCTCCATAGAATGGAAATAGGCACAAACTTTAATAAAAACTTTTCATATCTATCTGCGTAAGTATACTTTGATAATTGTGTTTCAGTTTGAAGAAATATGGTATAATAAAATGATGGGGTGCTCGTTCGCGCCTGACCTCCATAGAATGGAAATATATCACAAAGTTTAACAAGGTTTTGTTAATATAGATCCACAGAATATTGTGATAAGTGTTTTAGTGTGAACAGGTATGATATAATGAATTATAGGGTTTATCTATTTTATTTTTACTTTCATCATATTTTGCTTTGGTTTTGATACCCCTAAATTCGAAGCTATCTCTTTAGAACCCTTCCTTTTCATAACCTATCATACTTTCATAAATCAGAGTCCATTTTCTGTAGGCTTTTTTTGAACCCAGTCAACGACGGGTAATTTTGCTAGTAAATATATATATATATATATATATATATATATATATATATAACACGGAAATTACATAACTGTCGATGCAATAATTTATTTCAAAATGTAATTGTCTAGTTTAGATGCTTGAAAATATCATAAGGTTTAAATAAATTATTGCATCGACAATTATGTAATTTCCGTGTTATATTTTTATGTTATTGCTCTGTTTACCACACTGAGCTCTCATACCCGGATTTCCTCCTGGAATTATCCCATTATAACACTATATATATATATATATATATATATATATATATATATATATATATATATATATATATATATATATATATAATTTGTGTTTATGGTTATTTATGTATACATAGGCCTACCTGTTCCGATATGTCCCTTGCTTTGATGACACGATAACATAATTACATTATCCCCTCTCCTAACCACTGTCGACTTGCGTAATTGTGCTTATGCGTATATGTGTATATCTATGCGTATATGTGTGTAATTATGTGCGTGTCTCTATGCCTGTTGCAAAATATTTACACTTTACTTTTTTAAATCTCATCTGACTTTTTATTTTGACTCCTCTCCTTCTCTCTCTCTCTCTCTCTCTCTCTCTCTCTCTCTCTCTCTCTCATAATTAAATTTAATGATTTTTACTCTTTTAGATATGCACATATACGCATGAGCACAAGTGCATAAGTCGACAGAGCATCCGATGCATAAAGACGTTCGTTGTTGAATTTTTATTTATTTTTTTATTAGCGATTACTAATTTCTTTCTATTTCACACCCGGAGCGTTTATTATAAGAAAGGAGTTATTTGCCCTTCGTTTACATTTTTCCGCCCACATTTTTTAAGGAAATATTACTTTCTTTTATTTTTTTAAAATATTATTTAACCCATGATATTTATGCACGTAATAATTAGGTCATCATGTTATGAAAGTAAGGAACATAGCGGAACAGATAGGCATATGCATACACAAACACATGTATATACACATACACGCACACTAAAAACCCCATACACAAACACATATATATACTCATACACGCACACAAATACACATACACAAACACACATATATATACTCATACACGCACACAAATACACATACACAAACACACATATATATATACTCATACACGCACACAAATACACATACACAAACACACATATATATATACTCATACACGCACACAAATACACATACACAAACACATATATATACTATTATACGCACACAAATACACATACACAAAAACATGTATATACTCATACACGCACACAAATACACATACACAAACACATATATATACTACTACACGCACACAAATACACATACACAAACACATATATATATACTCATACACGCACACAAATACACATACACAAACACATATATATACTCATACACGCACACAAATACACATACACAAACATATATATATATACTCATACACGCACACAAATACGCATACACAAACACATATACATAATCATACACGCAAACAAATACACATAAACAAACACATATATATATACTCATACACGCACACAAATACACATACGCAAATACATATATATACACAAATATATATACACATACATAAACACATGCACAAACACATATATATACACACATATATATACACATACACATATATATGCTCATACACGCACGCAAATATACACACACACACACATATGTATACATCGGCAGACATATACGGACACAAAAACAAATATATACAAAGAAATAATAACTATATACAAACAAATATAAACAAAATGTAATAACTATATACAAACAAATATATACAAAATAGTAATAACTATATACAAACGAATATATACAAAGAAATAATAACTATATACAAACAAATATATACAAAAAAGTAATAACTATATACAAAGAAATATATACAAAGAAATAATAACTATATATATATACAAAAAAATAATAACGATATATATATACAAAGAAATAATAACTTTGTAATTTTGTTTATATTTGTTTGCATACAAACAAATATAAACAAAATGTAATAACAAGCAAATATATACAAAAAAGTAATAACTATATACAAACAAATATATACAAAGAAATAATAACTATATACAAACAAATATATATAAAAACGTAATAACTATATACAAACAAATATATACAAAAAAGTAATAACTATATACAAACAAATATATACTAAAAAGTAATAACTATATACAAACAAATATATACAAAGAAATAATAACTATATACAAACAAATATATATAAAAACGTAATAACTATATACAAACAAATATATACAAAAAAGTAATAACTATATACAAACAAATATATACTAAAAAGTAATAACTATATACAAACAAATATATACTAAAAAGTTATAACTATATACAAACAAATATATATAAAAACGTAATAACTATATACAAACAAATATATACAAAAAAGTAATAACTATATACAAACAAATATATACAAAAAAGTAATAACTATATACAAACAAATATATACAAAAACGTAATAACTATATACAAACAAATATATACTAAAAAGTAATAACTACATACAAACAAATATATACAAAAACGTAATAACTATATACAAACAAATATATACTAAAAAGTAATAACTATATACAAACAAATATATACAAAAACGTAATAACTATATACAAACAAATATATACTAAAAAGTAATAACTATATACAAACAAATATATGCAAAAACGTAATAACTATATACAAACAAATATATACTAAAAAGTTATAACTATATACAAACAAATATATACAAAAACGTAATAACTATATACAAACAAATATATACTAAAAAGTTATAACTATATACAAACAAATATATACTAAAAAGTTATAACTATATACAAACAAATATATACAAAAACGTAATAACTATATACAAACAAATATATACTAAAAAGTAATTACTATATACAAACAAATATATACAAAAACGTAATAACTATATACAAACAAATATATACTAAAAAGTAATAACTATATACAAACAAATATATACAAAAACGTAATAACTATATACAAACAAATATATACTAAAAAGTAATAACTATATACAAACAAATATATACAATTACGTAATAACTATATACAAACAAATATATACTAAAAAGTTATAACTATATACAAACAAATATATACAAAAACGTAATAACTATATACAAACAAATATATACTAAAAGGTAATAACTATATACGAATAAATACATACAAAAACGTAATAACTATATACAAACAAATATATACTAAAAAGTAATAACTATATACGAATAAATACATACAAAAACATAATAACTATATACAAACAAATATATACAAAAAAGTAATAACTATATACAAACAAATATATACTAAAAAGTAATAACTATATACAAACAAATATATACAAAAACGTAATAACTATATACAAACAAATATATACTAAAAAGTAATAACTATATACAAACAAATATATACAGAAACGTAATAACTATATACAAACAAATATATACTAAAAAGTTATAACTATATACAAACAAATATATACAATTACGTAATAACTATATACAAACAAATATATACTAAAAAGTTATAACTATATACAAACAAATATATACAAAAACGTAATAACTATATACAAACAAATATATACTAAAAAGTAATAACTATATACAAACAAATATATACAAAAACGTAATAACTATATACAAACAAATATATACTAAAAAGTAATAACTATATACAAACAAATATATACAATTACGTAATAACTATATACAAACAAATATATACTAAAAAGTTATAACTATATACAAACAAATATATACAAAAACGTAATAACTATATACAAACAAATATATACTAAAAAGTAATAACTATATACGAATAAATACATACAAAAACGTAATAACTATATACAAACAAATATATACTAAAAAGTAATAACTATATACGAATAAATACATACAAAAACATAATAACTATATACAAACAAATATATACAAAAAAGTAATAACTATATACAAACAAATATATACAAAAAAGTAATAACTATATACAAACAAATATATACAAAAACGTAATAACTATATACAAACAAATATATACTAAAAAGTAATAACTATATACAAACAAATATATACAAAAACGTAATAACTATATACAAACAAATATATACAAAAAAGTAATAACTATATACAAACAAATATATACAAAAACGTAATAACTATATACAAACAAATATATACAAAAAAGTAATAACTATATACAAACAAATATATACAAAAACGTAATAACTATATACAAACAAATATATACTAAAAAGTTATAACTATATACAAACAAATATATACAAAAACGTAATAACTATATACAAACGAATATATACAAAAAAGTAATAACTATATACAAACAAATATATACAAACAAGTAATAACTATATCCAAACAAATATATACTAAAAGCAAGCAGTGATTTACAGTTAAGCTCCCCTTTGTGCGTACATTTCTCATATTAGATAAATACCAGTTCCAGAATACGTAAAAACTGTCCCGACTATTTACACATTTACGTATTTTACATTTCCTGACTATTTGTTTAGGATACATATTCGATGTAGACAAATCTTGAAGATTTTCGATATCACATTCAAACACGTAACTAATGAGTTATGAAATGTCTGTAAGATCCTGAATTTTTCGGTATTACAAAACCTGCATTGTTTAGAGCTTGAGTTGTAAGACAATTTTGCTCCAGGATCTTCAATTTGGTGATATATCGAGCACCAAGATCTTTAGAACTCTAATGAGCCATGTCTGGATATTCAAGGTAAGTGTTATAATCTCGCTGTTTGAAATCACCCTGCATCATTCCGACGTAAATCCCTTCCTTCTGTGTTGTTATGCATGATAAGATGCTAGAAGTAACTTATGTTGATCGATTTTTGATTGAACAATGTATAGATAGTAGGCCAACCAACAGCGTGTCAAGGATTTTTTAGATATCCATCCAGGACTGTATAGATAAGGAAAACTCTATAGACGGGCTAAAAGGGGGATCGCTACACTATGATCAAGAGAGGTGTATATTTGCTGCCTACGATAAAGGCTTGATGACAAATGCTTTAAAAAAGATGAGTGGTCTCAGTAATGATAACAAGCGTTTTGCCACACCGACGTAGAGAGCATGATCCTCTTGAGATACACCTGTAAGGTTCTGTTGGAAAGGAAGGCTAGTATAAAATGCGACAAAATGGAGTATATAAATATATCAAATGGACTACGTGTACAAAGTTGCATATCAAATGTATCAGCCAGTCCTGTGAACATATACTAGAAAGAACAGGTGGAAATAAGTTATGTGCCATCCTTAATGACTATGCAATTCTTACATCGACGTACCTAGAAAACGGAGCTATTAAACCCGACATAGTGATACGGGACAAGAAGGAGAAAGAAGCAAAAAGTTAATCTTCCCCAATGATGCTGGGTCGAGAGAAAAAATACAACGAAATAGTAAGGTTTTATGTACGACATGAAAAAAAACTGAAATCTTATGAAGATTTCTATCATTCCAGTAGTCCAGTAATTATAGAAGCAACCAGACTCATAAAAAATCCAAAAACTACCTGTCAAATATATACACGGTGAACCAAGTGCAAGAGAGATACAAACAATAGCACTTAAAGAAACAGTTAGATCCATAAAAAGATATCTTGATAAATAATTATGCACATATACGTATAGATATACACATATATGCATGAACACAATTACGCAAGTCGACAGAGATTAGGAGAGGGGACAATGTAATTATGTCATCGTGCCATGAAAGCAAGGGGCATATCGGAACAGGTAGGCCTATGTATACATAAATAACCACAACACACGACTTTATATATGTACACATACACACACGCAAATACATTGGAATGTATTAGATAACGGGTGAATATCTGGCATCCGGTATAATACCCCATCCTCAGCTGGAACAAACTGATAAGAAAATTGTAGTCGGTTATATCCTGACTTTGTTGCGCATGATGAAATGCTAGAAGTTACTGATTTTGATAGAAATTCTGTTCAAGAATTTATGGAAAATATGTATTTAATAAATAAAGGAAACTACTGTGTTAATTTAAGGGAAAGGGGGAGTAAACTACATACTGTTTCTTTTTCTATTCACCTTATTAAGGCTAGGGACTGGTTGGGGATGTATGAAATATTATACCTGATCCCGGAGCGTGTTATTATAATTGAATCCTCCTCACCGGATGTATTGTAAAGTTATATCTAGGATGTATCACATATGTTAAATAACTGTAAACATGTGGGAAATTATTTGACCTAAAATGAAGCAAAGATAGTGAATCACCTCGTGTATAGAGATGAGATTTTTATTAAATGATGACTGCAAAATGGAGCAGTGTTTCATAAATCGTATAACACTACCCAATGAACTAAACGAATAATCCCAAAATGTTTAGATCTGTACGTGATAGATTTTACCATTTGGAGTTTACTGTTTCATGAATTCCAGTTAAATAAAAGAGCAGTTACGGGCATAAGTCCCTTAAAACACGTCTGTTTCTGATCGAAACGTTCAAGATTATCTAATCTGACACATTTATTTTTCATTTGTTTCAACAATACCTTTCTTAAAAATGCCTTTCTTCATTTAAAATTCCACGTTTATTTTATTATTTGATCTTCCATTGTCGGATCCGTACCGAATGGTATATATTATTTAATCAAGTGGAAGGTTTATTGAGATGAGCATTATTTATTAATTTATTTATTGCAGACTATTATTTTATTTGCTGTTTCACGACGTTTCGGACAACTATTCCTCTGATCTTCATCAGGTAGTAACCACGACTTGATAGGAACTCCGAATATCCTAAGTGCATTCTCAGCAATTACTGCCTTCCATAGTTGTTTTTAGTCTCAGATAAGATAAGTAAACGTGGATTTTTAAGATAAAAAAAATCCGACCTTGATCACCCTTCGGGGCCCGTGGCGCAGCGGATAGAGACGTTGAATCTCTACAATTTCAGGTGAGCATTGTCTAAAGACAGCGGTTTCAATCCTACCCAAAGCCGGCCAGAGGCTTAGTAGACCAAAAACGTGGTTAGACTAAAAACAACTAGGAGATTTGTTGTTCCTATTCTTATCAACAAAAATGATGCTTCACCATGTTCGAATTGATATTAAACGTTAATTTTCAGTAATTTTTCACGGAGAATGTAAGCTCATATATATATATATATATATATATATATATATATATATATATATATATATATATATATATATATATATATAAAGTTATAAAATGTATATGGCGATTAAGCTACACTGAATATTCCGCGTTTCATCCACTCTAGGATTCTTCGGGCTTGGCGCATAAGCCTGAAGAATCCTAAAGTGGATGAAACGCGGAATATTCAGTGTAGCTTAATCGCCATATACATTTTATAACTTACTAACTAGCTCTACCTACGTATTGAGCACTTTTGAAGTAAATACTTAAAGTTTACGCATAAATCTATACTTTCGTATATTAATTTTATGTGAGTAAATTAAGTAGTTATATATATATATATATATATAAAGCTGAACGTCTCTGTGTGTGTGTGTGTGTGTGTGTGTGTGTGTGTGTGTGTGTGTGGTCACGAATAGGCTCCTATATGGTTGACTATTTTAAAAAAACTGATTACATATAATGATAGAAGATGTATCGAGACACAGGAATGGGTATGTTTGATCTGGCAGAACAGTGGTTCATTAAAATTGTGAGGTCTGCTTTCTAGCCTGGCCCCCAAAGTATGGAAATAAAAACGAAAAAATAAACGTTTACAAGTGTTTTTGAAATAGATGTACATAATAATACTTTGATAAGTATGTTTTAACTTAAATAGGGATGGTATGATTAAATTGTGGGGTCTGCGTTCGCGCCCGGCCTCCATAGAATGGAAATAGGCACAAACTTTAATAAAGACTTTTCATATCTATCTGCATAAGTATACTTTGATAATTACGTTTCAATTTGAAGAAATATGGTATAATAAAATGATGGGGTGTTGGTTCGCACCTGACCTCCATAGAATGGAAATATGTCACAAAGTTTAACAAGGTTTTTTTAATATAGATTCACAGAATATTGTGATAAGTGTTTCAATGTGAACAAGTATGGTATAATAAATTATGGGGTTTATCTATTTTATTTTTACTTTCATAATATTTTACTTTGGTTTTGATACCCCCAAATTCGAAGCTATCTCTTTAAAACCCTTCCTTTCCAGTACCCATCACACTTTCATAAATCAGTGTCTATTTTCTGTAGTCTGTCTTTGACCCCAGGCAACGACGGGTACTTTTGCTAGTGTATATATATATATATATATATATATATATATATATATATATATATATATATATATATTTCGGCGTATAAGACGACCGTCAGATAAGACCAAGTACAAAATTGGAGCAAATTTTAATAAATTTATGATATATCGGTTGTATAAAACGACTGCTAAATCACGAAACCATGTTCGTTTAGACTAGGCTAGAGATTGCAACACCCGGTATTTTATGAAATATTGGTTTTTAAAAATGATTTTTTTAACTTTACGGGTCGTCTTATACGCCGAAATATACGGTATAGGTTTTCAAACACACATACATACATACACACACATATATATATATATATATATATATATATATATATATATATATATATATATATATATGTGTGTGTTTGTGTGTGTGTGTGTGTGTGTGTGTGTGTGTGTGTGTTTTATTTTTTTATTATCGTTTTATCTGTTTAGTTTCATATGTCTCGGATGCCGGGTCATGTTTACGATCCAGCAGCCTCGTCAGACCTTACAGAAATGGTTGTTATTATTTGGAAGAGGGGTTTTAGAGGAAATATAGTTAAGGTTTTTTTTCCATTTTTCACATTTAGGGCCATTTTAATTTTCAACTACGATAAGGCCATCGTCTCTATATAATCTTATATTTTTTTTATCTATAGTTTTTGTGAGATTATATAGAATGAAGAGACCAACTATGTCGATTGCTTCTGCTGAATCCAGAGAGCCCATTGAGAGGTCAAATGATCCGGGTTTGTTCTTCTTAGTCCATTGGGTGTCTTGGCTGATTAATACTGTTTTCCTAGATTTTTTGATAATCTCCATTTCGGATGGTTGTAGGTCAGAGAGTACTGAGGCAAAGTCTAAGACCTCGTCAAACAGTTCTTTTGATATGGAAGGAGAGTAGCTTTATGTGTATACATAGGTGCACGTTTGTACACAGGTATAGCTATGTCTGGATTTATATGAGTGTATGTGTTTGCATGTATATATATATATATATATATATATATATATATATCCGCAATACAATTGACACTGAAAATAAGGCTAAACATAACCACTGCCCAAAACATAATGTTAGGAGCCCACCCCATATATATATATATATATATATATATATATATATATATATATATATATATATATATATATATATATATATATATATATGAACTTAACGGAACTACAAGAACGCCTGACTCATTAGAACTTAGCCACCACCCTCATAATCTTTAACCTTTAAACCTTCAGGGCACCTATACTGGTCAAACCACATCTAAATTCCTAGACATCCTACTAACCATATAACTATAAATATAACACAACCTAATTATGAATATCCTAATAACCCTTACTACGTACATTTATATCTCCGATATACCAATATACCAATATACACACAAAAACCTACTTAAGAAAATGAAAATTAATCCCTAAACACATCTACACCTTCACCGCATTTAATTTACAATCATCATTTTTCCTCCCCTTCCTCCTACTATCTCTATCACTTTCACTTTTTAATTTCTAATTTTTAAAAATTTCTTTAAAATTAAAAAAAAAAATTCAATTTATTAATTTATTCTATTTCTGTTTTTATATTTATCCTTACTTTTATTTAGATCCATATAAATTTCCCCTTTTTAGCCACTATAACTTATACATCCCTACCTAATGAGCAAAGCAAATCCATACTGACCCCTAAATATTACACAAACAACATGTATTTGAACATATCTTACAATGCGTCTACATAACCTCGCATTATTAACTATACCCGTTTATTTATCATCACTTTACTTCATTTATTTTGTATGTATATATATATATATATATATATATATATAGATAGATAGATAGATAGATATAGATATAGATATATAGATATATGTATATATATATATGTCTGTATATTTATATTTTTAAGAATTTGTATATTTATATAATTGTGTATGCGTATATGTGGGTACATATGTGTGTATGTATGTATGTGTACGTACATCAGTATATTACTGGAGATCTTGGCCCTGTCGGTGAGGCATTAGACTACGCCGACTGCCCCCCTGCAGAGGGTAGAAGTCCCTCAATGGGCGTCCTGGATCTGACGTTAAACTATATCCATTGGTGAGGCCCCAGCTTGTGGGCTTTGGGGAGTGTGGAGCCACCCTTTAATTACCATTGCTCCCAGGTCCACTCTGACCCGGATTGGTAGTACCTGTTAGGGTCCCAACTATGGGTTAAATAGAAACCGACGTGAAAACAACAAAGATATTCTATTAAAAAAATTTCTTCCGAATCTTTGGATTCGGTATTAAATAACCCTGTTATATATATAGGAGTCTTAGAGAGGGATGTTGTTGAGACTTAGAGAGAGAGATGTTGTAAGAGTCTTATTAAAAGAGAGTCTTAAATAGAGAGTCTTAGAGGGAGTTTGTCGTTGTGTCTTAGAGAGAGAGAGAGATGTTGTTGAGAGATTCATATTTATAAAATGTTCATTCTTAGAAGTGTAGATATGAGATGTAGAGTTCACATTGTCGATATGAGATGTCGAGACGTGTATGTAAAGACATTCTAAACCACATGATATACAAGACATATAATAACAATTTTCACTTTACCTTTTGGTAGAATTACAACACAAAGACGACGTTTATAAAAACACATGATGGGTTTATTTCTTCTCCCGACCGGCCGTGGTTTTCTGAGTCAAGAATTCAAAGCTTCACATTCTAAGTTTCAAAAGTGACCATCTCGCTTCTAAACGTTCGAATGTCCATGTCTGTCGTCCTCAGACTCTCTATGACTCTCCCCAGTTTCTCCCCCAGTTTCTCTCAAGTTTCTAACTATATCTAGAACTTCCCATTTTCCATGACGTCATACACATGTTAAAACATGTGTCTTCTTTCACGTGTTCTGGACATGCGTGTCCAAAACTTTTTCCTTTGTTTACAAAAGGAATTTTAACCTATATTCCCAGTAACCTATTTTTCCAATATGTTAAAAACATGTTTATTAAATTATCTTGTATAGTTGCATTCCTCAATAGAATTTTTCATAACAGAATTGACAATGCAAATTCTTTTCTTGAAACTATTTTATCTCTAAATTAAACAATGGTTTGTTTTACATTCCATTGCTAATTCTCTCTCGTAATCTATTTCTAAACCTAATTTACGAGGTTCGAATTTCGCCTATTCTATTTCATTTTCATTTCAACTAAATCTCTCTATTTTTATACTTACATGAAAAGGGGGCAGCCCTTAGGATGTAACAACCCGAAAAGGGTTGATATGCCGTAAAACAAAAACAACCAACCAACCAACCAACCTTACCGGAGATCTATGTCTTCACGTAAATGTATATATGTATGTGTGCGTATATATATATATATATATATATATATATATATATATATATATATATATATATATATTTAAGTATATGAGTATGTGTGTATGTGTATGTATGTCTGCATTTAGATGCATATATGTTTGCATATACATTGTATGTATATATGTGTATGTATCTGTGTATGGATGTGTGGATATGTACATATGTATGTGCGCTTATGTATGCGTATATGCGCGTGTGTTGGCATACGTATTAACTCTTAACTACCTAAAAACAACTCATTGTCAACTCAAATCAACGAATCGACTTATCATGGCTACTACGAACATTCGAAATGGAACCTCTTACTTGTCGAGCGCATATGACACATACTCAAGTCCTTTCTCTCCCTCCCTCCCTCCCTCTTTCTATCTCTCTCTCTCTCTCTCTCTCTCTCTCTCTCTCTCTCTCTCTCTCTCTCTCTTTCATCTATTTCATATACTCCAGTGCCGGCTTAAACAACCAAAAGCAGCCAAATCTGAAAACCTAAAATTGAAATTCCTCCCCCTCCTTTCCTTACCCCCTTCCTTATTTCCCTCTTTCCCTCTTCCACTCCCGATATCCATATATCTCCACCCACATCTACTTAAATCTCTGTAAAGTATGACGAGGCTGCTGGATCGTAAACATGGTCCGGCATCCGAAACATATGTAACTAAACAGATAAAACGGTAATAAAAAAACACATATTTGCTCACATACCTCTCGCAATGACTCAGCTCATAATACATTGTAGTCATCATTGCACTGTAGAGAAACTACTGTTGATTTTATAAAATTACTTTTTTATATATAATAACTTGAATTAAAGTTTAAATGCAAAAGTCAAGTAACATGCTTCAGTTGGGCTCTGAACATTCATTTCGACCGCATCCCTGTTGTATCAAAGAACTTACTGTTGCTTTTATATGTCGGGCCTTTTGGCTTGTGTGGTAATAAAACTTCTTAAATACACTTGTGATGTTAAACTGTGTAAGATGCTAACTTTGGCCAAAATCGCTCTTCTTCTTAGATCGGATTATTTTGATTATCGATACTGATCGAAGACATTCTGATACAAAACCTATCAAAGAACACTGCCAGGCACATAAAGTACCTTTGTGTGAAATTTCATAAAAATCGGCCAGCCGTTTTCGACTCCATAGGGAACGAACTCATACGTACACAAAGTTTCTTCTACGTAATAGGTAAGAACAGTTAGCGCTTCAGCGTTAGTCGTTACCGTTTGAGCTATCATTAGACGGATAAGAAATAGTTAAAAATGAACAGACTTTAACGTATAAATGCATATTTGTGCATTTTTAGAAGAGCACTTTAAGTCGACTTACACCTACCCCGTTCAAATTTTCTATTTTGATCACTTAGCAGCTATTTTTACCGGCTAAAAATCCATAAAAGAACAAAAATTGCGCCGCTCTGCGATCTTGCGTCTCGATAGAGATGCACTTTGAAACAATGGAGACATATAGACACGATAAGTTTTATAAGTTGTATTAATTACTATGCTTATTGAAATATATGCACAAAGATGGAGCTACTGATGTAATTGAGTTAATATTCAGTTAATAGAAAATAGTTTTAATAAATACGAATTATCGAATGTAAAAAATGTTATCGTTGAAATATCAGATTGTATGAATCTTTGTTATAAGATGTGACGAACTAAATATTATAGAATTCATTTGATACAAAGATAGGGATTAATAAGGATTAATAGGGGTTAATAAGGATTAATAAGGATTAATAGGGATGAATAGGGATTAGTATTAAATGCAAAAAAAATTAGCACTAATTCAACCATATTCAACTATTAAATTTGACATAAAAAAACTCATTATAAGTCAGTTTTTAACGAGTTAAAAAGTCTTTATATATAACACTAGCATGAGTGCCTGGCGTTGCCCGGGTGTTTGGAGGTGTATACTCAGCAAAAAAAAAAGGTTAATTTTTTTAACTTTGACCCCTATTATGACCTCTTAAAATTTATTGTTTTGGGCTCAAATCAAATAATTAAGTTAGATCCATGTCCAAGGAAACTATATCTAAAATTTCAAGTGTGTAAACTGAAAATTGTCGGAGGAGTTTGGTAGAGTTCTCAAAGGTCAAATCGTTGAACTTTGACCCCTTAACAGCGAAATTTCTGGCCGAATACCGATCACAAAGATTTTTCCAAATCTCAGTACCCTGTATATCAAATTTCGAGTCTGTAGACTGAAAATTAACAGAGTTATGTCGAAGGAAAATGTACACAGACACACACACAGACAGACAGACAAAGACGTTCACTTTTATAGATATATATAGATTTGGATTCAAAATAATTCAGTTTTCTTAATATGGAGATTTATAAATATCTCTAATTGCAAGGACGGTCTCAAAAGTAAAATCTACTAATAAATTCCCTTTTTTTTTTTTTAACGAACTGTCAGACTCAGGAATTAGACTGAAATTTTTTTCTCGGTTCCCTGACTGTACCAACATGTTGAAATTTAAATGAAATGCGAACAAACATCTCGCTTTACATATCCATTACATAGTGGTCCTATATAGTAGCCCCCTTGCTTTCAAATGGCAATATGATTGGTTTGGGGCGAATAAAGAAATAAAAAAATTCGTTCTCTAAATATCGGATCTGAGCAAAGTCGACATTGTTTAGTCATGTTAATAACGTAAACAGATGATGGGTAATGTTTACACACGGCGGTCTAGAAACAAAAATGGCCGCTTGACTTCGAGTTTTATGTAAAAATGGAAACTGAATAAAATTGAAACAAAATTTTAAAAAAAATAAAAGTGTTGTGTAATCATTCTCAAAATATATATTTTATTTAAAAGAAAATTTTTATTTCAGTAATACAAGAAAAAAAAACATTGTATGATTTCGTAAGCTTCGTCGTCAGTGCAGAGCATTGCAAACTCTTTTCTTTTTTTCTTCTTGTCTAGGAATTCATGTGGGAAGAGAGAGGGATACAAAAAGAGAGAGAGAGAGAGTTAATACAAATAAAATCGGAGAAATCTTATACTTCATAGCATTCAGTTATTCGACTTAAATTCTGCATAATAATTTCACAAGAATTTTTATTTTAATAAAATAAAAAAAATTTCTTTTCAATAAAATATTTTATATATTACTCGATAGTTCTATTTTGTTATTTTTTTATTTCGTTTCAGTTTCGGTTTTTACATAAAACTCGAAACCACGCGGACATTATTTTTGTTAGTTCCTAGACCGTTGTATGTAAACATTACCCATATGAGTAAACAAAAACGAAAAAATAATTTGTTCTCGACTAATTTCCAAACGGTATTTCCTTTAAGATGATTTATGTCGGTAATATTAATGATTACGTAAAAGAGTATTTACCAGGAGTACTTTGATGTCAACCATGATCGGTGGTAGTAATCCTGATCCAAGGCGGCGAAGGCCTGGAGGAAGTAAATCCTTTGGTTTCTTGTATTCGGACATGTGTAACTCCGTTTGTCCGTGGTCCGTAGCTGGCGACTGCGGCCGGATTAAAACATGTTTTTTCTCCATTGTGAGATCAATGATTAAAAAAAAAATCAGTGTTTTTTTTATTTTAGTTTTTGCTTGTTTTGTTTTGTTTTGTGTTGATTTTGTCCTTTTTAATTTTGTTTGAAAAGAAATGGAAACTAGCGTGTGTTTTATTAGCCTTTGTTTGTAACTTTGATTTGGCCTTTCTTTGTTACGTCAATTGCTGTTCTTTTGTTGTTATTTAAGCTGATCTTTTATTGTTCAACATGTTTAACACGTTTATTATTTTTTTTAACGCATTCCGTTTATTTTATGCATTTTTTTTATTTATTTACCTATCCGATAATTGGCAAGAATGACATTTACTGACTTTAAAACCAAAAAAAAAAAGGGCGGGGATGCGTATACATCGACCGTAGTGTATTCGTTATTTATTCTGAAAGCAGATCTCCGTGTCAGTCTTTTTTTTTTTTTTTTTTTCTTTTTCCTTTTTCTTTTTGGGGATAGGCCTTTTCACACTTCGTTCCAGTTAATTTGGTTCAGTTATAATATATAAAAATGTTTCGTTTGTTCTGCTTGGCTTTTTTAGGGCAGGGACATCGTTCATTTGTTTGTTTCGCTTTTTTTCTTTCTTTTTTTTTCTTTTTTTGTTTTTTTTGTCTATCTATTTTGTCTTTTTAATTTCATCTATATATATATATATATATATATATATATATATATATATATAAACATACATAAGTGCTCGTTTGAGCTCCAATCTATGAACCCTCCCCCTGAGAAACACTCGTTTGACTGTGATCACTGTCAATGGTTTCCCCCACTCTTTTTTCGTGCCTAGACCTAAACGTGGATCCCATGAGCAGGGCTTCTTTCTGGAAACTACACACCTTTGGAGCTCCCTTCCGTTTGTCTGCTTTCCAGCTGACTGCAGGGTGGCCGTTTTCGGGTCCAATCTGGACAGGTTCTTGATGAGCCGTTCCCCTTAAGTAACCAATTTGCCGGATTTACACTTCTGACGATTACTATGACATTGCTCTTTTGACCACTGTACACTCTTTAACCCTTATCCTTGAATGGCCTCTGGGCCTTGATAAGTGATGATTCTTTTGTAAAAAAAATATCTATGTAATAAAAGTGATCGTACATACGTCGATCGCGATTCACTGTACGAAGTAAAGGGGGTAGAAAAAGGAAATGTGTGTGTATGTGTGTGTATGTGTGTGTATGTGTGTGTGTGAGTATGTGTGTGTGCGTGTGTGTGAGTGTGCGTATGTGTGTGAGTGTGTGTGTGAGTGTGTGTGTGAGTGTGCGTGTCTGTGCGCGTGTGTGTGTGTGTGTCTGTGCGTGTGAGTGTGCGTGTGTGTGTGTGAGAAAGAGAGAGAGAGAGACAGACAGTCAGAGACAGAGAGAAAGAGTTCTCTATGGACTCCTAAACGGTGGGGCCGATTTTATTTTGGAAATTTCACGCAAATATGCCTGGCAATGTTCTTAGATAGGTTTTGTCTCAGAATTTCTTCGATAAGTATCGATGATTGAAAAAATTCTATGAAAGAAAGAAAACACAATTTTGACTAAAATCAACGTCTTATACAGCCTTATATCACAAGTGCATTTGGGAAGTTTTATTCCCGCACAAGCAGAAAGACCCAGCGTATCAAATAAATAATAGGTTCGTTGATATGACAGTGTCGCGTTCGAAATGAATGTTTCTGTGTAAAGTACAATTGGACCATGATACTTGACTTTTTCATTTCAAACTATAATTCAAACCATTATATATAAAATAATGTTATACACTCAACAGTAGGTTCTCTACAGTGCAATATCGACTGCAATGTATTGAACCGGTATTGAACGTGATTGCGCCGTATACATATTGGCGAATAACCTTTAAAATTAGTCGAATGGGGGGGATAAAAATATGTAGTGAGAGAAGGAAATAGAGCTCTATTGCCAATATTACAAAGGGGACTATATCTGCGTGTAATTGCATAACAAAAACTAAATATATTGACGAATGTACGCATTATTATTTATTTATCTATTTGTATGTCCTTAAATAGTTATAACTTATGGGAGAGCTCATTTTGCCTACAAACTGAGGGTTTTCACATTGTTACACTTAAGACCTCCAGAAAATTAAATTGGTGTTTGGTGCGGGCCTTGTGTAAGATACGGAAACGACTATCCGAATATGCCTATTTATTGTTTATAAAATGTTCTATAAAACTGCTGACTCGTGGATAGGTGAGTGTCCGGATGTGCTCTGTAAACACCCAGATATATTTCTTAAACACCCCGATGCGCTCGTCAGTATATTTATTTTAAGCCTCTTTGACTTACGAAAATGTGAAGGGATATGCTGTGCTACTCTAACTCCCAAGCACAGAAGAGTTTAACCCACATAATCAGCCTCACACTGACATGTGAATTCATAGATTACGAAACTTTTATCTAGTGTGGGAAGAACGTCTTTCTGAAAGAACGTCTTTCAGACCTAGTAGCAAATACCACATGGTGTTGTGCCGTATCATAGCAACAGGACACAGTGGGCTTAATTCCATTAGAAGATCCTTTAGAGATAGTGCCGATAAAGGGGAACTTCAAGTAGACTAGATATTTGGATGGACCAAAGAAAATGTCGGTATTAAATTTCGCAATTGTTTTAAGGATATACTCGGAAATGAATACCCGAATTGTGAATTTCACTACATATAAAAATCATAATTGTAACAAATTGACTTTTAAGTTTTCTTTTTTAAGAAAGTCTTCAGTAGATCTGTCAAGTTTTAAGTAGCTTTAAGATTTATTAGTGTGAGTATTAATAATATCCGTTCTTGTTTTAAGCAACTTGTTAAGCAAGCATTAGATGAAATCTATTTCTTGTTTTTTTTTTTGTTTTTTTTTTTGTATTTTGCTATTATTTTTCTTTCTGCTCATTTGTCTTTTTAAACAATTCGTAATTAAAAGGAAACGGGGGTTCGTACAAGTACTGCATATCTGTTTGTTTGTTTTTTGTTGTTTTTTTTTTTTTCGGGCTAATTCATATTCTAGAATTCCAACTTACTAATAAAGTAGGTCTATAATAAACAAAGCGTTAGCTCTGTATTATCATCACAATGTTTCGTTTCCCACTTATAAGTTTAATCTGGATAGGAATACCATATTCCAAAGAAACATTGTATTTTTAATGTTTGTAAAAGAGCTTAGCTTGAAAAATAAAATGATCTACTTTTTGGATCTCTCAGTATCCAATGTTTTAATATATTTGTTTTGTTTTGTTTTTTTTTTTCAATGTCGTCACACGTAAGACAATCTGATGTATCCGGAGTCAGGTCGGGTTGCTGTCTGAGCCGACATAATGCGAAATCCGAAATCGGCAATGAGGGCTGTGCATAACTGAAGATCTCTTTTAAGGCATCTGAAGATTGTATTCAACGATTATTTCTGGGGGGGGTTTGGGGTTTTTTTTTCTTTTTTTTTTTTTTTTTCTTTTTACGCTGTCAGTTCATCTGCTCGTAAAATGAATCCAAGAAAGAATAATTTCTACTTCTTCGGTATCTCCACATCCACAATTTGAATATAATTTGTTTTTTTCAACAAAGTAATCGGAGTCAGATCGGAGTGTTTTTAGTTTTGGTTTTTTTATTTATTTATTATTTATTTATTTTATTTTATTTTATTTTATTTGCATGGAAATCGTTCTAGAGAAGGTATGAAGCCACTTAATATAAGGAACTAAAAATAGTACTTCAAGATTAAACACTTGCCAACGATAAATTAGATGGAATAGATTCTGACCAAGAAAACAGCAATGCTTCCCCCTTTGTCAGAAATATCGCTCCTATAATGTAAGTACTAAAGGACAAAATAAAGAAAACAAGAATTACAAGTGAATCCACATTTTGTATTTCTTCCGTTTATTATTTCTGTTCTTGTACAATCCAGAATTTAAAAATAAAACCGTGTTGTCTAAAATCGACCGCCCAAAAATACATTCAATTTCTCGAAGACAATTCTGATTCTTTGTTATCAACCAAGGTAGGCGTATAAATAAAGCAGATAGCAGCAAATCCCAAAATCCAATTACACGTCTGTCATTTCGAACTCGTATAAAAAAAAATCTACACTTTTATCACAATAATCGTGAATAAATATTAAATGGATCAAAATGTAAAGGTGTGTATATCAACAATAAATGATTCATGTTGTCTCTCAATATTTACACGGTTCGTGGTTAAACCTTTTCTTTTTTTCGTGCTTCCGATTCAAATTTTTGTTTGTGTTCTTATTGGGTTTTTTTGTTTTGTTTTTTTGTTTGTTTTTTTTCTTCTTGAAGCAAGTTGATGCTTGTTTGTCTTGTCTATCTTAGGACGATAATTTATCTGCCTTTTGTATAGATGAATTATGTGTATATTTCATCATATTTTTAGTACGTGTCAATGTTGAGCCATTGTCCGTTTACATATGATAACATTGCTGATTTCTTTCCTTTCTTATTTACTTCTTTTTATTTATCTCTATGCATTTCTATCTCAAAACCTGCCTATTTCAAACTCTGTCTATCTATCTCAAACTCTACCAATCTATTTCAAAATCTATCTATATATTTCAAACCCTACCTATCTATCTCAAACCCCATGCGCCATTAATAAG
This sequence comes from Euprymna scolopes, assembly GCF_053919585.1. Taxonomy (NCBI): domain Eukaryota; kingdom Metazoa; phylum Mollusca; class Cephalopoda; order Sepiida; family Sepiolidae; genus Euprymna; species Euprymna scolopes. The sequence continues at coordinate 64,414,489 of NC_136511.1, forward strand.
AATTCACTATGGTAGTAGTAGTAGTAGTAGTAGTAGTAGTAGTAGTAGTAGTAGTAGTAGTAGTAATAATAATAATAATAATAATAATAATAATAATAATAATAATAAAAATAAAAGAATGTCAGAAAATGGAATCATAGGAATAACTGCAAAAGTACAACGACTAACGATAATTAAAACGACTGAAATATTAAGGAAACACCTTGGATGCGGAGAATAATACAAGACAATATAACGAATAAGCGTTACAGGGAATGAAGAACACCGAAACTGCATATTTACAAGTTCTACACCACCTCCCCTCATGCATCCCCCCATTGTTTCATCACCGCCCCCCCCCAAAAAAAAAAATGATACCAAAGGGCCGAGAAGGGTCAATAAAGACTGAAAGACCGAGGAGCGAGCGCCAACCAGACCTCGGCTGGACAAGTGCAAAGAGAACTGGGACCTTGGGGAGGCTGAGTGCCACTCACATTCCAGTATAAACCAATGGCCACTACCAGCAAGAAATCAATGGTAAGCGGCTGTTGCGATGATTCAAATTCATTTGCAAATGCTATCGAAGAAGGTGGAGAGAGTTGGACGCCTGGGGAAACTTGTTGTCACTCAGCTTCCAGAGAACACCACAGGTTTCCAATCAGATCGTTTGTTGACTTGTGTGAAAGCTCCACGTGAGCCAATAATAATAAGCTGAAATATTAAAGAAACCCCTTGAATGCGGGGACCAATACACATGAGCCACACACGCGGACCAGACGAACTGCTGCAAAAACAAACATGAAAAAACGTTACATGGAACCAACAACATAGAAGATACATATAGATATGTATCTTCTATCTATCTATGTTCTTTATCCCTCCCCATCCCCTCATCCATTCTCTCCCATTATCCAATCATCGCCTCCCACAAAATAATGATGCCAAATAGTTGAGAAGAGTCAAGGATGATGGAAAGAACGAGGAGAGAGCACTGATCAGACCTCCGCTGAACAAGTGCAAAGAGAACTGGGATTTGGGGGAGACTTATTGCCACTCAAACTCCAGTGGAGACCAATGGCTGCTGCTAGCGAGACGTCGATGGTGGGAAGCTTTTGCGATAATGCAAATTCATTTGCAAATGTTAGCAGAAGAGATGGAGAGCACTGGAAAACTGGGGAGACTTGTTGTCACCCAGCTTCCAGAGAACACCATAGGCTGTTTTCAAGGAGAGATCCTTTATGACCTGTTTGAAAGTTCCTTGCAAATGTTAACAGAAGAGATGGAGAGCACTGGAAAACTGGGGAGACTTGTTGTCACCCAGCTTCCAGAGAACACCATAGGCTGTTTTCAAGGAGAGATCCTTTATGACCTGTTTGAAAGCTCCTTGTGAGCCAATAATAAAAATAATATTAAAAATGTAACGTAAACGAATATTTTGCTGCGCAACTCCTTACTTAGGATGTCTCTGTCGGGTGTGGTCACTAATTTACTGTATCCGCCTTTTTGGGGGTGAATAAATGTATATATAGATATATATATATATATATATGTGTGTGTGTGTGTGTGTGTGTTCATAATTCGGGGAGCTTAACCACATGTTTAATCATTTTAGGAGTGAAACCCTGTACATACAAATATATAAACAGATACGGTACACGTGTAGGAAACATGCACCCGATTAAAGTCCCTATCGTTAGAGGTTCGAACCTTGGTACAGCCAGCTACACTGATGAGCCGTCGATATACGAAGCACGTTTCTGTAGATGACTATTTTATAACATATATATAAATACTCATTACTTACAGCAATAGTTTCTTAGTATGGCTGTGACAATCGCTTTTGGTTGCAGCTTTTTATCATTTAAAAGAGCACCTGCAGTTTGAGCAGTCGTGCACCAATGTTGCATTATTGTGCAATGGCATGGACACTCACTTGGAGATGAAGAGTACCTCGTCGAGTTCTTTGATTTATCACGTATAAAGTGGAACATATTCAGGTAATAATAAGAATGCGGCCCGTTTCCATGAAAACTCACGTCGGGTGACAAACTAGCCACAACTAAACATTTTCAGGCCAGACACAAAAGCAAGAAAAATGGTATCACTACAGAATAATGTATACAACCCAGTATCTACTCAGGCTATTTATGCCCAGACGAGAAGGGAGTGTGGTGTTTCGGAATTTTTTAAATGAGGAGTAATAATTTATTTTGATTATTCTGACTACTGTCCTTGTCTTGTTTATGCGGCATAATTACGTTGGCACGCCGGTTCCCGTTAGATCACCAAAGTTAAGCAACGTTGAGTCTGGTCAGTACTAAAATGAGTAAACATTTGAGAATTCCAGGTACTGTATGTGCTCTCCGCTTATCTAGGCATTGTTTCCAGTTGGATTCTCCTTGCCATTAGACTCAAGCAGTGCCAATTCAGGAGAGGTGTAGGTGAGGATTGCGCAACCCTTGCCTCACAATTGGACACACACAGCTACCTTTAAGGGTTATCCATTGTCAGTTGCCTCATTTACATATCATTTGCATATCATTTGCATATCATTTACATACAAAATAATAAAAGTGTATGCCCATTTTGATTGCTATAATTGAAACCAAAAACTTGAATTATTGCTTGAAAGTGTCGAAAATTTATTCAACCCAGGTGAACCAGGGCAGATACAGCCGACAAATGCAGTTACGTAAGCAATTGTTCTTTCCTTGTTGGAGTCGGGTAACAATAATAGCTATTCAGACTTGTATGGAATAGCTTAGCATTACCGAACAATAATAATAATAATAATAATAATAATAAAACAATGACGATGGAGAAAAAGGGAATTCTCATAACAAAGTATTTACGTCTTGCACCTACCATACTCCTGAGCGAAGGTCATAAATAAAATGTTGTGTCACTTGTGCCTAATTTAAAAACGAGACAACTGATCTTATTCGAAATGACCACTCCATCCAAGTTGAGTCACCCTATAAGTTCTCCGTGAAAACAAACATAGAGGAAACGGTCTGATAGGATCTGACATTGAAACATTACTGCATTGATGTAATCATTTGATTTCATCTTCGTGGAAATAGGATGTGATGAGATCTGACATTGAAACATTATGTAACGTGATCTATTTGGGGGAGCGATTTGCTCCCCATTGGGGAGGTTGAGCCTCCCTGGGACCTGAGAAGGACCGGGTAAAGATGCTAAAAATTGTTTAAATTAATCCCGGACAACAGCAAATATCAAAAATACTTGAATTAGAATATATAGATATATATTTTGTTTTATTGTCGAAGTCAGCTATATATTTTACTGTTTGAAAAGCCAGATATATATTTTGTTGTTCAAAAAATCAAATAACAGGAAACGTCAGAATAATGTAGAACGGGATTGTACTTGTTGGCCTGGAGAACACCTTCAGACTATGGCTTTCTGAATGACAGGGATTGATCCCGGAGGTCATGTGAACGGGTGTCATTTTTGGTCCCAGATTTCAAAACTCTAGACTATGGCTGAACTGCACACACGCAATTCGGATCTGGAAATCCTCAGATACGTAGTTTAATCTGATTGGTTGTGTGGATTATCCACCCCGACCCGTCCCCGAATATAAAACCAAGCGCCCAAGTTAAATTAACAATATTGGGGGCTGAAAATTAGTTTAATTGATTTTGTCATCTGACATCTTAAGTTCGTAACATCCATGCTGATTTACTTATTTTCTTACTTCACTCCCTGTTCTAAATGTTTTTACCCCTAAATGCAAGAGTAGACATCTTCTCATCGGAGTGAAACACATTTGTAGCTATTGGCTGGTTTTGCTGTCAGAATAATAATTAGTGGATATACAATGTTTTATTTAGATATCCAAGAATACAACACACGAATTATAAGACATGAGCAGCATAAGTGATTAATAACAGATGTGGGTTAAACCCATGGGCAAAAACCAATTTTTTTAAGATTAAAAACATAATTTATATCCTTAATTTGTTAAATAAGCCATCGTAGCGCGTTCTGGATCTGTCTGATTAAATTAATTATTATCACTTTTCGTTTCAGTTTCGATTCTACCTGATGGCACTCAAATCATTTGTTTGTTTTTTTTTAAATCATGGCTATATATTAGGTACAATATACAGACGAACCCCGGGATACGACATTAAGAATTAGTAACAGTATATATAGTGTATATAATCAAGTAATATTATAAATAACATCGTAAGGTGAGTAAAATACCGTAATCAGGGGTCAGAAAAACATCATATCCCACATCGTATGCTAGGGCCACCGTATCCTTGGGTTTCTAATATGAAATAATCGATAGAGAATTTACTCTATAATAACAACTACGAAATGGTATCATATTTAAGCGTCGGGCGCCCCTGCTAGTATATATATTCTATTTATAACTGTGTGATTTGAACTAGCAAATCAAATGCAACGACAGCTTTATAAAATGATTGAACCAGTGCTAATCTTTCCGTGTTAAAATTATGGTATCATATTTAAACGTCGGGCGCCCCTGCTAGTATATATATATTCTATTTATAACTGTGTGTGATGAGAACGAGCCAATCAAAGCAACGACAGCTTTATAAAATGACTAGCGGGTGGGAGTTTAACTGTTTCTTCCCCCAACAGATGTTGGGGAGGGGGAAAGCCGCTCCGAATTGTCCAGATTGAGTAGCAACTGATCAAAGCTGATTGCTTCTGAACGGACGTTTTTCCCGGCGCAATGCCGAAGACGTCGTTTGAGTTTAGTTTCACTTTATTTATACTAAAAAGCCCAATCAACACGCGAGAAGCCAAAATAGCAATAATTTTGTAAAAATCGACGTAAATAAATCTATATGCTACGCGGTTTCCTAATTCCTAGATATTATTATATAGGACCTATATACACAGTTTTAAGCGATAATAACGAACCCGGGACCGTGTGCGAGAAAAGCCTTTGCAAGACATACACGAAATGGTCACACAAATTTTGCCTTTTATATATATACTAGCGGAGGGGTACCCGGCGATGCCCGGGTGTCTTGAGGTAAATCAAAGCTCCGGGGGGGGAGGGTAAATAAAAAAATGTTTTGGTAGGAAATTATGAGAATCGAACCCGTGCCCTTGAGTTAGAAATTAATGTGTGAAAAAAAAACAGGCGAAGTTACCCATTAGGCCACCGCGACATACATTTGAATTTATTTATTAAACTATAAAAACAGGCGTGCGCAATAAAAGTTAACTCTGCTGCTTCCATTTGACCTAATTAAGAATGTCAAATAGAAGTCACGCAGTTGTTTACCCAAGTTTGACTGTTTTTGTTTTTTTCCCCCAACAGATGTTGGAGGAGGGGAACCAGCTCCCAATTGTCCAGATTGAATAACAATTGTCTGATGTACAACATTGATCAAAGCTGATTGCTTCTGGACATTTCCCGGCGCAATGCCGAGAACGTTGTTCGTTGTTAACTTTCAATTAGTTTCGCTTTTTATACGAAAAAGCCTCATCAACATGCGAGAAGCCAAAATAGCAATAATTTTGTAAAAGTCGACGTAAATAAATCTAGATGCGACGCACTTTCCCAAATCGTACATATTTTTATTTAGGACCCATATAAACAGTTGTAAGCGATCGTAACGACATCGGAACCGTGTGCGAGAAAAGCCTTTTGAAGACATACACGAAATGGTCACACACATTTTGCCTTTTATATATATATATATATATAGACTTTTATATATATAGACTAGCGGGGGGTACCCGGCGATGCCCGGGTGTCTTGAGGTAAATCAAAACTCCGGGGTGTAAAATAATAAAAAAAATGTTTTGGTAGGTGAGTATGAGAATCGAACCCGTACGCTTGAGTTGGAAATTAATGTGTGAAAAAAAAACCGTGCTATGTTAACCATTGAGCAACGGCGGCAGACAACGTTAAGTAGGTTTTAATTTATTTATTTATTTAACTATAAAAACAGGCGTGCGCAATAAAAGTTAACTCTGCTGCTCCCATTTGACCTAATTAAGAAGTCACGCAGCATTTGGGTTTGTTTATCCAAATTTGACTGTTTCTTCCCCCAACAGATGTTGGGGAGGGGAAAGCAGCTCCAAATTGTCCCGATTGAATCTGATATACAAGATTGATCAAAGCTGATTGCTTCTGGACGTTTTTCCCGGCGCAATGCCGAAAATACGTCGTTTGAGTTTAGTTTCACTTTATTTATACTAAAAAGCCCAATCAACACGCGAGAAGCCAAAATAGCAATAATTGTGTAAAAATCGACGTAAATAAATCTATACACTACGCGCTTTTCTAATTCCTAGATATCATTATATAGGACCTATATACACAGTTGTAAGCGATAGTAACGAACCTGGGAGCGTGTGCGAGAAAAGCCTTTTGAAGACATACACGAAATGTTCACACACATTTTGCCTTTTATATATATATATAGACTATCGGGGGTACCCGGCAATGCCCGGGTGTCTTGAGGTAAATCAAAACTCCGGGGGGAGGGGTAAATAAAAAAAATTGAGAATCAAACCCGGACCCTTGAGTTGGAAATTAATGTGTGAAAAAAAAACCGGGCGACGTTGCCCATTAGGCCACCGCGACATACATACAACATACCCAGGTTTGAATTTATTTATTGAACTATAAAAACAGGCGTGCGCAATAAAAGTTAACTCTGCTGCTTCCATTTGACCTAATTAAGAAGGTCAAATAGAAGTCACTGTTTTTGTTTTTTCCCCCAACAGATGTTGGAGGAGGGGAACCAGCTCCCAATTGTCCAGATTGAATAACAATTGTCTGATGTACAACATTGATCAAAGCTGATTGCTTCTGGACATTTCCCGGCGCAATGCCGAGAACGTTGTTCGTTGTTAACTTTCAATTAGTTTCGCTTTTTATACGAAAAAGCCTCATCAATATGCAAGAAGCCAAAATAGCAATAATTTTGTAAAAGTCGACGTAAATAAATCTAGATGCGTGCACTTTCCCAAATCGTACATATTATTATTTAGGACCCATATAAACAGTTGTAAGCGATCGTAACTACATCGGAACCGTGTGCGAGAAAAGCCTTTTGAAGACATACACGAAATGGTCACACACATTTTGCCTTTTATATATATAGATTGAACCAGTATTAATCTTTCCGTGTTAAAATTATGGTACCATATTTAAACGTCGGGCGCCCCTGCTAGTATATATATTCTATTTATAACTGTGTGTGATGAGAACGAGCCAATCAAATGCAACGACAGCTTTATAAAATGATTGAACCAGTGTTAATCTTTCCGTGTTAAAACGAGAACACTATGTTTCTGCTGATAGTAATATATATATATATATATATATATAAATATTAAATTTATTTATTTATACAAACATTAATGGCTACATATGTGCATACATGTTTCTGTAATCACCCGCGTTGGGGGATTACGTCTTCAGGCCAAGAATTACCGTCGAGAATTGATATTTCAAACAAAAACATTTTCTTATTTCGTTAACAAAGTTAGAATGTAACCTGAGTGGGGGTTATAAGCGGGGGGGGGGACAAGTGAGGTCTTTGAAGATAATAAGCATTTTCTTTTTTATTTTCCTTTCTTTTTATCTATCCCATCTTTTGGTTTTTATGGCATAAGGTACTTGAGAATTTAGTATTTTTGTCTTGCAGTCCGTAAATTAAAAACACTTCGCGGGTGATTACAGAAAGATGTATGCACATATGTAGCCATTAATGTTTGTATACATAAATTTAATATACCTGCTCTGTTCACTCATTGAGCACTCTTTGGTAGACGCATGTTGTTTCATTGGATGTACTTCTAGGAAACTAAACTCTACTGGCTATATATATATATATATATATATATATATATATATATATATATATATATATATATATGTATATATATATATATATATATATATATATATATTAACCTGGCTTGAGGTAGTTGCTTGTCTAGCCACACTGATGAGCTGTAATACAGCGAAACAGTACTGTATGTGGATGACTATGAGCTCCCTATCTTGGGCTGAGCTTATTTGGAAGTGATAAACAAACTGTTATTAGCGTATTGAGCGATGCTCTTTGTGTAAACAAATCGAGCTTAGGCGTTTGGGCAATGTTTGAACATTTGTAAATCACATCCCTGTCTTAGCAGCAGCTGAATAGCCTAACGGTTAGAAGCGCCGACTTCGTAAGTTGATATACTACATCAAAGTTACCAGAAATTAATAGAGGAATTGAGGAAAATTATGTACCTATGAATATAAAATGACATAAACGTTGAACACGCAGAGAGTATTTAACGGCAGGAAGTCGGGACTTTGCATATATATAAGCTGAACGTCTGTGTGTGTGTGTGTGTGTGTGTGTCTGGTCACGAATAGGCTCCTATATGGTTGACTATTATAGAAAACTGATCACATATAATGATAGAAGATGTATCGAGACACAGGAATGGGTATGTTTGATCTGGCATAATGATGATTCATTAAAATTGTGGGGTCTGCGTACGCGCCTGGTCCACAAAGTGTGGAAATAAAAAATTTAAAAGTGTTTTTGATATAGATGTACATAAGAATACTTTGATAAGTATGTTTTAACTTAAATAGGGATGGTATAATAAAATTGTGGGGTCTGCGTTCGCGCCTGGTCTCCATAGAATGGAAATAGGCACAAACTTTAATAAAGACTTTTCATATCTATCTGCGTAAGTATAGTTTGATAATTATGTTTCAGTTTGAAGAAATATGGTATAATAAAATTATGGGGTGTTCGTTCGCGCCTGACCTCCATAGAATGGAAATATTTGATAAAGTTTAACAAGTTTTTTTTTTTTTAATATAGATCCACAGAATATTGTGATAAGTGTTTCAGTGTTAACAGGTATGGTATAATAAATTATGGGGTTTATCTATTTTATTTTTACTTTCATCATATTGCTTTGGTTTTGATACTCCCAAATTCGAAGCTATCTCTTTACAACCCTTCCTTTTCATAACCTATCATACTTTCATAAATCAGAGTCCATTTCTGTAGGCTGTTTTTGAACCCAGTCAACGACGGGTACTTTTGCTAGTATATATATATATATATAATAAAATATGCATCAAGTGCGCTTGAAAGCCAAATCACAACGTAATATTAGGAAAATAAACAAATATTTTACTTGTTTGAAATTTATCACAAATATATTGGAGAGATATCCTCCATCTACAGTGTGTTGTTTCTTTTTTCTTCTTCTTCTTCCATGTTGTAAATTTGGAGAGAGAAGTCTGTTTGTAAAGAGCCGCTCGTTGTTTCTAGCGGTTGTATTTTGAGATGTTTGAACTGTGCGTGTTACATATAGGGGTTTCATTAAAAGAGAGAGTCTTAGAAAGAGTTCTTGTCTTATTACAGAGAGGGATGTTGAAAGACTCAGAGAGAGAGAGAGAGAGAGAGAGATATTTTTGTAGACTTAGGGAGGTTGTTCGTTTATAACGATTCTTATATATTAAATGTTCATTCCTTAATTGTGTTGAATGGAAGAAGAAGAAGAAGAAGAAGAAGAAGAAGAAGAAGAAGAAGAAGAAGAAGAAGAAGAAGAAGCTCTTTGAGTGATGACATAGTGTTCAGACAGTTCGGACATTGTGTAGACATGATGATGTTGAGACGTGTATGTAAATACATTTTATAACACAAATATATAATACAATTTCGCTTTACCTTTTCGTAAGAATCATAAGACAAGACGAGCTTTACAAAACACATAATGGTTTATTTCGTCACACGGCCGTGTTTCCATCACCAAGAATTCAAAGTCTCACATTTTAGTTTCAACGTGACGTCTCGCTCCCTAGACGACTGACTCCCTCTGAGTTTCTTCACTGACTGACTAACTCTAAAGTTTTTTCTCTATTCCTAGAACTTTCTATTTTCCGTGACGTCATACACATGTTAAAACATGTGCCTTCTTTCACGTGTTCTGGACATACGTGTCCAAAACTTTTCCTATTTCTACAAAAGGAATTTTAACCTATATTCAATATGTTAAAAACATTATCTTATAAGCTGCATTCTTTCAATTTAAAATTTCATAACAAACTTGAGAGTTCACATTCTTTCCTTGAAATATTTATCTATATTCTAAACAAATGTTTGTTTTACATTTTTAAATTCTCACAGGTAATCTATTTCTAAACTAAATTACGAGGTTCGAATTTGTCTATTGCTATTTCATTTTCATTTTAAACTAAATTCTCCATTTTTATACTTACATGAAAAGGGGACAGCCCTTATCATGTAACATTCGTCGGCAACGCGAGAATAACGTCACAGAATGAGAGTTCGTATAGAAACGTTGTTTTAATTTGAATAAAATAAAATAACCTGAAAACATAAAAACTAATCAGTCATCTCATAAGATGTATAGTAATAACATACTGAATTTTCAAGGGTCTACGACAATTTTAAATGCCTGTACAAAAAAATGTCTGGAAACTTTTTGAAGGCACCTCGTAATTTTCCTAAGTAATACTTAAAAACGTGGTGCATCGTTTGGGTAAAGTTCAATTAACTAGACGTAGGGCGTTTTGAACTTTACAGTTACGTGAAAGGAGGCAAAATTTTGCATTTATTAATTTACTAGCAGAGAGATCCGAGGATAAGGCTATTAATTTACCAGCAGGAAAACCCGAGGTTGGACGGGATTAAATGAAGATTAACAAATGATTTACACTCTCATATTTTATTGTCATCGAAATCAGTAAAATCGCCCATTTTTAAATCAAATCAATTAATTGCCTGCTCTAGTTGGGGGCCCACCACACTAGAACAATGCTTCACATGCCTCTCCGCATTGACTTGATCTGCAATACATTGTAGTTTACATTGCAATGGAGAGGGACCTATTGTTTATTTTTTTAAGTTAATTTTATATAATGACTTGAATTAAAGTTTAAAATACAAAAGTCAGGTATCATGGTTCAATTGTGCTCTAAACAGAAACATTCATTTCGAATGCACCCCTGTCATATAAAATAACCTACTGTTGATTTTATATGCTGGCTTTTCTGCTTGTGCAGTAATAAAATTTCTGAAATGCACTTATGATGTTAGACTGTGTAAGGTGTTAGCTTTAGTCAAAATCGCCTGTTCCTTCTTTCATCGGATTTTTTCGATTATTTATTATTGATACCTATAGAAGACATACCGATACAAAGCCTACCTAAGAACACTGCTAAATACATAAAGTACATTTGTGTGAGAATTCAAAAAAATTGACCCAGCCGTTTTCGAGTACATAGGGCACACACACACACACACACAATTCTTCTTTTATATAATCGTAGAGATATGTGTCAAATATGGAAACAAGTATAGAAATTTTTACTAGCTTAAACTTGTAATATTACTTAAAATTTCGAAAATTTATACAACCCAGGTGAACAAGGACACATAAAGCCGAAGATAATGGTTATGAACGAAAACGTTCTCTATGGGTTAGTGTCAGGTAGCAATAGTAACTACTTCGGGACAGGTAAGAACATTTGGCAGAGTGTTACCAAAAAATTAATAATATAACAATGACGATGGAAGAGGGGGAGTTTTTCTAATAACAAAGTATTTTTTTTTTTTTTTTTTTTTTTTACAAAGGCATCACCACATTATCAAGGCCCAGAGGCCACTCAAGGATAAGGGTTATTTACGTCTCGCGCCTCCCACATACCTGAACGAAGGTCATGAATAAAATGTGTCACTTGTACCTAATTCAAAAATGAAACTATTATTGTTAGTCGATGCGATCACTCCATTCTACGTGAACAAGTTCTTGACGATAGCAACATTGTTGGAACGGTCTGATGAGATGAGATTGAACCATGATTACAATGATGTAGGTTCTTGATTTCATTTTTTAACTTTTAACTAGTAGAGTCACCCGGCGTTTCAAGGTAATGATTGTTTTCCATATACAAGGTGGCGTCAATAAGTTTCCAGACTTTTTTTTTTTTACGGGCATTTAAAATTGCCATAAACTCTTGAAAATTAAGTATGGGATGACTGACAAATTATTATTGGGATTTCGGGTCCAAATGAACAACTACAGCGAGAATTGGAATACACCCTACTAAAGTCTGATTGTCACAGCTGGTGAATTTCAAAAATGCAATCCGAACATAAAGACATTTTAGAAGAACGATATGCAACAAAATTCTGTTTTAAATGTCACAGGAATGTATGGAATGCTTCAGACTGCTTTTGGACCATCCTGCATGATTCGAGCATCAGTTTTTGAGTGGCATAAGAGATTTAATGAAGGCAGGAATTTGTGAGGGATGGTGAGAGGTGTCGGAGGAGTAAGGAAATTAGAACACCAGAGTTAATTGGCCAAATAAAGAATTTCATGGATAAGGACCGTCGTGTGTCTACAGAGACAATAAATACATTGGTAGATGTCAGTGTTGGAAATGTACATACAATTACTCATGAGGAACTGAAGATGCAGAAGATTTGCGCAAATGCACCAGTCTACAACTCCATCCTTGTCACAGACTATTTGACCTAGATAAGCATCTAGACAGTTCCTCACCCTCCCTAGCGTCCAGACTTTGCTCCCTGTGACTTTTGGTTATTCCCTAAGCTCAAGGAAAAACTTAAAGGCTATCGTTATGAGACAATTGCGGAGATGAAAGAGGCTGCGATGAGGTTCATTGACAGGCTCACACAAGTCGACTTCCAGGGGGCCTTCCAGAATGTGTTGGAACGGTAAAATAAGTGCACTGCAGCCAGAGAAAATTACTTTAAAGGGGACTAGCGTTTCATGTGTGTACTATCAATCAAAGTGCCCATACGAAAAATGTCTGGAAACTTATTGAAGCACACCTCATATTTTTGATGAAAAATTCAATCGCAAATACATTTAGCTGCTTGCTTTCTGTTAATCCTAGATATTTAGATAGAACAGCTCGGAGTGCATAGGATGCTCTTTTCAGACTGCATCCTACTCACTGCTGACGTTCCCACCTACATCACATAGTCTGCTTCATTAATGTATCATCGTTACCATTTGGCCAATTAACTCAGACTTCTTTATTCCTCCTCCACCTCTCACCCTCCCTCACAGATCTCCTGCCTTCCTTGAATCTCTTATGCCACTCAAAAACTGATGCCCGAATCATGCAAGATGGTCCAAAAGCAGTCTGAAGCATTCCACAGTTTCTGTGGAAGCAGCAGCAGCATCTTCAAGTATGATTTACATGTGTTGGGCAGGTTTTAGAAATTGATTTTCAAACTAACTGATCTCTGGCCAAATCTTTAACTTTCTTTCAAACCCATCATTACCAATTCCTCCACTCTTCTATATGTACTAACCCACGCACTCGTATCTATTCAGTCACTGTGACCAAACCAGCGAAGTCTCCTGTTCTTAACTCATCTCCCTACACCGTCCAGATTTAATCTTACCCTGATTTAAGATTTACTTTATACATCCATCGTATACATCATATCATTAGGTCCCTGCTTCCCCAACTGTACTGACATGGAGGAGTTAAAGTGTAATGTGAACCGACATCTTGCTGCCCAACTCCCTACATAGTACTCCTGAAGCCTATGTTCCTGATAGTAGGCTCTACATCAAAGTGGCAATGTGCCTTGTTTGAGGTGAAAATGTAATAAAAAATAAAAATAAAAAAGTAGTAACAGCAGAATTTCCCATCTATTTTCAAGACAACTGCAAGTCTCGCTATCACACGAGCATCAAATCTTCCCAATGTAACTAAGCTCTTAGACAACCTCAATAGGCATATATATATATATATATATATATATATATATATATATATATATATATATATATATATATTAGTAATTTATAAAATATATATGGCGATTAAGCTACACTGAATATTCTGCGTTTCATGCACTCTAGGATGCTTCAGAAGCCTGAAGCATCCTAGAGTGGATGAAACGCGGAATATTCAGTGTAGCTTAATCGCCATATATATTTTATAAATTACTAACTAGCTCTACCTACGTATTGAGCACTTTTGAAGTAAATACTTAAAGTTTACGCATAAATTTATACTTTCGTATATTAATTTTATGTGACTAAATGAAGTAGTTTATATATATATATATATATATATATATATATATATACATATATATATGTGTGTATATATATATAAACAACCTATAACTCATTTGATTCACTTTTTATTCCTCTATAATTTTGTTCATTTGACTTTTAACTGAAGTATTCTAATGTTCACATCAATTTAAAAAAATAACTTCAAATCGAGAAGGCAAAAAAGAAACTCCACACAATGGAAAATTGTTATTTAAATGTAACTTTAGAACTTTTATACAACACAAATACAACAGAAACACAATAAACTAGTTAATATTTAGTAGCATAGCCCTTCTGCAATTTGACAGCCTGCAATCTTTTGGGCATTCTCTAAATTAATCTGCGGCAATCGTCCAGTGAAAGGGCATCCTACTTCTCTTTAATTTTTGTCCAAAGTTTTTCCATATTTGAAATTTTATTATTGCGTAGCTGTGACTTGATGTAATTTCATAGGTTTTTGATAGGATTGAAATCTGGAAATTGTGCAGACCAATCCAAACACGGAATAGCATGCTCTTTAAGGAACCTCTTGACATTGCCAGCTGTGTGAATGGGAGCATTATCTTGCATGAAGATGAGATTATCATTTAAATTCGAGCCAAAGTAATGTAGAAAATGCTCAGTCAACATATTAATGTACTTGGTCAAATTAATTCGAGCTTGCAAGCAAACTATAGTCTCTGGGCCATTAGCACTAATAACGTGCCATGCCCAAACTGAACCTCCGTTACCTTACAGCATTTAAAATCAGAAGAATTAAACTGCGGCCAGCAACACGAGTACCTCCTCGATGTAAATACTCCCGACAAACCAGATAAGCAGCAAAATCCCACTGCTACATGCCGTAAATCCTCAAATAGCTTCTCCCCTAACTTTGAAATTCTCTCCCAGGCCCCATGCTCCCCTGACTGTACTGACTTGCAGAAATCCAAGTGTAATGTAAACAGACACCTCGCTGCCCAACTCCCTACATAGTATCCCAGGAAACCTGGTCTTTAATAATAGCTCTTCACGACTTAATGGCACTGTGCCTTGTTTGGAAAAAAAAACCAAATAGAATAGAGTAACCTCACCTGTATATAAACAATATAATTGATTACATTCTACATGCCAGGTAACCAAATCCTGATTGGATTGGAAATCAATTACATCTTTCGAGAAATTATCAATTCGTTTCTTTGATTTAAAAAAAGAAAGGAGACCTTGATTTATTAATCTACAAAAATCTCGATAAAAGAGCTAGAAGTTTGTTGTGTTGATAGTGTCGCACGAGTTGCGGACGTTGGGGGATTTGACGTTTCTTATGACGAGCAAATAGAACAAAGTAAATTTCCATGGAGCGCACATGTGCACTCCGATTGCATAATCAAATAAAATGAAGGTTTATTTGCTAACAAGCAAGCAAAAACTATTAACAACCATCTGTTATTTAAGAAGAGTAACTCTGGTTAGGTCACTGGTTAAAACAGTGTAATGCAGTATTTGTTGTGTTATCATGATACCATACTCCCAGGCATTATCTTGTGTAAGAACTCCTAGTAGTATATTAATAATAATGCCACAGTGAGGGCTGTTGTTTAACTGAAAATTCGAATGACACCTTAAGGGTCAGTGGTGGCGTCCTGACTTAATTTACCGAAAGCCTCACACCACACACATTATTTATATATATATATATATATATATATATATATATATATATATATATATATATATATATATATATATATATATATACCAGCAAAAGTACCCGTCGTTGACTGGGTTCAAAAACAGCCTACAGAAAATGGACTCTGATTATGAAAGTATGATAGGTTATGAAAAGGAAAGGTTGTAAAGAGATAGCTTCGAATTTAGGGGTATCAAAACCAAAGCAAAATATGATGAAAGTAAAAATAAAATAGATAAACCCCATAATTTATTATACCATACCTGTTCACACTGAAATACTTATCACAATATTCTGTGAATCTATATTAAAAAACCTTGTTAAACTTTGTGACATATTTCCATTCTATGGAGGTCAGACGCGAACGAACACCCCATAATTTTATTATACCATATTTCTTCAAACTGAAGCATGATTATCAAAGTATACTTACGCAGATAGATATGAAAAGTCTTTATTAAAGTTTGTGCCTATTTCCATTCTATGGAGGCCAGGCGCGAACGTAGACCCCACAATTTTATTATACCATCCCTATTTAAGTTAAAACATACTTATCAAAGTATTATTATTTACATCTATATCAAAAACACTTGTAAACGTTTTTGTTTTTTTTTCAATTTTTCAATTTTTTATTTCCATACTTTGTGGACCAGTCGCGTACGCAGACCCTACAATTTTAATGAATCATCATTATGCCAGATCAAACATACCCATTCCTGTGTCTCGATACATCTGCTATCATTATATGTGATCAGTTTTCTATAATAGTCAGTCATATAGGAGCCTATTCGTGACCAGACAAACACACACAGACACACACACACAGACACACACACACACACATACGTTCAGCTTTATATTATAGAAGATATACACACACAATACTAAAACTCTGAACTTGCGTGTCACGATGTCATCGTTTCAAATTTAAACGCCATGATGTCATTTCTAGCAAATTCAATAATAATCAATGAAGTCAATAAATATTTTGTGTGAATTTATTTTTATATTTTTAACTACAAAGAAAGGAAGGGAAGGCATTTTGTTTAGTAGTACTCTGGAGGCATCTTTAATTAAATTTAATGATTTTAGTAGCGCTCTGCAAGCTTCCTGTTTTTTTTTTTTTTGTTTTTTTTGTTTTTTTTTTACATTGATCACTTAAATAATTTGTCATCTGGAGGGGGGTTAGAAAATTGGTTTTAGTAGTGCTCTGGAGGTCTCCTTACTTACAAAAGTGCTGAATATCCTAGATAGAGCCATAATCCAGTTTTTAATATCCCGGATAGAGCAGGTAGTATCCCAAAAGTGAGGGGGGGGTTACCTCACAAAACAAGGGATTTCTCTTTTTGAAGGCGGAATGTCCACATACATATATTTTAGTACGTACGTTATCACTTTTTACATACATTTCTGCTCATACGTACTAGGAATAGAACGATTCCAATATTTTTTCCGATTCTGATACAATTGCAGATTCCGTATTAAATTCCCGATTTTGATACAATTACCGATTCCGATTCTTTCTAAATCTCTAAATATTTCACTATAAAGTTGTTATTGTTATTCGATTACCGTAAAAACACATGTTAAATGTGCAGATATTTTCTCAAACGTAAGGACGGTCTATCGATTTTAGTTTTACTAACAGTTTAAAATTAATAGTCATTATTTTAGTATTACTATCAGCAGTAGAATATTTTTCTTTAAACAAAATCAAATAAAAAAAAAAGCCAATTAAAAGAACCGTTTTTTGGCATCGGAAAATAGGCACAAATTTTTCAGATTCCGATGCCCCAAAAAGTTCCGATTTTTTAGATTCCCGATTCCGATTAATTATCCCAACACTAATACGTTATCACAGTTCACACATTTATGTTTGTATCTACGTTTTCACCGTTCGCACATGTTTGTACGTACGATATCACTTTCCACACACATTTTTTGCGTACGTTATCACTATGGCCATGACAACAGCATATTCTTATCATTGTTTTGACTCTCGAGTATATATCCGACACAGTCAGACACAGTTAATCAACCGAGAACCACATCATTCTATATAAAAGCATATAAGATGTCAACGAATACACACTCGAGAGTCAAAACAATAAAAAAAAAATACGCTGTTGTCCTAGCCCTAGTTATCACCTATTACATATATGTCCGATCGTACTACGTCATCACCTATCACACACATTTATGCTCGTTCGTACGTTATAACCTTGCACACGCATATAATGTTTGTACGTACGTTATCACCTTTCACATATATATAATGCTTGTACGTATGTTACCACCTACACACACACACTTATGATTGTACATACGTTATCCCCCATCATACACATTTACTCTAACTTATCACACACATTTATTTTTGGACGTACGTTATCACCTTGCACCTACACCTATGATCGTACATAAGTTATCACCTTTCACACACATTTATGTTTGTACGATTTACTTATCACACAGATTTGTGTTTGTTCTAATTTGCATATTCCTTAAAAGAAAAGAACTTTTATTAATTAGCTGTTTGTTTTTTTGCTTGCTTGTTTTGTTTTTTTTTGTTTTTTTTGTTTTTGTTTTTTGTTTTTCAATTTTAATTTTATTTCACTATTACGCACAGTTCTATTTGTGCATATTTTCTGCATTGTGATTAATTACACTGAATTTGGAGCTGCATTTACAGTAAATCTCTATCACTATTTTGGAACAGTCTCTACCAAACTACTTTGGCAATTTTTGATCTACATATTTGAAACTTGATATGTGGGGCATTCGAACCTGTGGAACAAAATCGATTTGATTTTTAGTCGGAAAAAAGTGGGTCAAAATGTTCGGCGTAATGTGTAAGCGCTATGCATGTACAAATATATATTTATACGTTTAACAACAATATTTTTAATGTTTTGATATGCATATGGACTTAGCTCAGATGGTAAGAAATATCGCTGGAGAACTATATGTTTTAGTTTCGATTCTAGCTGATTGCACTCAAGTCATATATTTTTTTAACTTTTGAAATCACTTCTATATATTGAGTACAACATAATAATGAATAGAGAATTGGTTCTATAATAATAAATATGAACTCTGGATGAATTAAAATATATTGTAGTGTATTTTATGACCGGGCAACGCTGGGTGGCGTACTAGAGTATATATATATATATATATATATATATATATATATATATATATATATATATATATATATATACTAGCAGTTCAGTCCAGCTTGGTTCGGGCCCTATGTATTGTTCATAACCTGATATGCATTATATATATATATATATATATATATATATATATATATATATATATATATATACGAGCAAACAGTTGATAAAACATGTGAAAAAACACTTTGAAATGAGTTAAAAACATATTTAATCTGAAAAGAAAACACTAGGTAAGTGGATAGTCATTAATCCGCGGAGTTTCGAAGAAATACTTTCCTTCTCATCAGAGGGTAGGAATTAGCAAAATGCGGGATCGGATTTTGCATGCAAAAGTATTTTATTTTATATATATATATATATATATATATATATATACATACATATATATATATAACTACTTAATTTACCCACATAAAATTAATATACGAAAGTATAGATTTATGCGTAAACTTTAAGTATTTACTTCAAAAGTGCCCAATACGTAGGTAGAGCTAGTTAGTAAGTTATAAAATGTATATGGCGATTAAGCTACACTGAATATTCCGTGTTTCATCCACTCTAGGACTCTTCAGGCTTCATATATCTATTAAAATGTTTGACTCATGTCCAGGTAACCTACATTTAAACTTTTAAGTATTTAGACCCAAAATTGAAAGAGGAGTTTGGAAGAGTCTGCAAAGGTCAACACTTTCAACTTTGACCTCTTGGCAGCCAAATTTTCGCCCAAAAAATGATTAAAAAGCTTTCTGCATGTTTGAATATCTTTTATGTAAAATTTCAAATGTTTAGACCCAAAATTGGCTGAATAGTTTGCTAGAGACCACAAAAGTAAAATCTTTTGAACTTTGACCCCTTGGTAGCTAAATTTTCGGCCAAAAACCGATTAAAAGTCTTAATCTATGTCTGAACACACGTTATGCAAAATTTCAAATGTGCAGACCAAAAATTAGCTGAGAGGTGAAATTTTTTAAAACTTTGACCTCAATTTTGACTCCTTAACATTTATTGTTTTGGGCTCAAATCAAATTAAAAATTTTGGTCCATGTCCAAGGAACCTGTATCTAAAATTTCAAGTGTTTGACCCAAGATTGGTGGTAGAGTTTTCAAAAGTCAAATTTCTAGCCGAAAACCGAAATAAAAGATTTTCCTAAATCTCAATACCTATGGACAGAAAATTGACAGAGTAATTTGGTAAGAAAATGTACACAGACAGACAGTCACGCAGACAATTTCACTTATATATATATATATATATATATATATATATGTTCATATTGGCAGCAAGTCGTCATTCAAGCACATCTGATTCCGATTTTTCTAGATATCTTTTCGATTCGCCGAGCAGTCTTTTTTTTTATTTCGATCGGCATGTTGTACAGAATGGCGTCCAAAACTTTTTTGTTCAGCCATATTTTACTTAAGCGCTTTCTATCGGTGCGTCCGATTATCATCAGGAGCGGTTGTTGTTTTTGTTGTTGTTGCTGTTTTCTTTTCCTTTGAAGCTTAGTGTATTTTTGGTTAAAAGGTGGGTGCAGAATAGTTAGAGCGAATTATTTTTAGTTATAATTTCAATTTTCTTATTTTATAGTTTATTTAGTTTCTTGTTAGTTATTAAATACTGTTAGTATATTTGTTCCTGTGTTAAAAAGGGGCTGTAGTTATATATATATATATATATTTATATATATATAGGGTGGCCCATAAGTCACTTTACACTTTGAAAATCAAATAACTTTTTTTTTAAACGACTGTATTTAATTAATTCTTTTTTTTTTATTACACAGTTTATCGTATGGACATTTGTTCTGACTTAATTACGAAAGATAATATCTCTTAAGTAGCCTCCATTCTTGGCTTTGCAAAGTCGAGCTCTTTCTAAGCAAATTCTTTATGGCAGTTCTTAACATCGGAAGTTGTAGGGAAAGAATTTGCTGCGTATGTTTGCCTTAAGTTCTTGGGTGCTTCGAGGCTTATTTGCATACGCTTTGTCTTTAAGATATCCTCAAAGCCAAAATACTAGTTCTGTCAAATTAGATGAACGTGGAGGTCATTCAAAATCGAAATTTCAAGAGATTTTTCGATCCTGAAACATCACAGTTAACAACTGCATTGTTGCTCTAGCTGTATGTGCAGTTGCTCCATTTTGTTTGCCACCAATACCCTGGCATGTTTACTAACTGAGGTTAAACAAATTCAATAGCATATCTTTTAAGAGGATATTGAACATTGAAATGGCGCATATAAGATCTTTGCATTGCAACAATTGACCGTCCATTTTCAAAGTGAAATTCAATTATCCTCACTCGTTGTTCTGTTGTAAACTTATCTATAGAAAAAATTTTCAAAGATTCTATTTTATAATTTTGAAAAGAGAAATTAAAATATATTAATAGAAACAAAGTTATTGAATTTTTAAAATGTAAAGTGACTTATGGGCCATATATATATATATATATATATATATATATATATATATATATATATATATATATATATATATATATATATATATATATATATATGAGTATACTCGTAGCTTAGTGAGTTAGCAGAAGAGAGTGAGTTCAATTCTATAAGAGGAGACTTATCGGGATAATATAAAGCTCAACAAGTTTCATTGGAGCTCATATGGGAGAAAATAATGAGTATATATATGAATAATATATATGAATAATATATATGAATAATATATATGAATAATATATATGAATATATGCGTATATATGTATAATATATATGTATAAATAATATGTATAATATATATATGTATAATATATATGTATAAATAATATGTATAATATATATATGTATGTATAATACAGGGCCCCGTGTACACTTTATGTGATATCTCCATTATTTATTCACCGATTGCCCTTATTTTACAGGACATGGCAAAATCAACGACCGTGAATACACCAAGACCCCAGCATACAAAGCTCAACAAGTTTCATTGGAGCGGAGCTTATATAGGAGAACAATAGGAATAAAATGTATTATATATATATATATATATATATATATATATATAATACATTTCATTCCTATTGCTCTCCTATATTATATATATATATATATATATATATATATATATATATATATATATATATATATATATATATATATGAAAACACCAAAAGATGGAGGAAGTAAGGAAGCATGGCTGTGATGGTAGAAATTTTTTTACATCTAATGAATAAACATCTGAAGAAGTTGGTGAGGACAGGATATTTTTACGGAAACATAAATCGTAAAATTGCCAACTCATTAATGAAACGGCTGAAATGGAAAAATCCAGGAAATAAACGAAGGTCATAAAAAGAAAATGCGAGTCTTTGAATTTTCAACAAAATTTTGCACTATATATATATATATATATATATATATATATATATATATATATATATATATATATATATATAGTGAAAATGGTAATTAATAAAAACTGAAGAAAGTGCTCAATACTGTTGTAGAGCAAATATGCGTTTTATTTTTTATTACTGTATCTTTCTGTTAAGTTACATTATTGTTTCAGCTACCCGGCCGTTTTTTTTTTTACCGTCTGTAGCTTCCTCAGACTTTTACAGAAATGTTTGTTTTTATGGGATGAAAGAGTGAAAGAGTGAATGAGGTCAGGGGGGGGAGTGCGACGAGGGCGGAAGAAAGAGAGGAAGGGAACAAGGGGGAAGGTGGGGGCGCTTGGTATGTCGATAATGTTTTAGTTTTGGAGTTTAAGGAACTTGTGGTGGAGGGTCTGGGAAGTTTATTTCTGGTGTGGCTGAGGGCATAGGGATACATGGGGGAAAGGGGAATATGTGCGGGTAGGAGGGAGGGTTACTTTAAAATTCGAGTCTTTGGCGTCTCGTTGGTGAGATGATTTCTTGGTAACTATGTCTTGACCTGTTGAGTGTTCGCTTATGTTTGTAGCCGGGGGAGGGGGTATGATTCCGTTTATTTATTTAGTTTTTATTTTGTTGTTAATTGTTTGGAGAGGGTTAGATAGCGGTCACAAGCGCAAGCACACACATGCGCACATACACACATATATACTTAAAGAGACGCTCTTATGTACACATACATCCCCGCCCGGGCGTGCAAATATATATATATATATATATATATATATATATATATATATATATATATATATATATAATGATAAGATGTAGTGGGGACGGATAATGGCAACTCTTATGCCTGTTGTTCTATCAAGTTATGTTAATTAAAATTTCATCTGTTTTTACAAATGAGAAATAACTGGTAAAAATACCATACTCCTAGGCATTACTTAAACAACCTTCACACACCACTCGATTGCCCCTAGTTTATACAAAGCCCACCATATAACCTCTTTTGGCACTTTATTAAAAACTTTCCTTGGATTCAGTAAAGCAAAATACAGGTTCTTATTAATATTAAGGTACTTCGCTTGCATTTGTCTCAAGAATGAATATAGCAAAAGATATGGATTACGGAGAATGTATAAGCTGGAAAGCAAACCTGAAGTTGCCGCACTTTGAACGCATGATGGACGGTGCTTTGAAGAAGATAATCAGTGAGGACCTGTTCTTGGTGGAATCGGTCAAGTTGGCTGTAGAGGATTTCTTGGGAATCTTTGAAATTGTTGGTTGAACCAGGCGGGTCAAATACCTTCAGTTCACCATGAGGTTGATGAGAACGGCCATGTTCTACAAAAGGTAAACCATAAGAAATCAATCTCTATTCATATGAAGTTAGATGTGTGTGTATATGTCTATATAGTCTTATATACAGAATTCATTCCTAAACTAATTAACCGTCTAGGAGAAGCTCCATATTTTGACAAGCTTCTGGGCTTGACCTTTACTCCTGATCTGAAATGGAACACGTACATCAAGTCTGTTACCAAGGTCGCTGGAAAGATGGTGGGATCCTTCTACCGCTCCAGAAGATATCTCACAACTGATGCAATTCTCTATCTATATAAAAGCCAAGTACGTCCAAGGATGGAATACTGCTGCCATATCTGGGCAGGAGCTGCTAAAAACAGTCTATCCTGTCTTGACAGAGTACAAAATAGGCTTCGTGGCTTGGTGATGTCCTTTTCACTTCCCTGCAACCTCTCTCCCACAGAAGAGACGTTGCGAGCCTATCTTTGTTTTATTGTTATTTCCATGGCAGGTGCTCGTCTGAGCTCCAATCTCTGGTCCCCCCTCGCCAATCTTTTACAAAAAACACCCGTCTAGCTGAAATCACTGTCAAACATTTTCCCCACTCTTTATCTGTGCCTAAATCAAAACGTAGATTCCATGAACAAAGCTTCTTTCTTAGAACTGCACGCCTGTGGAACTCTGTTCCGTCTGCCTGCTTCCAACCTGACTACAACCTGGATGTCTTCAAGTCCAATGTAAACAAATTCCTGATGAACCGCCCCCTTAAGTAGACACTTTATGAAATCTCCACACTAACGTACTATACATGCAATAACCCTTATCCCTGAGTGGCTTCCGGGCCTTGATAAGTGGTTACCACCTTGTAAAAAAAACAAAAAAAACGATAATCATGAATGTTGGAACATGTATACCAGGCGTAAGAGAGCGTAATGTGAGTTATATTTAATTTAATTTAGTTTTATGCAAGCCTTTCTTGAAAACTTCTGTGAAATTTTAACAACTGATATTTGCCTTCTTCCAGAGTGGTGAATTTTATACCAAAATCAAATTCTTGGACATGTTGGTGTGGTGTTGTTTTCTGTTGGCCTGGGGCATGGTTTAGTACAATTCTAGCTAGGAGGTCCATTCTCTCAGACTTTGGTTTTCGTTTTTTTTTTTTTTTTTCGTTTTGGGTTTTTTTGGGGTTGGGGGGGGCGTTGCAAAGGCATTAGCTTATTGATACTATGGAATGTCGTTAGATCTGCTCAGATAAGTTTTGTCCAGCTAGCGTGTTCTTCCTTTCTTTTCAAATCCCACTTTTCCGAAATTGTGTTTTATCTTCCTGCCATGAGAGGGAGATGAACAAAATTTACCAAATTTCAATATATAGTACTTTTAAGGATTTTTAGGGAGCATGATATATGCGCAACCTCTCATTTTAAAATTCACATTAGCATTAACTTCGATTCATAGTTATTAAATACCAATTATATATATATATATATATATATATATATATATATATATATATATACATATATATATATATAACAGTGTACATAAAAATACATCTCTGAGTGTACATGACTGCATAAGTTTTCTTAGCGAGTCGTGCTGTCTAATGTATATTCGTGTGTACCGTCTATATCACCTGATGTGTATATATATATATATATATATATATATATATATATATATATATATATATATATAAATTTACAGTTTTTTAGATTTACCGTCTATATAACCTGATGTGTATATATATATATATATATATATATATATATATATATATATATATATATATATATATATATATATATAAATTTACAGTCTTTTAGATTTACATTTCATTCAGAAAAATATAATTTTTCAAACCAAAAATTTATTATTTGAACAAAGAATACAATATCCAAAGTAAATTCTTAATCCATGGATTTTTGATGTAGGCTCATCTCCTCAGAGGAAAGTCATTAGCAAAATATTAAATATAATTTTGCTATTCAGCACATAGATAGGAAATATATTAAAGATTAAATCTTTTTTAAGGGACATAGAGAAAGAAAATAAAGGTCGAAATAAAAAAAAGGATATGAAATTTTGGTATCCAAATAGAATCGTAATCCTTGAATAAAATATGATGAAGTTTCAGATTGGTTGAAGATTTCCCCAATGAAAGTAAATTCTGTTCGATGAAGTATCCAGAATAACAGGTAATAATACTTTGAGAATTTTATTCTCTCTCATTTTTTGGTGGTACAAGATCGGGAGAAAGATTTTCTATTTTACGAGGTAAAATCCGACTGTTTAAAATGGATATTCCAATAAGCTAAAATATCATGATAAAACCAAGAAAATTGGAATTTAAAACAGGTCGAATCTGTTATTTTAAGATTGGATTTAAAATAAAGATTTTTAAAAAGAATAGAGATTTTAAAAATAGACAGTAAGTTTTTAAAAAAAAAATGCTTAGGCACATTTTTTCCGAGTCTCTAATTAAATGAAGAGAAAAACAATGAAGGGAAAAATTAAAATGCGTTTTCGAAGAGGGGGATACAGTCAATCATGCAAGACGATAAAGAAAAAACACATTGACAAAAGGGTTATGTAACAAATACAAGACTTATACTTCTTTGTGACGTCAGCACATGGGCCAGACATGTGAATTCCATGCACATACTTCGTTGTTACATTGCCATCTTTTCCTGACTCCTTCGCTTCCTAAGGAGTTTCTGTCAGTCTTCCTGGCTCACTCAGACTCCTCCGACTGATTGCCTCAGCCTGCCTCTTATCTAGTCTAACTTAAGTGTACAAATTAATTTATACTTCTTTGTGACGTCAGCACATGTGACGTCAGCACATGTGAATTCCATGCACATGCTTCCAACACGTGTCCTGGCAACACAAATCCCAGATTTTCTCTGTGGACATTCTTTAATTCCATTGTTCCATTATTCCTGCTCCGACCAACACAACTTTCTGTTTGCCGCATTCTTTGTTGTATAAGTTATTTCTAACTTGCATTCCTCACTACAATGGATAATTCACTGCATCCCTAGAATCGTATTTTGATTAGCAAAAATGTATTCATTTTAACTTTTAATAATTGCATTCGATTTCAGAATTACCTTCAATAATAATATTCGATCGTAATTACTTTGTTTCTAACTAAAAAATCGGGAGCTGTTCCCTTCAATATACAACAGTTGCTTCACTTCAGTGATCTGACTGGAACCGGTGTGTCGACATGATTATACTGTATAATGTTTATGTAAAGTCTAAATGAATTACGACATCTATTCGTCCATAGACTCAATTTAGTTTTTACAAAGCTGATTCTTCCCAGTTCGCTTATCGTTTCCAATCCTTTCATGGTGTTGTTTCATCATTCACTTTTACCTTATCCTCGAATGGTTTTTGAGCCTTGATAAGCAATTATACGTTTTACTCCTAGTTTCTTTTTCTTTACTTAATCATGCTGCAACAGAGCGTGGATGCACATATGACAGCAGCAGCAACAGCTGTACTACAGCCAATGTGCGCAAATACCGAGCCATGAGCGAGGTGACGTCACAGTGCAGAAAAAAGTAAAGAAAAATATTATAAAAAAAGAAAAACGTGAAGGACATAAACAGACGTGTTACACATATAGCTAACAGGGAAAAACGTGTCCTAAACATGGCCGGAAAATGGCAGAGTACCACATGTTTGACACGACAGAGACTTGTTAAGCACATTGGAGTACAAAAAAACTTTAGAACAAAAGACAAGGCGATATTTTGGAAGTACCTGTAAATAAATATCTGTTTTCTTTTTAACTAAAAAAGTGAGTCTAATTCTTTCCTTGCTTTGTTTCCTTGTGACTGTCTGCATATGCAGGTGTGTCCTGGGTGTGGACATGTAACAACTTATGTTACAATAATACAAAAAAAATTATCTTTTTTTTAATAAATGTTGCACGCTCGTTCTTTTTCTCTTTTTCCTTCGTTTCGGATTTGCATGAAGTTTGATTGAATGATGTCGTGAAGTCATTAGATTAATTGAATTGTATTTTATTTGTAAAAGCAATTGTGTTTGAAGGCTACAACAATGCAGTTTTGTAGGAAAACACTGTTAGGTACGAGATGAGGAAGCAACCGACTTCCAGCATAAACATAAACACCTCCACCACGTGATTGCACATATTTTTATTTTTCTTCGTCTTGAAAATGGATTATACTCCAAAATTTTGGCAACTTTACACCACATTACCATCCCGTTGGTAAATCAATATTTATTGAAATATTTCTATATTGTCATTATTTCTTTAATTCCTTGTCTCATACCCAACCGTGTTTTCTCCACGACTGCATTATTATAGCCTTCAAACACAACTCCTTTCACACTGCACACAATGCTCCAAGCAAATTACAACATCCTCATAATATATATATATATATATATATATATATATATATATATATATATATATATATATATATATATAAGAACAATCTTATTATTGAAAATGTATTCAAATTTTCAAAAAAGAACAAAACATTATAAACCTTGCAGATTAATGCATTGAAGGAAACTACAAATATGAAATTAATCATACTTGCATCAAAAAAGTTATTAAACGGTTTGTGATAATTTATAACGATTCAAAGAGATTAAGAAAGTAGGAAACGGGGGAAAAGTGACAAAACGGATATATATATATATATATATATATATATATATATATATATATATATATATATATATTTGTGGCAAGAGTTGCATAATCTCCAACCGCACCTCTCCTGAGTCGACATTGTTGAATACCAGTGGCAAGTGGAGGTTCAGGGTGACTGGAAACAATGCCAAGATAAGCGGAAAGCACATACAGCGCCTAGAATTTCCAAATGGTCACCCATCTGGTACTAGCCAGGCTCAACGTTGCTTAACTTCGGTGATCTGACGGGAACCTGTGTCTACATGATTACACCGTACACACACACACACACACATGGGCGAAACGTTTCACCTATTATCTTGTGCGACACATTATGTTGATAAATAAATATTTTAGAATTAAAAATTATTGAAATCCTTCAACATAGTCATTATTCTTTTACTTTATTGTTCTCCTACAAGACTGCGTTGATATAGCCTTCAAACGCAACTCCTTTCACACTATGCACAATGCTTCAAGCAAACTACAACATGCTCCTCTTGTATTTTATTCATTTTTACAAATCAAATTCCGCCCAGTTGCAATAAGTATGTTTTAAACACTGTATTTTTTTTTTCTTTTTCAATAAAGGAAGCATACTTAACTCACCTGTATTCGAATCTTGATTGTTAATTACACGGAGAAATGTATATCCACGTAGGTTTGTTTGCAACATATTATGAACGAGCCTGTAGGGCAGAGGTTGCGAGGAAAGGTCGTCAAGAGATCGACTTTGGAAGCTGGAGAGACGAGCCATTTGGAAGAGCGACTTGTTCTGTATGTGACCTTCAATTAGAGAAAATAAAGAATTTGTGTTCGTGGGATTAGGGTTAGAGTTTGGGTTATGTCGAAGGTGAGTAGGAATGAAAGAAAGAAGATAAACGAAGTAATGGAGAACGATTAAAAATGAAAGAAAAAATTGAGTAAGAATAGCACACTAGAAAATGAAATTTTAAAAATATATAAAGAATATACACTAGCAGGGAGAACCGACGTTGCCCGATATGGAATGTTTCACACTTCCAATACTTTTATTGTCATCAAAATCGATGAAATCACCAATTTTGTAATCAAATCGATTATCTGCTTTACTCAGGAATCCACAGCAGTACATCAAGAGGAAGCTTCAAATGCCTTCCCTCATTGATTTAGTCCTCAACAGTGTAGTCTACATTGCACTGTAGAGAACCTGCTGTTGATTTTATAAAATTATTTTTATATAATGGCTTGAATTAAAGTTTAAAATGCAAAAGTCAAGTATTATGGTTCAATTGTGCTCTTAACAGAAACATTCATTTCGAACACACACCTGTCATATAAAAAAACCTACTGTTGATTTTTTATGTCGAGCCTTTCTGCTTGTGCGATAATAAACAACTTCTGATATGCACTTATGATGTTAAGCTTTATAAGGTTTTAACTCTAGTGAAAATCGCCTGTTCCTTTTTTTCATCAGATTTTTTTTTCTATTATTAATATGCATTCCGGTAAAAAAAAACAAAAAAAAAAAAAACTATCTAAGGACACTGCCAGGCACATACAGTACATCTGTGTAAAATTCCAAAATATCGGCCTAGCTGTTATAGAGTCCATAGGGAACTAACTCACACACCCGCACAGACAAATTCCCTTTTATATAATAGTAGAGAAACATGCAAGTATTTAAAAATATATACTTTTTAAAAGCAAATAGAAATATTACTATTTATAAAGTAACCCCACCGTGATAAAAATGCTCAATATTCGAGATAGAGTATCAGTATATGAGAGGAGGTAAAGTTGCTTAACTTCGGTGATCTGGCGAGGACCAGTGTGTCAACATGATTATACCATACATGTGTGTGTGTGTGTGTGTGTGTGTGTGTGTGTGTGTGTGTGTGTGTGTGTGTGTGTGTGTGTGTGAATATATATAAGGAAAAAGAACAAACGACAATATAAAGATATATACTAATGCGTATAAATTTAATCGTTCATTCAACTACATCAAATAGGAATATATATATATATATATGCTCTTTATATCTAGGTATTTCAAAGCCTAATATTTCTCATCAGAAGAGGAGAGAATGTGCTAAGTAGCATATTAGAAATGTGACGTCTAGCTATAACTACATGAGGAATAAAACATTGGAGTGTGAAAGGGAGCGGGTAACAATATAAATGTGTAGTGAGGAAAATAGGAGAACTACAGGAATAGGATGAAGTTGTAATTATAATTGTGGTGTGTAAAGTTATGTAAATGTTGATTACCAAAACATTTATTGTTCATAAAACAAGGAATATAAAATAAAGTGAATTATTTCCTGATTCCATAATGTTTCAAAAATTTGGTATTTTTTTCGTCAGAGGAAAAAAAATTGTTAGCAAAGAAAGTGTATATTACAGTGCTGCTAAGCGCAAAAATTGAAAGCTTCAAAGTTCAAAGGAAAGTAATGTTTGAAAGATTAGAAGGTTGCAACCTTGGTTGAAGCCAGTGTCCCTTATGATGGACGTCCAAACAAAGCTGAAAAAAAAAACAAAGTCTGATATGAAAAGAATCATACCAGTTATTATAGGTGCCACAGGGCTTATGAAGAACTTGAAGTCCTATCTAACTAATATTCCTGGGCAGTCAAGTGCAAAGGAGATCAAGAAAATTGTACGTAAGGGAAAAACAAGGATACTAAAAAGAGCTCTCGGTTAATTTCAATAAAAATCAGAGCAATGTTGGAAGCTAGTTTGGCTACCCCATACCCAACATTACAATCTTCAAAAAAAAAAGGGAAAAAAAAATGCAAATAAAGGCATTAACAAAACTCACATCAATAGAAGCTAAAAAAAAGTCAGTAACAAAAATCAAATCAATCGAAGCTAAAAAAAAAAAGTAACAAAAATCAAATCAATGGAACCTAAAAAAAAACATCATTTACAAAAATCAAATCAATCGAAGCTAAAAAAAGTCAGTAACAAAGATCAAATCAATCGAAGCTAAAAAAAAAAATCAGTAACAAAGATCAAATCAATCGAAGCTAAAAAAAAAATCAGTAACAAAAATCAAATCAATCGAAGCTAAAAAAAAAAGTCAGTAACAAAAATCAAATCAATCGAAGCTAAAAAAAAGTCATTAACAAAAATCAAATCAATCGAAGCTAAAAAAAAGTCAGTAACAAAAATCAAATCAATAGAAGTTTTAAAAAAAAAAGTCAGTAACAAAAATCAAATCAATCGAAACTAAAAAAAGTCAGTAACAAAGATCAAATCAATCGAAGCTAAAAAAAAAGCCAGAACAAAAATCAAATCAATCGAAGCTAAAAAAAAAAGTCAGTAACAAAAATCAAGTAAATCGGACCTAAAACAAAAGTCAGAAACAAAAATCAAATCAATAGAAGTTTTAAAAAAATCAGTAACAAAGATCAAATCAATCGAAGCTAAAAAAAAAATCAGTAACAAAAATCAAATCAATCGAAGCTAAAAAAAAAAGTCAGTAACAAAAATCAAATCACTAGAAGTTTTAAAACAAAGTCAGTAACAAAAATCAAATCAATCGAAGCTAAAAAAAAAAAGTCAGTAACAAAAATCAGATCAATCGGACCTAAAAACAAAAGTCAGAAACAAAAATCAAATCAATAGAAGCTAAAAATAAAAGTCATTAACAAAAATCAAATCAATAGAAGTTTAAAAAAAAGTCAGTAATAAAAATCAAATCAATTGAAGCTAAAAAAAAGTCAGTAACAAAAATCAAATCAATAGAAGTTTTAAAAAAAGTCAGTAACAAAAATAAAATCATTCGAAGCTAAAAAAAAATCAGTAACAAAAATCAAATCAATAGAAGTTTAAAAAAAAGTCAGTAACAAAAATCAAATCAATAGAAGTTTAAAAAAATATCAGTAACAAAAATCAAATCAATCGAAGCTAAAAAAAAAGTCAGTAACAAAAATCAAATCAATACAAGTTTTAAAACAATGTCATTAACAAAACTAAAATCAATCGAAGCTAAAAAAAAAAGTAAGTAACAAAGATCAAATAAATCGGACCTAAAAAAAAAAGTCAGTAAAAAAAATCAAATCAATAGAAGTTTAAAAAAAAGTCAGTAACAAAAATCAAATCAATGTGACCTAAAAAATAAAAAGTCAGTAACAAAAATCAAATCAATAGAAGTTTTAAAAAAAGTCAGTAACAAAAATCAAATCATTCGAAGCTAAAAAAAAATCAGTAACAAAAATCAAATCAATAGAAGTTAAAAAAAAAAAGTCAGTAACAAAAATCAAATCAATAGAAGTTTAAAAAAATATCAGTAACAAAAATCAAATCAATCGAAGCTAAAAAAAAAGTCAGTAACAAAAATCAAATCAATACAAGTTTTAAAACAATGTCATTAACAAAACTAAAATCAATCGAAGCTAAAAAAAAAAGTAAGTAACAAAGATCAAATCAATCGGACCTAAAAAAAAAAGTCAGTAAAAAAAATCAAATCAATAGAAGTTTTAAAAAAAGTCAGTAACAAAAATCAAATCAATGTGACCTAAAAAATAAAAAGTCAGTAACAAAAATCAAATCAATCGAAGCTAAAAAAAAAAAGTCAGTAACCAAAATCAAATCAATCGGACCTAAAAAAAAAGTCATTAACAAAAATCAAATCAATAGAAGCTAAAAAAAGTCAGTACCAAAAATCAAATCAATAGAACTTTTAAAAAAAGCTAGTAACAAAAATCAAATCAATCGCAGCTAAAAATGAGTCAGTACCAAAAATCAAATAAATAGAAGTTTTTAAAAAAGTCTGTAACAAAAATCAAATCAATCGAAGCTAAAAAAAAAAGTCAGGAACAAAAATCAAATCAATCGAAGCTAAAAAAAAGTCAGTAACAAAAATCAAATCAATCGAAGCTAAAAAAAAAAAGTCAGTAACAAACATCGAATCAATAGAAGCTAAAAAAGTCAGTAACAAAAATCAAATCAATCGAAGCTAAAAAAAAAAGTCAGTAAAAAAAATAAAATCAATAGAAGTTTAAAAAAAAGTCATTAAAAAAAAAAAATCAATCGAAGCTAAAAAAACGTCATTAACAAAAATCAAATCAATCGAAGCTAAAAAAAGTCATTAACAAAAATCAAATCAATCGAAGCTAAAAAAAGTCAGTAAAAAAAATAAAATCAATAGAAGTTTTTAAAAAAGTAATTTACAAAACTGACATCAATAGAACCTAAAAAAAAAAGTCATTAACAAAAATCAAATCAATCGAAGCTAAAAAAAAAAGTCAGTAACAAAATCAAATCAATCGAAGCTAAAAAAAAAAGTCATTATCCAAAATCAAATCGATCGGACCTAAAAAAAAAGTAAGAAACAAATATCAAATCAATAGAAGTTTAAAAAAAGTCAGTAACAAAAATCAAATCAATCGAAGCTAAAAAAAAAAGGTCATTAACCAAAATCAAATCGATCGGACCTAAAAAAAAAAGTAAGAAACAAAAATCAAATCAATAGAAGTTTAAAAAAAAACAGTAACAAAAATCAAATCAATCGAAGCTAAAAAAAAGTCAGTAACAAAAATCAAATCAATCGAAGCTAAAAATAAAAGTCAGTAACAAAAATCAAATCAATAGAAGCTTAAAAAAAAGTCAGTAACAAAAATCAAATCAATCGAAGCTAAAAAAAGTCAGTAACAAAAATCAAATCAATAGAAGTTTTAAAAAAAGTCTGTAACAAAAATCAAATCAATCGCAGCTAAAAAAAAAAGTCAGTAACAAAAATCAAATCAATCGAAGCTAAAAAAAAAAGTCAGTAACAAAAATCAAATCAATCGAAGCTAAAAAAAAAGTCAGTAACAAAAATCAAATCAATAGAAGTTTTAAAAAAGTCAGTAACAAAAATCAAATCAATCGAAGCTAAAAAAAAGTCATTAACAAAAATAAAATCAATTGAAGCTAAAAAAACGCCATTAACAAAAATCAAATCAATCGAGGCTAAAAAAAGTCATTAACAAAAATCAAATCAATCGAAGCTAAAAAAAAAGTCAGTAACAAAAATAAAATCAATAGAAGTGTTTAAAAAAGTCAGTAACAAAAATCAAATAAATCGGACCTAAAAAAAAAGTCAGTAACAAAAATCAAATCAAGAGAAGTTTAAAAAAAGTTATTAACAAAAATCAAATCAATCGGACCTAAAAAAAAAGTCAGTAACAAAAATCAAATCAATAGAAGTTTTAAAAAAAAAGTCAGTAACAAAAATCAACTCAATCGAAGCTAAAAAAAAAATCAGTAACAAAAATCAAATCAATCGGACCTAAAATAAAGTCAGTAACAAAAATCAAATCAATCGAAGCTAAAAAAAAGTCAGTAACAAAAATCAAATCAATAGAACCTAAAAAAAAAAGTAAGTAACAAAAATCAAATCAATAGAACCTAAAAAAAAGTCAGTAACAAAAATCAAATCAATAGAAGTTTTAAAAAAAGTCAGTAACAAAAATCAAATCAATCGAAGCTAAAAAAAAGTCAGTAACAAAAATCAAATCAATCGAAGTTTTAAAAAAAGTCTCTAACAAAAATCAAATAAATCGGACCTAAAAAAAAAGTCAGTAACAAAAATCAAATCAATAGAAGTTTAAAAAAAAGTTATTAACAAAAATCAAATCAATCGGACCTAAAAAAAAAAGTCAGTAACAAAAATCAAATCAATAGAAGTTTTAAAAAAAAAGTCAGTAACAAAAATCAACTCAATCGAAGCTAAAAAAAAAAATCAGTAACAAAAATCAAATCAATCGGACCTAAAATAAAGTCAGTAACAAAAATCAAATCAATCGAAGCTAAAAAAAAGTCAGTAACAAAAATCAAATCAATAGAACCTAAAAAAAAAGTAAGTAACAAAAATCAAATCAATAGAACCTAAAAAAAAGTCAGTAACAAAAATCAAATCAATCGCAGCTAAAAAAAAGTCAGTAACAAAAATCAAATCAATAGAAGTTTTTAAAAAAGTCAGTAACAAAAATCAAATCAATCGAAGCTAAAAAAAAGTCAGTAACAAAAATCAAATCAATCGAAGCTAAAAAAAAGTCAGTAACAAAAATCAAATCAATAGAAGTTTTTAAAAAAGTCTCTAACAAAAATCAAATCAATCGAAGCTAAAAAAAAGTCAGTAACAAAAATCAAATCAATCGAAGCTAAAAAAAAGTCAGTAACAAAAATCAAATCAATAGAAGTTTTAAAAAAAGTCTCTAACAAAAATCAAATCAATCGAAGCTAAAAAAAAAGTGTCTAACAAAAATCAAATCAATAGAACCTAAAAAAAAGTCAGTAACAAAAATCAAATCAATCGCAGCTAAAAAAAAGTCAGTAACAAAAATCAAATCAATAGAAGTTTTTAAAAAAGTCATTAACAAAACTCACATCAATAGAAGCTAAAAAAAAAGTCATTAACCAAAATCAAATCAATCGAAGCTAAAAATAAAAGTCAGTAACAAAAATCAAATCAATAGAAGTTTTAAAAAAAGTCTGTAACAAAAATCAAATCAATCGCAGCTAAAAAAAAAGTCAGTAACAAAAATCAAATCAATCGAAGCTAAAAAAAAAAAGTCAGTAACAAAAATCAAATCAATCGAAGCTAAAAAAAAAAGTCAGTAACAAAAATCAAATCAATAGAAGTTTTTAAAAAGTCAGTAACAAAAATCAAATCAATCGAAGCTAAAAAAAAGTCATTAACAAAAATAAAATCAATTGAAGCTAAAAAAACGTCATTAACAAAAATCAAATCAATCGAGGCTAAAAAAAGTCATTAACAAAAATCAAATCAATCGAAGCTAAAAAAAAAGTCAGTAACAAAAATAAAATCAATAGAAGTGTTTAAAAAAGTCATTAACAAAACTCACATCAATAGAAGCTAAAAAAAGTCAGTAACAAAAATCAAATCAATAGAAGTTTTAAAAAAGTCAGTAACAAAAATCAAATAAATCGGACCTAAAAAAAAAGTCAGTAACAAAAATCAAATCAATAGAAGTTTAAAAAAAAGTTATTAACAAAAATCAAATCAATCGGACCTAAAAAAAAAGTCAGTAACAAAAATCAAATCAATAGAAGTTTTAAAAAAAAAGTCAGTAACAAAAATCAACTCAATCGAAGCTAAAAAAAAAATCAGTAACAAAAATCAAATCAATCGGACCTAAAATAAAGTCAGTAACAAAAATCAAATCAATCGAAGCTAAAAAAAAGTCAGTAACAAAAATCAAATCAATAGAACCTAAAAAAAAAGTAAGTAACAAAAATCAAATCAATAGAACCTAAAAAAAAGTCAGTAACAAAAATCAAATCAATCGCAGCTAAAAAAAAGTCAGTAACAAAAATCAAATCAATAGAAGTTTTAAAAAAAGTCAGTAACAAAAATCAAATCAATCGAAGCTAAAAAAAAGTCAGTAACAAAAATCAAATCAATCGAAGTTTTAAAAAAAGTCTCTAACAAAAATCAAATCAATCGAAGCTAAAAAAAAGTCAGTAACAAAAATAAAATCAATAGAAGTGTTTAAAAAAGTCATTAACAAAACTCAAATCAATAGAAGTTTAAAAAAAAGTCAGTAACAAAAATCAAATAAATCGGACCTAAAAAAAAAGTCAGTAACAAAAATCAAATCAATAGAAGTTTTAAAAAAAGTTATTAACAAAAATCAAATCAATCGGACCTAAAAAAAAAAGTCAGTAACAAAAATCAAATCAATAGAAGTTTTTAAAAAGTCAGTAGCAAAAATCAAATAAATCGGACCTAAAAAAAAAGTCAGTAACAAAAATCAAATCAATAGAAGTTTAAAAAAAAGTTATTAACAAAAATCAAATCAATCGGACCTAAAAAAAAAAGTCAGTAACAAAAATCAAATCAATAGAAGTTTTAAAAAAAAAGTCAGTAACAAAAATCAACTCAATCGAAGTAAAAAAAAAAAATCAGTAACAAAAATCAAATCAATCGGACCTAAAATAAAGTCAGTAACAAAAATCAAATCAATCGAAGCTAAAAAAAAGTCAGTAACAAAAATCAAATCAATAGAACCTAAAAAAAAGTAAGTAACAAAAATCAAATCAATAGAACCTAAAAAAAAGTCAGTAACAAAAATCAAATCAATCGCAGCTAAAAAAAAGTCAGTAACAAAAATCAAATCAATAGAAGTTTTAAAAAAAGTCAGTAACAAAAATCAAATCAATCGAAGCTAAAAAAAAGTCAGTAACAAAAATCAAATCAATCGAAGCTAAAAAAAAGTCAGTAACAAAAATCAAATCAATAGAAGTTTTAAAAAAAGTCTCTAACAAAAATCAAATCAATCGAAGCTAAAAAAAAAGTCAGTAACAAAAATCAAATCAAT
The DNA here is from genome assembly GCF_053919585.1 of Euprymna scolopes. Taxonomy (NCBI): domain Eukaryota; kingdom Metazoa; phylum Mollusca; class Cephalopoda; order Sepiida; family Sepiolidae; genus Euprymna; species Euprymna scolopes. Next base: position 64,452,078 of record NC_136511.1, read on the forward strand.
CGAAGCTAAAAAAAAGTCAGTAACAAAAATCAAATCAATAGAAGTTTTAAAAAAAGTCTCTAACAAAAATCAAATCAATCGAAGCTAAAAAAAAAGTCTCTAACAAAAATCAACTCATTAGAACCTAAAAAAAAAAGTAAGTAACAAAAATCAAATCAATAGAACCTAAAAAAAAGTCAGTAACAAAAATCAAATCAATCGCAGCTAAAAAAAAGTCAGTAACAAAAATCAAATCAATAGAAGTTTTTAAAAAAGTCATTAACAAAACTCACATCAATAGAAGCTAAAAAAAAAGTCATTAACCAAAATCAAATCAATCGGACCTTAAAAAAAAGTAAAAAACAAAAATCAAATCAATAGAAGTTTAAAAAAAAGTCAGTAACAAAAATCAAATCAATCGAAGCTAAAAAAAAAGTCAGTAACAAAAATCAAATCAATAGAAGTTTAAAAAAAAGTCAGTAACAAAAATCAAATCAATCGAAGTTTAAAAAAAATTCAGTAACAAAAATGAAATCAATCGAAGCTAAAAAAAAAGTCAGTAACAAAAATCAAATCAATACATGTTTTAAAAAAATGTCATTAACAAAAATCAAATCAATCGAAGCTAAAAAAAAAGTCAGTAACAAAAATCATATCAATCGGACCTAAAAAAAAGTCAGTAACAAAAATCAAATCAATAGAATTTTAAAAAATGTCAGTAACAAAAATCAAATCAATCGGACCTAAAAAAAAAGTCAGTAACAAAAATCAAATCAATAGAAGCTAAAAAAAGTCAGTAACAAAAATCAAATCAATAGAAGCTAAAAAAAAGTCAGTAACAAAAATCAAATCAATCGAAGCTAAAAAAAAGTCAGTAACAAAAATCAAATCAATCGAAGCTAACAAAAAAAGTCAGTAACATAAATCAAATCAATCGGAACTAAAAAAAAGTAAGAAACAAAAATCAAATCAATAGAAGTTTAAAAAAAGTCAGTAACAAAAATCAAATCAATCGAAGCTAAAAAAAAAGTCAGTAACAAAAATCAAGTCAATAGAAGTTTAAAAAAAAGTCAGTAACAAAAATCAAATCAATCGAAGTTTAAAAAAAAGTCAGTAACAAAAATCAAATCAATAGAACCTAAAAAAAAGTCAGTAACAAAATTCAAATCAATAGAAGCTAAAAAAAAAAAGTCAGTAACAAAAATCAAATCAATAGAAGCTAAAAAAAAAAGTCATTAACAAAATTCAAATCAATAGAAGCTAAAAAAAAAGTCAGTAACAAAAATCAAATCAATAGAAGTTTTAAAAAAGTCAGTAACAAAAATCAAATCAATCGAAGCTAAAAAAAAGTCATTAACAAAAATAAAATCAATTGAAGCTAAAAAAACGTCATTAACAAAAATCAAATCAATCGAGGCTAAAAAAAGTCATTAACAAAAATCAAATCAATCGAAGCTAAAAAAAAAGTCAGTAACAAAAATAAAATCAATAGAAGTGTTTAAAAAAGTCATTAACAAAACTCACATCAATAGAAGCTAAAAAAAGTCAGTAACAAAAATCAAATCAATAGAAGTTTTAAAAAAGTCAGTAACAAAAATCAAATAAATCGGACCTAAAAAAAAAGTCAGTAACAAAAATCAAATCAATAGAAGTTTAAAAAAAAGTTATTAACAAAAATCAAATCAATCGGACCTAAAAAAAAAGTCAGTAACAAAAATCAAATCAATAGAAGTTTTAAAAAAAAAGTCAGTAACAAAAATCAACTCAATCGAAGCTAAAAAAAAAAATCAGTAACAAAAATCAAATCAATCGGACCTAAAATAAAGTCAGTAACAAAAATCAAATCAATCGAAGCTAAAAAAAAGTCAGTAACAAAAATCAAATCAATAGAACCTAAAAAAAAAAGTAAGTAACAAAAATCAAATCAATAGAACCTAAAAAAAAGTCAGTAACAAAAATCAAATCAATCGCAGCTAAAAAAAAGTCAGTAACAAAAATCAAATCAATAGAAGTTTTAAAAAAAGTCAGTAACAAAAATCAAATCAATCGAAGCTAAAAAAAAGTCAGTAACAAAAATCAAATCAATCGAAGTTTTAAAAAAAGTCTCTAACAAAAATCAAATCAATCGAAGCTAAAAAAAAAGTCAGTAACAAAAATCAAATCAATCGAAGCTAAAAAAAAGTCAGTAACAAAAATCAAATCAATAGAAGTTTTAAAAAAAGTCTCTAACAAAAATCAAATCAATCGAAGCTAAAAAAAACGTCTCTAACAAAAATCAAATCAATAGAACCTAAAAAAAAAAAGTAAGTAACAAAAATCAAATCAATAGAACCTAAAAAAAAGTCAGTAACAAAAATCAAATCAATCGCAGCTAAAAAAAAGTCAGTAACAAAAATCAAATCAATAGAAGTTTTTAAAAAAGTCATTAACAAAACTCACATCAATAGAAGCTAAAAAAAAAGTCATTAACCAAAATCAAATCAATCGGACTTTAAAAAAAAGTAAAAAACAAAAATCAAATCAATAGAAGTTTAAAAAAAAGTCAGTAACAAAAATCAAATCAATCGAAGCTAAAAAAAAAGTCAGTAACAAAAATCAAATCAATAGAAGTTTTAAAAAAAGCCAGTAACAAAGATCAAATCAATCGAAGCTAAAAAAAAGTCAGTAACAAAAATCAAATCAATAGAAGTTTAAAAAAAAAGTCAGTAACAAAAATCAAATCAATCGAAGTTTAAAAAAATTTCAGTAACAAAAATGAAATCAATCGAAGCTAAAAAAAAAGTCAGTAACAAAAATCAAATCAATACATGTTTTAAAAAAATGTCATTAACAAAAATCAAATCAATCGAAGCTAAAAAAAAAGTCAGTAACAAAAATCATATCAATCGGACCTAAAAAAAAGTCAGTAACAAAAATCAAATCAATAGAATTTTAAAAAATGTAAGTAACAAAAATCAAATCAATCGGACCTAAAAAAAAAGTCAGTAACAAAAATCAAATCAATAGAAGCTAAAAAAAGTCAGTAACAAAAATCAAATCAATAGAAGCTAAAAAAAAGTCAGTAACAAAAATCAAATCAATCGAAGCTAAAAAAAAGTCAGTAACAAAAATCAAATCAATCGAAGCTAAAAAAAAAAGTCAGTAACATAAATCAAATCAATCGGAACTAAAAAAAAGTAAGAAACAAAAATCAAATCAATAGAAGTTTAAAAAAAGTCAGTAACAAAAATCAAATCAATCGAAGCTAAAAAAAAAGTCAGTAACAAAAATCAAGTCAATAGAAGTTTTAAAAAAAGTCAGTAACAAAAATCAAATCAATCGAAGTTTAAAAAAAAGTCAGTAACAAAAATCAAATCAATAGAAGCTAAAAAAAGTCAGTAACAAAATTCAAATCAATAGAAGCTAAAAAAAAAGTCAGTAACAAAAATCAAATCAATAGAAGCTAAAAAAAAAAGTCATTAACAAAATTCAAATCAATAGAAGCTAAAAAAAAATCATTAACAAAAATAAAATCAATAGAAGCTAAAAAAAAAAGTCATTAACAAAAATCAAATCAATAGAAGTTTTAAAAATAGTCAGTAACAAAAATCAAATCAATCGAAGTTAAAAAAAAAAGTCAGTAACAAAAATCAAATCAATCGAAGCTTAAAAAAAAGTCAGTAACAAAATCAAGTCAGTCGAAGCTAAAAAAAAAAAGTCAGTAACAAAAATCAAATCAATAGAAGTTTTAAAAATAGTCAGTAACAAAAATCAAATCAATCGAAGTTAAAAAAAAAAGTCAGTAACAAAAATCAAATCAATAGAAGTTTTAAAAATAGTCAGTAACAAAAATCAAATCAATCGAAGCTAAAAAAAAAGTCAGTAACAAAAATCAAATCAATAGAAGTTTTAAAAATGTCAGTAACAAAAATCAAATCAATAGAAGTTTTAAAAAAAGTCAGTAACAAAAATCAAATCAATCGAAGCTAAAAAAAAAGTCAGTAACAAAAATCAAATCAATAGAAGTTTTAAAAATGTCAGTAACAAAAATCAAATCAATAGAAGTTTTAAAAAAAGTCAGTAACAAAAATCAAATCAATAGAAGATAAAAAAAAGTCAGTAACAATAATCAAATCAATAGAAGCTAAAAAAAAAAGTCATTAACAAAAATCAAATCAATCGAAGCTTAAAAAAAAAGTCAGTAACAAAAATCAGATCAATAGAAGCTTAAAAAAATCAGTAACAAAAATCAAATCAATCGAAGCTAAAAAAAAAAGTCAGTAACAAAAATCAAATCAATAGAAGCTAAAAAAAAAAAAAAAGAATTTGAAAATTGGTAAAATCCGTAAATCCATTGTTGGTAACTACATCATTAAGGATTATTTCACTTCCACCTAACATTCATTAAGCCTTATTCTCGAGTGGTCTTCTGGCCTTGATAAGTGGTGATTCACAAGTAAAAAAAAATACATGCGAAGATTTGCAATAAGGATATCCAGATCGTATCAATCTAGAGTTTCATTGAATGATTAAATTGGAAGTTTGAATGTAATTATGGTCGGTTGAAGAGAATTTATTGAAATGTGTTGAATGTTAGACGATAAATGTGTAATTTCTTGATTTCATAAATTTTAGGAAAAAAAGAACTTAGTTTGATGTTTACCTCGTGAGGTGTTGTGTATTAAAGCTTTGCTTGTGGAAGTTTCGTTTAGTTTTAGCCACATACAGAAAGTAAGGAAAACTGTTTACAATGGTTGTAGTTAGACGAGTCTTTGCTTCATACCTTCAAAGTTCAAAAGAAAGTATTGCATTGTTATGATGACTGGATTTATGCATTCGTAGCATCCTTTCCGTTGCAGATATTGGTGTAAGATTCTAAGAAAGCAACCACTGTCATGGGTGTGCATCAGAAGCAAAGATGTGACATTGAATTCCTTTGTACAGAAAAAAAATGAACTGATCAACATTCATCGCCGCCTGTTGAACGTTTATGGGGCCAATTCGTTTGATGTCAGCACAAATACGAGATGGGTTCGTCGATTTCAGAGTGGCGACAGAGATGCGAGTGATGAAGTACACTCCAGACTTTTACAACTGAAGCATCATTTTTCGCTGGCAGAAGTGCATTGAGAACGGTGATGACTAAATAGAAAAATAAATTCTGGAGCAAAAAATGTCGCTCGTTATAATAGTCGCTCGTTATAATAGTCTCAATAGTCGCTCGTTATAATAGTCTCAATAGTCGCTCGTTATAATAGTATCAATAGTCGCTCGTTATAATAGTATCATTCCCATTTTTGTAACTCTTATATTATATAATAATATCACTCCCGTCTTTATAACTCTTCAACGTTTTGAGCGTAAAAATTATGAGGCCTTACTTTTTTTGGAAAGTCTCTCATAGTTTATTTTAAAGTAAGCATTAAATTACTGACGCAGTTCTATGATTTCATATGAATATTGGGAGGGGGATGAGGGTGGGTAGGAAACACGTTTACTTAGGATGTTGGCAACCTTCACGTGATTTCTCTCGTAAGTACCCGATATCTTTCTAGTAGGAAATAATTCTAATCAGAAATATATCGAGGAAACCAATGACAACAATAGAATCATCAGATTTATATGAAATGAATGAATTTTTTTTTATCGAGGGTTCAACGTTTATCTGTAACGTTGTACACACGTTTACTCATGCGTTAACATGTAGACACTCAGAGGCCCAACACGTTGTAGTAGAGTACATCGCAAGGAACAGAGGACAAGTAGTAACTCAACTCACTTTTTGTCCGTTGTAACAACAACATTTATTTCAGAGTACTTTACCGAATAAAACGTGATCATGCTCCTTCTCTCTGACCTCTGTCCTCTCGAACGTCCTCTGTCTGTGCATATGTTCTTTTTATAGTATTTTTCTTTTTCCCTACCATGACGTCACTTCACTCACGGCTCGGCATTTGCATGCGCGCGTCCTCGCTCTGTTATATATCAAGGCCTAAGGGCCACTCGAGCATGAGGGTTAGTGAGTGTCAGATAGACTGCGAAACAACACTGATGACATGACTGAACTTATTTACATTAGATTTAGAAAACCGACCATGTTATAGTCAGCTGGGAAGTAGCCCTGCAGTATTGCGTTCGACAGACGGAAAATACTAGAAAAGAAACTTTGTTCATTGAATTTCCATTTTGTTTTAAGCACTGGTAGAGAGAAGAAAGGGTAATTATTCATAGCTGATGAGATGAATATTTGTTGCAAATGTTTTACATGTCGGAGGGGGGCACCATAGATTGAAGCTCAGTCGAGCACCTGCCATGAAAATAACATGAAATACGAATATTAGGGTGGAAACTAGCGAAAAATAAGATTTTTCATCATTTTTTTACACTTTCCTATAAGAAGGTCGTATAGCTGAATTAGTTGTCGGTGCTCTGACATACAAGAGGTCAAATGTTAGATTTCCTCTTTGTGGGTGTCGCCGATTAAAATAGAAGTTTATTTTTAACCGTGGCTAAGTTTACTGATTCTTTTAATTGCACTAATTACGTTGCAATTGATTGATCACGTTTCACTCTATGGACAGGCGACATGTTTTCTCAGTGAGTTGTTTATTTTTAGGAGAAATAATTGTTGTTTCATTATCTCTGCCAAGGAGGTTATGTTTGCGGTCGCGTTTGTTTGTATCTCTGATTGTATACCGCCTAGCGCCCACATCGCTTGACCAATCGTCGCCAAACTTGGTTAAAATATCGGTCGCAGTCTAACCTAGAACTGATTTAATTCTAGGATACCTAAGCCAATGATCAAACTCAGGATTACAGAAAAGGTGAAACTCACACTTTTGATAATAACTTTGGTTTTTGTCTGTCATAGGGACTCTCTATTGTTAGAGAATGGATAGAGAGAGAGAGAGAGAGAGAGAGAGAGAGAAGGGGGGAGAGATGGAAGAGGTGAGTTATAGTGTAGACACGTTGACCGGAAGTCAATATCAGCTGATTTGATTGCGTGTGAGTCATGTGATCAAGTTAGCTGAATCGATGAGATTTGGTTACGACTTGGATGACAGCGGACGGCTTTGCCGTTGTCTCCTCCCCTTCGCTGCGGGTGGTGAACGAACGCTGACGTGGTAGAAATAAGACCTAGAAGAAGAAACCATAGGCCAAATTCACTTTCCACCTTCTGCAAGACATCTGGGGAAGTGAAATAAACTATAGAACCAATTTCTTGTCTTGGTGTGAAATAAATCTTCATCCCCAAAAACAGGTATCAAGTCTCCCTCCCAGACGAGAATTTCCCGATGGACCAACGAAGAAGCAGAGGTATGTGAAAATGCATGTCACACATATTCACACTTAACAGCATATGAACATATGTAATAGAAAGACCACTAGAGATCACACACACAACGACATTGACTCTGGTAAGATAATTAAACACACAATCTTTTATAAATAGACACGTTTTAATATATCATCTCCATTCCAATTTCAACCAATATACAACAAACACTCATTTAATGATATGACACAACATAACACTATTTGGTCTATATTGTAGCCAATGAAGTCTCGCATCCTAAATAAGCTTGTAGGCGAAATTTTGACGAAATTTCAATTTTCGATTGTTCCAAATTTGATATATAGATGCGATGCTCTTTATAATAATAACCATCATGCAATATTCCTGACCAATCAGATAAATAGTTTGTTTGTTTTTAGTTATCAACGCTTCCATAACCTAACTTCCGGAATACTTCATACAATATGGAGAAGTAAAGTCTAGATAAATGTTGACCCATCCTTACGTTGTTAAGTGGATGCATTCAGTTTCACAACTGACCTACTTATACTTTTTTGTTTCATGAGCTAAATGTTATTAATAAAAAGAGGTTTCTGATTCATCGGAGAAACTGATACGAAGATATCTCGATAAGGAAATCAAGAAATGATTTTCGACCTTACAATCACATACAAGACCATTTCTTCCGTCAGCCTGTCTGTCTGTTCCTCATGACACCATGGCTTCATCAAAAGAAACACCTTTCAATGTTCTATTATTTATGTATTCGTAAGCATAAATCCCTGGTGAATGACTTAGATTAAATAGAGGTTCATCTTTATTTTTAATAGATTCGATCGGAGTTATCTCCCTTGGATATGTATTCCCAAATACCTGATAGGAATGTTTGTCATCTTGTTCTGTCCACGCGGAGGCACATTCAAAATGAGACACTACCTCTTATTTGAGCGACTTTAAAAGCAAATGGGCGTCTGCCTGATCAGCTTTTCATCTGAACATTTAGTTTGATTTTTTTTTTTTTTTCAATCCTGATGGCTTTGTCTGTTAGGTATCTTACCTTATTTTAAAGAAAACATTAAATTACTGATTTAATTCTATAATTTCACATGAATATTGGGAGGGAGATGAAACCCTTTCACTTAGGATGTTGGCAACCTTCACGTTGTCCCTCTCGTAAGTACACGATGTCTTTCTAGAAAATAATTCTAACCAGAAATATATCGTGGAAACCAATGCCAAGAATAGAAAAATCAACTCCCAGGACTTGATCAAAAAAAAAAAAAAAAAAAAAAAACAGCTAACGTGTCGCCGTGGGAAGAAAACTTTGACGTAAATACAATTTATATACTTCCTGTTTCTTATATTCTCATTTCCTACCCCGGTCGACAACATATACGTTTTCTTATTATAATAGGAATAATTGTACTTTTTGTTTAGTACTTATTTTTTAGTCATATATACTGTTTATATATTATGTCTTTTAACCTCTATTTATGTCCGTCTACGACAAACTATTAATTTAATATATAAAAAGGCTATATGTCTGTCTGTTTGTCTCCATATCTTCAAACTCTATCTCTTCCAAAACTAGAAGTCGCAGAGCAGCGCCAGAGGTCTCAAATGATTAGATTTTTTTTATGGGCCGTTCTTTTATGGGTTTTTAGCCGATTTAAACAGATTTTCAGGGGTCAAAATAGGTCAAGATTGAAAATAAAATCGTTATATATTTTGTACATTCATTTTAGTTTCAGTTCATATGCGTGTCACGTTGGTACAGTGGTAACGTCACCAGCTTTGAATGCTACAGTTTTGCTTTCGATTTCGATTCTAGCTGATGGCGCCCAAATACTTTCTTTTTTACTTTTGAAATCACGACTCTATAATAATATATACAAAATCTGGACAAATTAAAATATCATATTTAAGCGTATTTTACGACTGGGCACATGCTAGTAAATTAAATGTTATTATGTCCAATTATTTCCTTATTCTAATTTTCACTCCCGATGTACACCTGTGTGATCAACAATGACACCCACAAAAAAGTGAACATACGTCAGCTCTTCATCTGGGCATGGATTTTAAAAACCCTGATGGCTTTGTCTGCAAAGGCATCTTACTGATGCAGTTACTCAACTCTCAGACCTTGGTCAAAGAACCAAACACTTTTGTCAAAGACATTTCTTCATATGGTGTGCTGTCATCGAAAAAGCTTCAATGTAACTATACTTTACATATTCCATGCTAGGTAGAGGACAGGTGCTTCTAAGACAAGGGGAAGAACTTCAGAAGGGAGAATTCCTATATTTTTTTTTTATGGAAATCGCTCCAGACAAGGCATGAAGCCACTTGATGTAAGGAGCTAAATAAATAAATGCTTCAAAAACTTGCCAACGATAAGTGTTAGATGGAATAGATTCTGACCTAGAAAACAGCAATTCTTCCACCTTTGTCAGAAACATTGCTTACAGAATGTGAGGATGAAATAAGAGAAGCGAGGGTTACAAAGTTGCCGAAAGTAAACCCAAGATCCACTTTCTACTCTCCTTACATCAGTAGGAAGGGGCATTCGCTATCTCTGTGGTCCATTCTTGCAGTCTGGTCTCTTCTAGGAATGTTGTAATGTTACTACCCGTAATATTAATTGATATTTAATAATACGAGGAGCGTTCCAAAAGTAATACTGTTGCATAGAGGTCCATATTTAAGAGATAGGATGGGGACATTCATATTGATGAGGGGGATACATTTATACGATTGAGATGATAAGAGAGAGAGAGAGAGAGAGAGAGAGAGAGAGAGAGAGATGACATTTATACAGTTCTTATAACACAGAAGAGGGGAGGAGAGATACATTTCTTGTAAGAGTTACATAAAGTTCATAATAACGATGAGGGAGACAAATTTCATATTAAAGATGTTTCACACATTACCTTTTGCTGTTGAATGATGACACGACACAGTTTTACAAAAACATGATGATAACTTCTTTATTATCAAATCGACCGGTCGAAAGATGATGACGTCAAGGAATTCAAAGTCGTACTACATGATTAAACGCTCTTCCTTCGCTTCTAAAGGGACCCTCTTCTGATCATGTCAGCTCGGTCCAACCGACTCTGTTGACTGTTCGATCCGACTCGACTGCCTCTCTGTCTGACTAATTTGCTAATCCCAGGATATATTAAGAAATTCCCTTTCTATTATGACGTCAAATATGTGGTTCAAAACGTGATGAACTCACGTGGTGAACTCACGTGGCTGACACGTTCACACACATACTTCAGCAACAAAGAATTCTCACTAACCTATTTTTCAACCTAACTTATTTTTGAATATATTTTTAAATTCTATTGTTCATTCTTTTCTAGCTGACTTTTTTTGATTCAATTTCCATAAAAGAATGAACAGTTAATTCTTTTTACAACAGACAATATCTATTTCCAAAACGATAGCCAACTTCCAACATTCCAACATTCCAACTCCAAATTTATTCTGAACCTTGCTTACATAGTTCGAATCTCAGTCCTAATCTCATTTTCCACTTATGTTTTTCTTATTTACAAGAAAAGGGGACCCTTTTCTTTTAACAATGTTTCTTATTTTTTTATTCTGTTTGAATGGATCAGAGAGGATTGCAAATTGCATTGTTATGATGTCTGAACTTATGCATTCATGACCTGAAAGTTTCATCGCTCTATTGTAGATATTGATAGCGTGATGCTCTAAGAAAACAACCGCTGTCATGGACGTGTGTCAGAAGCGGAGATGCGTCATTGAATTCCTGGCAAAGGTGCATTGAGAATATGTAGGAAAATAAATTCTGGAGTACAAAAGGTCGCTCGTTTTAATGGTACCACTCCCGGCCATTTTTAAGTTAGAAAACATATGTTGCAATATTTTGAGAGTAATGGGGTATGATCCCACACAGTCGGAAGATTCTATTTATAAACGATGCTGCTAAGAACTGACGAATCAAATTAATTCACATTCTGCTACCAACCAATCAGAAACCAGAATTGCTTCATAAATATTAAACCTTTTCTGGAGCAATTTCACATGTTCTTTCCCGGGTTTCGACACGGTAAGAATATTTTGTTCTGTGGAACTGTCTACTACAAACAAGTCACCTCCCAGGACTTGTGTGTAACAGCAAACCATCTGAAACTGTTCTGAAACTCAAAATGGCTTACACTCCTAGAACATAGAAGGCTTTAATTTTAGAACTACCCTCGTAATAATACTTAGAGTACCTAAAAATATTGGACAGAACTGTACTAAATTTAGTCAGAAGAGTCCTTGGCATGCTGAGTGTGACGAGTGTTCTCATGACAGGTGAATTTATATTATATTTCTATTAGTCAGTCCATTGCAGTGTTTTTCGGAAACTACTAGGCTTATCTGACTGAAATCTTGTATACCCCTTTGCTATGAGAAGGTGCAGCGAACTAAGGATTGTGGCATCCGTTTTTGAAGATTTAGAAATCAATGTGGATTAGTCACCACAATACCACATTTACTCTAAAAATTTGGCATAAAGCACTCATTGTAAGTCAACGAGATATAAATTTTGCCAGTTTTTAAACAGGCTAAAATCTACTAATAAAACAAGTGAAGCGTGCATGGTGAACAAGACATAAAAAAAATTACTATATCAGCATTTGCCCCACTCCCCCATTTAGGCACAAAAGTCCCCAGGGGACATCAAATCCTGGTGAAAATGAACAAACGGTGCAGTTTTAGGCCTTAACATATGTAAATTTGAGTTCTGCACCATGCAAAAAAGAAATGACTAAGTCCATCATTTGCACCCCCAATTTAGCCTCAAAAGTTCCGAGGCCTTAACATTTAAATTTGAGTCCAGCACCATGCAAAACTGCTAAACAGACATACACAAAAAATTTTGGACAAATATGGTAAAATAGCCCCAAAAATGGAGTACTTTTATTAGCCCTAAAAGAGCCCCTGTGGTACACCGAAGAGTTATCGCGAAAAATAGACAAACAAAATTAGTTACTAGTGCACTTATTGATCTGTGCTGAAATAATAACGTTATTATTTAAAAAGCCATTCTTAACATGGGAGGGGAAGGTGTTTTGTACCTATTCTATACTTCAATTTTACAATTGAATAAAAAAAACATATCATAAAACTTTAATTAAACTTGGAAATACGATTTAAAAAATAGCGTGGATCAGTAAGTGCACTAGCACCCAAGATTATATAGAAATCAGTTAGTTACAACTTTTCAGAAAGTTTTATAAAAATCCAAGGCATCAATTTTTTTTAATAAGCACAAAAGTGTCAATTTTAGCCATTTTAACCTGAAAGGCACCCCTAGGGCAGTAATTATAGTTTCCCCGGAAAATCCATTCTGTTACTTTTTTACTCATATCATGTTTAATGTTTGTACAAAATTTCAAAATACTCGAAGGCATAGTTCTTGAGAAAAGTGCAAACAGACGAACGGAGGAGGGTGAATTTACATTTTGCTGGGGGACCAAAAAATTATTATTATAATAAACTCTTATAAGGTCCAGAAAGACCATAATTAACGATGCTCTAGTCCGTCACCTTACAGATGCTAAACTTCCGACTGACAAACAATATGGACTTAGACAGTCCCGTTCCACAGCAGACATCCTCACTGTAATCTCTGAACGTATATACCATTCACTGGACAAAGCGGGGGAGGACAGAGCGGTAGCTCTAGATATATCTAAGGCTTTTGACAGGGTATGGCATGAGGGTCTCCTCAGGAAAATTAAATCATACGATATCACTGGTAGAATACTTAACATAATTAAATCGTTCTTAGATAAGAGAAAAATCCAGCTTGTCCTCGACGGTCGTACATCTAAACAATATGATATAAATGCGGGAGTGCCTCAGGGATCTATCCTTGGACCTCTATTGTTCCTAATATTTATTAATGACCTCCCCGACAAAACTGCCTCTGAGATGGGTATATATGCTGATGACACCACACTCTATAACAGGCATGACAGGAAAACAAATGAACACATAACTAAAAAAATGGCAAAAACACTAGAGGAAGACCTCCAATCTGTAGTGGAATGGGGACATAAATGTATGGTCACATTCAATGCTGCCAAGACTAAACTGGTTTCCTTCAATAATTACAAGAAACCTTCTCTGCCACCAATAGCAATGGCCAACGACTCCCTATCTGAGAGTACATCTTTCAAACTGCTTGGGCTAATGTTCACAGGAAACATGAGTTGGAACAATTACATTGAAAACATTGCCAGGGCCGCTGCGAAGAAGGTAGGCTCTCTCTATCATGCTAGAAAACTACTGACACCTGAAAGTATCCTGTACCTCTATAAGGCCACCATTCGCCCATGTATGGAGTATTGCTGTCACATTTGGGCTGGTGCATCTGCTGCTAGTCTCTCACTCCTAGACAAGGTTCAAAAGAGAGTCACGAATCTGATAGGCCCTGAACTGGCATCTAAGCTTCAGCCTCTGTCCAATCGTCGCCAAACTTGGTTAAAATATCGGTCGCAGTCTAACCTAGAACTGATTTAATTCTAGGATGCCTAAGCCAATGATCAAACTCAGGATTACAGAAAAGGTGAAACTCACACTTTTGGTAATAACTTTGGTTTTTGTCTGTCATAGGGACTCTCTATTGTTAGAGAATGGATAGAGAGAGAGAGAGAGAGAGAGAGAGAGAGAGAGAGAGAGAGAGAGAGAGAGGGAAGAGGTGAGTTATAGTGTAGACACGTTGACCGGAAGTCAATATCAGCTGATTTGATTGCGTGTGAGTCATGTGATCAAGTTAGCTGAATCGATGAGATTTGGTTACGACTTGGATGACAGCGGACGGCTTTGCCGTTGTCTCCTCCCCTTAGCTGGGGGTGGGAAACGAACGCTGACGTGGTAGAAATAAGACCTAGAAGAAGAAACCATAGGCCAAATTCACTTTCCACCTTCTGCAAGACATCTGGGGAAGTGAAATAAACTATAGAACCAATTTCTTGTCTTGGTGTGAAATAAATCTTCGTCCCCAAAAACAGGTATCGAGTCTCCCTCCCAGACGAGAATTTCCAGATGGACCAACGAAGAAGCAGAGGTATGTGAAAATGCATGTCACACATATTCACACTTAACAGCATATGAACATATGTAATAGAAAGACCACTAGAGATCACACACACAACGACATTGACTCTGGTAAGATAATTAAACACACAATCTTTTATAAATAGACACGTTTTAATATATCATCTCCATTCCAATTTCAACCAATATACAACAAACACTCATTTAATGATATGACACAACATAACACTATTTGGTCTATATTGTAGCCAATGAAGTCTCGCATCCTAAATAAGCTTGTAGGCGAAATTTTGACGAAATTTCAATTTTCGATTGTTCCAAATTTGATATATAGATGCGATGCTCTTTATAATAATAACCATCATGCAATATTCCTGACCAATCAGATAAATAGTTTGTTTGTTTTTAGTTATCAACACTTCCATAACCTAACTTCCGGAATACTTCATACAATATGGAGAAGTAAAGTCTAGATAAATGTTGACCCATCCTTACGTTGTTAAGTGGATGCATTCAGTTTCACAACTGACCTACTTATACTTTTTTGTTTCATGAGCTAAATGTTATTAATAAAAAGAGGTTTCTGATTCATCGGAGAAACTGATACGAAGATATCTCGACAAGGAAATCAAGAAATGATTTTCGACCTTACAATCACATACAAGACCATTTCTTCCGTCAGCCTGTCTGTCTGTTCCTCATGACACCATGGCTTCATCAAAAGAAACACCTTTCAATGTTCTATTATTTATGTATTCGTAAGCATAAATCCCTGGTGAATGACTTAGATTAAATAGAGGTTCATCTTTATTTTTAATAGATTCGATCGGAGTTATCTCCCTTGGATATGTATTCCCAAATACCTGAAAGGAATGTTTGTCATCTTGTTCTGTCCACGCGGAGGCACATTCAAAATGAGACACTACCTCTTATTTGAGCGACTTTAAAAGCAAATGGGCGTCTGCCTGATCAGCTTTTCATCTGAACATTTAGTTTGATTTTTTTTCAATCCTGATGGCTTTGTCTATTAGGTATCTTACCTTATTTTAAAGAAAACATTAAATTACTGATTTAATTCTATAATTTCACATGAATATTGCTTGGGCTAATGTTCACAGGAAACATGAGTTGGAACAATTACATTGAAAACATTGCCAGGGCCGCTGCAAAGAAGGTAGGCTCTCTCTATCGTGCTAGAAAACTACTGACACCTGAAAGTATCCTGTACCTCTATAAGGCCACCATTCGCCCATGTATGGAGTATTGCTGTCACATTTGGGCTGGTGCATCTGCTGCTAGTCTCTCACTCCTAGACAAGGTTCAAAAGAGAGTCACGAATCTGATAGGCCCTGAACTGGCATCTAAGCTTCAGCCTCTGTCCCATCGACGAAACGTTGCATCCCTCTGCCTGTTCTACAAGTATTTTAATGGTGAATGCTCTGATGAACTGCAGACACTTGTGCCCCCACGACGTAGACACTCTCGACAAACCTGATAGCAGCTAAATCCCACCCCAACGCAGTAGAGATCCCTAGATGTAAAATATTTTTCTACTCCAGTAGTTTCTTCCCCAGAACCGCTAGATTCTGGAATTCCATTCCAGGTCCCTGCTTCCCCAACTGTACTGACATGCAGAAGTTCAAGTGTAATGTGAACCGACATCTTGCTGCCCAAATCCCTACTTAGTGCCCCAGTAGTTGCTGCCCCTGATAGTAGCCTCCTACACCAAAGTAACAATGTGCCTTGTTTGGGGTGAAAATGTAATTAAAAAAAAAAGAAAAAAAAAAGAACTATTGGTTAGAATTGCAGACTTTGGCATAAAATGTCCTTGAGGTGTAGGGTGTAATCAAATTAAGAACACAATGTCTAAATAAAGCCATAAATTTTCTCCATAAGACTTAGACTAATAATTATCCTTTTGGGTGACCACAGCTTATTTATATCTCCTGAAATCTCGCATGTTATTGGGTACTGGCAGGACCCGTATACCGGCTTTGCCCGGTGGAAAGATGTCACATTAGGTGTATATACATGAGGAGTCTTTATGTTTAAATTTACTAATGCACCAGCAGTTATCAAGGCCAAAAGCCACTCGATGATGAGTGTTAATATTATAATACCCACTTCACGGATTACAATGAACTTTTCCACTTCCTATAAAGACCGGGAGAATATGCCTCTTAGCATTAGGAACACTTGGCAATTAGAGTGACGTGCAACCTCTCTCTTTATTATGCCTGATGTGGTTTTCTTCTGTGTCTTTCTTCCGGATATTTACCGGTCCATAACAGTTAATGAGATGGCTAGATTGCCAGTTGAATGATGAAGAATATCATGAGATGATTGGAAATGATTAATGGAATGAGCAAAATTTGATTACTTATAGGGACAGTTTATGACAAGTATTTGTTGACATTGGACTTGAAGATGACTGTGCTGTGTGAGAGGGATCCCGTGGTAATATCTTCTATAGATTGGAAGTTTTAGAATTTACTTTTTTTTTTTTTTGCTTTGTTTTAATATTAAAATCTTCAAAGTTGTAATTCTTACCGTCTTTGAGTAATTTATCAAGAGTGGAATGGTCCCAGTATTTGCTCCATGTAGACAGGTAGCGCTTGGCAGAGAATCCTGGTCGGAATTGTCGGTGCAGATTATCAATATTGGTCAACAGCTGGACGTAGTTGTGGTTTCGCTGCTATGAAAATTAAAAACAATGTCAGCAAAAGGCGGGAGTGTTAATTAATAAAAGAAAAAAAGTAAGGAACAAGAAATAAAGAAAGAAAGAAAAAAGGAAGAAAGAAAGAAAGAAAGCAAAAAAGGAAGAAAATAATAAAGACAGAATAAAAGAATGGCATGAAGAAGAAAGTGTAAACGAAGGGAGATATTAAAACAGAAGAAGAGAGAAAGAAAAGAAAGTATCAAAGACGGGGAAAATGGAAAGAAAAAGCAATGAAGAAAAAGAAAAATGTAAGAAAAATACGAAAAAAGAAGGAAAGAACAAATAAATTTAAAAAGTAAAAGAAGAAAGAAAAAAAGAAAAACAAATATAGATAGGCTAACATTTAAAAATTAAAATATTAACTTTAAAATGAGTTACGTCTATAATTACACTAGAATGATACCAGTCCCAGTATGAGCAAAAATAATTTCCCAAACACAGCAGTTTTGCACAATTTTTATCTCCCCTTGCGAAAATTAATATGAAGATATAATACTAAACCTTATGTCTAGAGTCCTTAATGCAATTTGGATCAAAATCCATTACATAATAATGATTCTAAAAGATGTATCAAACGTAAGCTTAAGAAGGGGGGTAAGAAGAAATTGAAATTCAAGGAATATTGTTTAATTGTTGAATATGGATAAAATTTAATGTAAATTTGAGATATTTGAATTTTCAAATTAGATTTTATGCCCATAATGTACCCTGTAAAAATCTCTTTAAAATATTCCAAAGAAATTAGGATTTGAGGATTTTTTTTTATTAATTAATGTCTAATAGCTAGTGTTAAATTTTCACAAAGATCGGAAGCATACGAATTTTATCGACGGTTTCCACTCCCCCTTTGCTTTCTTAACTTAAAACTAAATAAAACTATCTATAACCCACGTTTAGACCCATTACGGCTAGCAGCTGCATACCTAATTTTATAATGATGAGTTCATTAGTGTAAGATTGGATTCTTGTAAGTAAAAAAAAAATATTCGAGCTGAGATCGAAATTGAAATCTAAAGGCAGTGAGTCAAGTACGATAATCATTAGGCCAGCTTGACACGATCTTTAAAAAGTATTTTCAAACCTACTTATTCTTAACATAATGTGAACGATTTGCCATGCGCAGTCGTGAAACAGCAAACAGATAACAATCCGATGACTCTCACATACCATTATTTCAATTTTGACCCTTAGCAGCCCTTTTTTCCGAATGAAAACCGATTAAAAGGTTTTCCACATTTCTGAATACCCTATATACCCATAATTTCAAGTCTGTAGATAGAAAATTCGTTAAGTATATAGGTTGAAAATTGTTCACCCACACGCACGCACATTCTTACTTTTATAGATGTATAGATGGAGACGATTCCAATATTTTTTCACGATTCCGATACAATTACCAATTCTGTCCAAAATTCTTGACTCTGATACGATTACCGATTCCGGTTCCTTATTAATATCTAAATATTTAATTATAAAATGGTTATTTTATCCCGATTACCGTAAAAACAAATCTTAAATGTACACATATGTTATCAAATGTGAAACAAATTTGTGAGAGGATGATCTATAGATGATCTATATTTACTAATCCTTCAAAATCAATAAATATTCATTATTTTATCATTATTACCAGCAATGGAAGATTTTTTTAAAATAAAATCAAATTTAAAAAATCATAATTAAAGGAATCGTTTCCGGCAACAGAAAATAGACACATTTTTTCCCCTCGATTCCAATACCGATTTCAGTACCCCCAAAAAATATAATAAATTTATATCTTAAAATATTGCAGCATAAGGAATTTTTTTTTTAATTCAATTTATAACATTACATAATCAATTCTTAATGCTGCAATATTTTAAGTTATAAATTTAGGATTTGTTTCACTTTACACATAGATTCGAAAAAGTTGTCAAAAAACAAATATATAACAAATAAATGTTATCAAAGGCAAGATAAGTTACTTTTCTACCAAACTGGATAATTTTTTAGTGTTTTTATTCAATGTAACATGTTTATTCAGCACGAAAACATACAGTGTTTACCGATGTATTGGAAATTTCAAAATGGCGCCCGACTCTCTCTCTTTAACACGGTAAGTTTGGGAAAAGGTGTTATAAATAAAAAAAACTAGACAAAATACTGTTAGAAAGTCACTCAATATATGTTACCGTGACATAGGTTGACATATATTCGGTGGGTTTTTATATGTATAGTAATACAAACCCTAAATTTATTATACTTTTTACTAGAATATCTTGTCCCTTTTCTTTTCCAGTTTTAACAACTAGTCCTTTACTTTTCCATGTTTAAGCTTAACCATATTACTTTTCATGCTCACATTTTTCTATTGTAATGTCATATACGTCACTATTAGAGGGTGTTAAAATTGTCGAAATTTGCTCAAAGTTTCAAGATAACAATTTCAATTCTACTCCGCCTTATTCCCAACCAAAGCAGCACTCATCCTAGGCGGGTTGAACCAACTTCTTCCAAAGTAGGAAGTTTCATGGGAATATCAAAACCATATGCGGTCCCCAGTCGCTTGTATATCCTTGTCAGAGGAGAGGACTACGTTAGGCTTTTGCAGTTCTTGCAGGGAGGTGCCGGGGTCCTCCTACATACAGCGCCTCATATTCTCAAATCAGAAAAAGATGTTTTGTAACTATTTTGTACTTTCACCTAACAATTAAATAAGCTTCTTTCTTAGAACTGCACGCCTATTGAACTCTGTTCCGTCTGCCTGCTTCCCACCTGACTACAACTTGGATGTCTTCAAGTCCAACGTTAACAAATTCCTAATGAACCGCCCCCTTAAGTAAACACTTCATCAAATCTCCACACTAGCGTAATGTACTTGCAATAACCCTTATCCCTGAGTGGCTTCCAGGCTTTGATAAGTGGTTATCACTATGTAAAAAAAAAAAAATAAAATAAAATAAAAAGATGCTGTAAAAATTGAAATTAACTTGAGAATCCAATCTAAAAATAGCACTGTTCGTATTCTGCATAAGTACCCATTGCTTTTCGAATAAATATCACTGATGATGATCATCATCGTCATAATTCATTCATTTATTCAAGTCCAGACATTTTTTTTTTCAAATGGTGGGCAAAAATTTCTATTGTCCTTTGTTTTCCTAATAAATACGGTTATTTACATCCACTTTAAAAGATTTCCGATCTTTGAATGGAGTCTCTGTCATGGCAACCAATGAATACTTTACCTAAATCCTTACTTTGGTCCCCTGACAAAAGGAGGGTGAAACTGTAAATTCACCCTTGTTCGTTTGTCCGTTCGTCTGTCCGCATTTTTCTCAATAACTATGCATTGGAATTTTTTTGAAATTTTGCACAAACATTAAACATGATATGAATAAAAATGTAATAAAATGGATTTTCCAGGAAAACTCCGGTTGCCCTGCTAGGGGTCCCTTTAGGGGTAGAATGGCTAAAATTGACACTTTTGTGTTTATTAAAAATAAAATTGATGCCTTGGATTTTTATCAAACTTTCAAAAGTTTTAACTAACTGATTTCTATATAATTTTGTTTGTCTATACTTCACGATAACTCTTCGGTGTGCCACAAGGGCTCTTTTAGAGTGAATAAAAATAAAAACACTCTATTTTTGGAACTATTTTACCATATTTGTCCAAAATTTTCTGTGTATGTCTATTTAGCAGTTTTGCATGGTGCTGCACTCAAATTTACATATGTTAAGGCCTTGGGGACTTTTGGGGCTAAATGGGGGGGACAAATGATGGACTTAGTGATTTCTTTCTTTTTCATGGTGCAGAACTCAAATTTACATATTTTAAGGCCTAAAACTGCACTGTTTGTTCATTTTCACCAGGATTTGATGTTCCCTGGTTACTTTTGGAGCTAAATGGAGGGGGGGGCAAATGCTGAACTTAGTCATTTTTTTAATGTCTCATTCACTGTGCGCTCACGAGGGACCATACATGCTTCAGTTGTTTTACAAGGAAGTCACCACTTATCAAAGACCGAAGGCCACTCGAGGATAAGTGTTAATGAATGTAAGGTAGTAGTTTAGTGATTGTTAATGGTGTAGATTGGGTAGAACTTGATTATTTAAGGGGATGACTCAACAAGAACTTGTTTACATTGGACTTGAAGGCTACCATATTGTAGTCAGCCGGAAAGCAAGTCAGCAGAACAAAGTTTCACAGGAGGGTAGTTCTAGGAAAGAAACTTTGTCCATGGAATCTGTCTTTAGATTTAGGTACAGATAGAGAATGGGAGGGAAATTGTTGAAAGCGGTTGTGGGTAATTGAGTATTTTTGTGAAAGCTTGGCAGGGGGGGGGCATAAATTGAGGCTGAGATGAGTACTTGCCATAAAAATAAGGACAAAGCAGAGACAGGCTCACAACATCTCTTCCATGAGAAAGAGGTTGCAGGGAAGAGAAAATGGCATCACCTACTAGTTTTCGAAGTCGGTTTTAAACTTTGCCGAGCAGCTCCTGCACAGATGTGCCAAAATTTGTATGAAAACCAATGTAAGGTATTTCCCCGATTCAAGTTTGAAGTAATTTTCTTTGTTTTTGTTTTCTTGGGTCACTGCTATTAATTGACGCTATTAAGAGAGGAGGGGGGGGTAAAGGTAAAAGAGAATGTAATAAAAGTGAGAAGTCCAGACATTTTTTTCAAGGGGGATAGAAAGGAAGGAAGGAGGAAATAAATCTTAAGGCGGAGAAGGTAGGAAGGTAAGAAAGAAAAGAGGAGAAAGTTGAAAAGGCGTTAGGAGAAGCAAGGAGGAAGTGGGTTAAACAGAAAGGAAAAAGGATGAATAGAAGGAAGTTGAGAAGAAAAGGAGGAAGAGAGAGGGGAAATGGCGTGAAAGAAAGGAAGATAGAAAATGAAGGAAGGGAGAAATGAATGGAAGGAAGTCAGGAAGAAAGAGAGAGTACAAAGCAAGAGAAGATGAAATAAGGTGGGGGGGAAGAGAGGAAGGAAAGAAGGAATGGATGGAAGGAAGTGAAAAAGAAAATAAAGAGGAGAGAGTGTAAAGGAAGCAGGATGGAAGGAAGTGAAAAAGAAAATAAAGAGGAGAGAGTGTAAAGGAAGCAGGAATGTAAGGAAGCAACGGAACAAAGAAAGAAAGGGAACCCAAATGGAAGGAAGGAAGAAAGAGAGGGATAAATGACGAAAGAGATGAAAAGAAAAAATGAAGGGGGAATAAATGGAAGCAATTGAAGAAAAAGGAAAAAGTGCGAATGGGGGAAAGGAAGGAAGCAGGAAATGAATAGAAGTTGAGAATGAAATGAGGGGCAGGGGGGGGGAAGAAGAGAAGGATGAAAGGAAGTGGAGGAGGAAGGCAGGACGATAGGAAAGAAAGGAAGAAACTGTGTGTGAAAGAAACATCGAATTCAAAATCAATGTGATTCTTCTCCTAAACAGTTATCGGAGACTAACGAGCTGTCAATCCGAAGCGAAATAGTTTTAAAATGTCCGTTCCAAATATTTTCAACAGAAACAGCGAGAAACTGGCTTTCATTTTTAGCGGCTTTTTGATACGCTTATCACTTGGGATATTTAAACAGCTGACGTGAGTTTATCCTAAATAGGTATCTCAATAGTAAGAAACTTGGGAATATATATATATCAAAGAACCTACTGTTGATTTTATATGTCTGGTCTTTCTGCTTGTTAAAATTAAGAAGTCAAGTATCATGATCAATTTTGCTTTAAATAAAAAAAAACATTCACTTTGAATGCGCACCTGTTATATCAAAGAACATACTATTGATTTTATATGCTGGTCCTTTCTGCTTGTGTGGTAATAAAACTTCCCAAATGCACATGTGATATTAGGCTGTATAAGGTGTTAATTTTGATCAAAATCGACTGTTCCTTCTTTCATTTGATTTTTTTTTTAATCGATTATTGATACTTATCGAAGACATTTCGATACAAAATCTACCTAAGAACACTGTCGGAGCACTGCCAGAAGACTGTTATATACATAAAGTACATTCGTGTGAAATTTCATAAAAATCCCCCAGCCGTTTCGGAGTTCATAGGGAAGCAACTCACACACAAAAGACAAAGTTATATATATATATATGTTTTATTTTTTTATTGCCGTTTTATCTGCTTAGTTACACATGTTTCGGTTACCGAATCGTCCAGTAACTTCATCAGACATTACAGACATTATATCTTCTTTTATTGAACACTCTTAATAACCTTGTTAAATTCATTAGTTATTACTCTTGAATACATTTAACCTGGTGTGTGTAATATATATGTGTGTGTGTGTGTGTGTGTGTGTGTGTGTTTTAACAAAAACCAAGAGGTCAAAGAATGGGTTGATAGCAACAAATAGTGTATTTCATCGTTAGTTACAATTGTTTCAAGGCTATTTGAACAAATCCAAACATCATGTCGTTTGAAATATTTCACACGAACAGACTTTCTTCAGACTTATTGAATAAAAAACACTTTAACAATAAAACATTATGGAAACCATTTCCCTTATAAGGAAAGGAAAACAAGCAAAAAATATTTTACCTATATCGCATCCTTGCGAAGTATTTTTTTTTTAATGTTCAATCAATTATGAAAAATAAAAATTTTAAATGCAGCAGCAGCACGTACCTGATTCCGACACTACAAAATAGACTAAAATAATTGTTTGCGGATATTTACCTGATTCAGAAAGAAAAAATAGACAAAAAAAATGTTTGTGGATATTTAACTGCTTCAGAAAGAAAAAATAAACAAAAAAAAATGTTTGTGGATATTTACCTAATTCAGAAAGAAAAAATAGACAAAAAAATGTTTGTCGATATTTACCTGATTCCCAAACGCCAAAATAGACTGAGCAAATTCATCAACAGTTCGGCGATCAACATCCAATGGTTCTCTATTTTGTTTTTCTTCTTGCTCCTCGATTCCAATCGACAGCTGTCCATTGTCTTCTTTCAGACAAACACCGTCCCACCTCCTGTTCTTATTGGCAAGGTCCTCCGAAAATAACAGAAGCGCACCCTTTCTAGTAGTAAACGTCTTTGGCAAGATTATTTCCTTATTTGCAATGGGGACGGCGGAGGCATTATTGTTATGTTTAGATATTGAAATCGGGTGTTTGATTGGAGGTAGCTTTGGAGGATTTCGGAGAGATGACAACTGAAAATCTTTTTTCGACTTTTCCACCCAATTGAAATAATCCTTGATAAAAAAAAAAAAAGAGAAAAAAATGCCAAATTAAAATCTCCAATATCAAATTTAAACTTTTGAGCACTAATTGTATCTTGACACAACACACCAGAGTAAAAAATAATCACAAAAATACTAGGAATTAAATGCTTTGAGCAATGTTAGTAAAGTACTTGAGTATGTTAATTTCTATTTTGGTACTTATGCAGAATACGGACCGTACTGAAATAATAACGTTATTATTTAGAAACCCATTCTTAACATGGGGAGAGGGTAACTATTCTATATCTCCACCTAAAATTTGATAAATAAAAGATACCGTAAACTTGAATATAACTTGAAAACCCTACCTAAAAAATATCAATGCTATATTTGGAGTTATTTGTAGGGGAAAATAAGTTAACTCTGTTATATATGTTGTAGACAGACTACTTTTCATTGTGTCAAAAAATCTTTCTTTTTTTTTTTTTTTAATGTTTTCCCATGAAGAGATATACTTAAATATTTGAAGAAATGAAATGTGAGGGGTGTACTCACTTTTGTGATACACTGTGTGTATATATATATATATATATATATATATATATATATATATATATATATATATATATATATATATATATATATATATATATATAACTACTTAATTTACTTTTACTCACATAAAATTAATATACGAAAGTATAGATTTATGCGTAAACTTTAAGTATTTACTTCAAAAGTGCTCAATAGCCATGACCCGTTGGATCAGTATGTTATATTACCTATGGAATTAATATATGAGCGTGACATTTGTGACGTAAAGAAAATAGTTTTTGTAACATAACAGAAACATTTCTATGAAGATATGTTTGCTGCAAAGCTAGAAATTAAAACATGAACCGATAGCTATTACGTGAGGGGTGTACTCACTTTTGTGATACACTGTATATATATATATATTTTTTTTTTTTCATTTTTCTTCCTTTGAAGATTGTAATGCTGGATATGGGGCAGCCAAACCAGCTGCCAACATTGCCCTGCTTTTTATTGAAACCAACCGAGAGCTCTTTTTAGTATTCTTGCTGTTCCCTTAAGTGCAATTGTCTGGATCTCTTTTGCACTTGGTTCACCAGGAATATTAGTAAGGTAGGACTTCAGGTTCTTCTTCATAAGCCCTGTAGCACCTATGATAACTGGTATGATTGATATGTGTATGCGTGTGTGTGTGTGTTTATGGAAAAATATGTTTCTTCAATTATATTTCACCTTTCATTTATACCAATCCTTTAATTTATGAAGCTCAGTGTAACTACAGAGCATATAAAAATAAATGACAAAAGACTATATTCCAAATTTCAAGGTGTTGACCATCTTAACGTTTATTTCTTTAAGTATGTTGAAATGTTTCATTCTTGATAACACCTGTTTCGTAGCGCAGAATCATTCATGTAATTATTATGTCAAAATTCAAAAATTGGCATATAAGTACATGAATGATTCTGCGCTATGAAACAGGTGTTGTCAAGAATTGAACACCTCAACATAGTTAAAGAAATAAACGGTAAGATGGTCAACATTTTGAAATTTGAAATATAGTCTTTTATCATTTACATACATACATATATATATATATATATATATATATATATATATATATATATATTTAAAGGAGATTAGAACAATAGTATAAAGAGCTGAGTGTATTTCAATGTAACAGTGAAATTACTAGTTTAATTAAAATACAGGAAAGAGAAAGTGCTCGTTGTAATTTAGATATATAATAAGCTCGATAGGTAAATATCCTAGAGCTAATTCAATACTTTTACTTTTTACTTTTAATGCTAGGTTTATTTATGGTGTCTTTTAAATTTAATAAAACCCCCTCAAAATTTGCTGACGAGGAGACCTTGCTTATTAAAAAACTATATGTAATAATTATTGTCCGTAACTTGATGTCTACCACAATAAAAAGCACTGTTTTCCGAAACGATCGTACAGATAATTGATTTTGTTGTTGTTCCTTCTTATGAAACGGATTTTTAATTTAATTATAATTTGATTTTTAAATTTTAAATTATCAATCACATTAGTTTATATATATATATATATATATATATATATATATATATATATATATATATATATATATATATATATATAAACGAGATAAGACACTGATAGAATTCAGATGAAAATCCTGATAGATATCACTTTCTCCCATGGGCCTATTTTCTGCCCACCCGGATTTGT
This sequence comes from Euprymna scolopes, assembly GCF_053919585.1. Taxonomy (NCBI): domain Eukaryota; kingdom Metazoa; phylum Mollusca; class Cephalopoda; order Sepiida; family Sepiolidae; genus Euprymna; species Euprymna scolopes. Next base: position 64,478,555 of record NC_136511.1, read on the forward strand.
AACCCCGAATGACATTGGACTCCTTCCGATAATGGACTACCCAGGTTTTATCAACTTCTCTTTTCGTATAATTTTCTCCATACAATTATCCACAACCACTCAAAAACTATTTTCAATAATTGTGCTGAAAAGCAAAATAGCGTCCATTCGCAGCTGAACATTTTGCTAACTGCATTTCATTTCCTCTGATGATATAAGCCATTGTTGAAAATCCATGGATTAAGGAAATTAAAATAACCCCTTCTATATAGTCCTTTGTCAAGCAATAAATTCTTAAATCGAATATATGCCTCTATATGTTGTTTTTTTTTTTCAGAATTTAAAATTAAACCACGAAGCATATATATATATATATATATATATATATATATATATATATATATATATATATATATATATATATATGTATTGCTTCAAGCCGGAGATTGAAATTCGACCGTCGAGCTGACAATCTGCACCTCTGTCTTTGCGCAATCCTCCAGCACCGACCCAATGTAAGCGAAATATAGATGTGAACAATGTAAATATTTTTCAGCGAGCCTGAGAACTCGAATTAATTTATACCTAATGAGAAATGTCTTATGTTAGTGGCTTGGCAAGGCCACAGGGGAGACAACCAAGCAATTCAAAGCAAAATTCATCCCAAAGCAGCGGAAATAGAGCTGGGGTTCCTAGGACACTATATAGATAAATGTATGCTAATTTGGACATAATTTATTTATAATTTATTGCTTTGAAAATATAGGTACTTTTTAATTAATTGTCATAAAAATTTAACCATAGAATAGTATTATAATCTCCTAAAAGCCTGCAAATTTTTATGTAGTTTCGACCCATAGAACCAAAGATATAAACATTTCAGTATTCAATTTGGCGACGAGTATAGATATATCTATATATAGATATACCACTTGGGGGGGGGGGCACAATTTTATAAGTTCGAAATCTCAGCAACTACTAATCAGAATTTAACAAATAAAGGCTCGTTGGAAACAATGGAAAATAATGGGCTATGTGACATTTGCCCTTAAGGTCGCACATTATTGTATCAAGAAGAGGGGGACCGCTTTTCTATATTAATTTAACGTCAAATGAGCACTCACTTTATGGCCACTTTTAATATAAAATGGACGTTCATTTTACGTTACATTAATATAGAAAAATGATCCTCCATTTCATAATGTTTTCATATTTTGGAAACTACTCGTTTCCTGGGATTTTTACTGTTATTTTCGTTTTCAGCACCCTCGAAAACGTTTACTGGTGGTAATTTTAAAGGATTTTTCGTGGGTGGAAAGATACTGTACTTCAATTATAGTCATTTATTTTCCTAGTTTTGCATATGAATTACAAAATATCTTTCCCCCAAAACTCTGGTCTTGATGGAGGGGAGACAAAAACTTGCTGCTATGGTTTCAAATGATCTGAAATAACAGCAAGGGGAGACTTGATTCCAAATATTTCTCATAACTTTAGTTTTCATACATAAAGTAAATTTCACAGTGTATAAAGATGATTTGATACTGGTGATATTTATAATCGTACCTTATTTCCAAAATAAGGAAGATATAAACATATGAGAAATATTTGGAATCAAGTCTCCCCTTGCTGTTATTTTAGATCATTTCAAACCATAAACGATAATACGGTTAACTTAGCATCTTCATCTTGAAGATCTTGTTTCTTAGGAAATCGCCCATATTTTATTTTGGACGTAAACAAATAATACTTTTAATTTTTTTGTTTTTGTTTTTTGTTTGTTTGTTTGTTTGTTTGTTTTATTTTAACAGTAATGTATGGACATGCAGAGAGGTAGAGCCTCGAAACATGTATGTCCGTAGAGTACTGTTTTAAAAAATAATAAATAAATAAATAAATTTTATATATATATATATATATATATATATATATATATATATATATATATATATATATATATATATACGAGCAAACAGTTAATAAAACATGTTAAAAAAACACTTTGAAATGAGTTAAAACCATATTTAATCTGTATTGAATATATATTAGTGATGGGACGATTCCAACGAAATTCCCGATTCTGATACAATTACGATTCCGATTCTTTGTAAATCTCTAAATATTTTACTATAAAGTTGTTATTTTGCCCCGATTACTGTAAAAACACATCTTAAATGTGCATATATTTTTTAAAACGTAAAAACACACTTTATATATATATATATATATATATATATATATATATATATATATATATATATATATATATATTAAATTTATTTATACAAACATTAATGGCTACATATGTGCATACATGTTTCTGTAATCACCCGCGTTGGGGGATTACGTCTTCAGGACAAGAATTACCGTCGAAACTGATATTTCAACCAAATACATTTTCCTATTTCGTTTGTCAAGTTAGAATGTAACCTGGGTGAGAGTCATAAAACGGTAAGAGGACAAGTGAGGTCTTTGAAAATAATAAACATCTTTTTCATTTCCCTTTCCCCTTATCCAATTGAGCACTCTTTTGGTAGGCACATGTTGTTTCATTGGATGTACTTCTAGGAAACTAAACTCTACTGGCTATATATACATATATATATATATATATATATATATGTATATATATATATATATATATATATATATATATAATTGTAGGATTTCTAGTTAAATTCTGTGAAGTTAAAATATAGCATTTTTTGACAAAATATTTATTGTTTGAAACAAGAAATAAACCAATATTGTATATAAAACTAATCTTCATCACTATTCCCTGGACACTATTCGAATCGTGCAACTCGGAATGCATATCCTTTTCTTGGTTGACTCAATTCTCGCGTTGGATCACTTTAAACTATTGATGTCCTTATGTTCTTTTCAAAAAATATTTTAAAACTAATTATCAAAATATGTGTAAAAATAGCAAGATTCATGATGATTCATAATGATTATTTTGCTAAATACATTTCCTCTGAAGATATGAGCCATGCATTGAAAACCCATGCATTAAGGAAATAACTTTAAATTTCTTGTATCCCTTGTTTCAAACAATAATCTTTTGTTGAAAAAAAATCCATACTTTTACTTCACAGAATTTAACTATAAATCCTACAATTTTTATTTTGCTCTATCTTGTAGATTGAGCTATTTTATTTGGCTGGGATTTTCTCATAAAAATATTCCTCTCAACAATATTTTATAAGAATGCAAACCACAAGATTAATTAATCTGTGATTTAACTCATTTCATTGTTCGAATATATATATATATATATATATATATATATATATATATATATATATATATATATATGTGCTTTTTTTGCATATATATATATATATATATATATATATATATATATATATATATATATATATATATGCAAAAAAAAGCAGGCTCCTTCAGTCTTTGACAGACTATAGATACCCACAAAGGGGTGCCTGCGCGGGAAGTTTTTGTGATAGGAGGTGTGCAATCTCCAACCACATTTCTCCTGAGACGACATTGTTAAATACCAGTGGCAAGTAAAGTACAGGACGGCTGGAAACAAATACCAAGTTAAGTGAAGAGCACATACAGCGCCTAGAATTCCTAAATGGTCACCCATCTGATACTAACCAGGCCCAACATTGCTTAATTTCGGTGATCTGACGAGAACCAGTGTGTCGATGCGATTATGTCGTACAGCATATTATATATATATATATATATTTGTCTTTACATAAACAGTACTTTGTTGCTACACAATAATGAGCATGTTTCAGTCTATTAGTATTTACTAACTAGATACCTCATCAGGCAACAACCTTTATTTTCGAAAACGGAATTCTAAATGAAGGGCGAAAGTTTATCCTCAGCAAAAGAAGTTTTTTTTTTATCATGAGTGTGTAGATTCAGCTTCGGGGAGAGCGGGGTTGAATTGGGTGCGAATTTGTTAGTTTATTCATTCTCGTATCTGTTTATTTACTTATTAATCGGTGACTTTATTCATTTTCGTGTTGGTGTTAGGGCGTTAGAGTTTGTTGGTTGAGGGGATTTAGTTCTAAATCTAGAGCTATACAGGTGTTATCTAAAACAAGTGAGAGGCTCGTTCGTCCATGTCAAGGGTCAGTGTGTCATAAAATTCCCTTTTTTAAAGTTTATTTCAATTTAATATGCTTATCTCTGAGAAGAGGTTAGGAATTTACCCAGGTCTGTTGAATTTTGTTTGGGCTTCCAGTGAACGGTTGAAGGGAGGGAAGGGGGTTAGAGGCGTAAAAAGAGAAAGGAGGTGGTAGGGGGAGATGGAATAAGGAAGAGGAAATAAGAACAGAAGAGAAGGTGGCATCATTTAATAGCTTTGTTTTATCTTACTTAAACAAAATCGGTTTCTTTTGGACCTCCTCAATATTAATTTCTATTTCGTTTGTTCATGTAATGTTGATTCATTAATTTGTGTATTAGTAAATTTATTAAAGACTTTTTTAATGATGGCAATTGCAAAACTCAGGGTATATATCATTTCTAAACTTATGATGGTTAAATTTAGCCTTTTTATGCATGGTTTTACTCAGGAAACGTGTAGTTTTGGATTTCGTGAATGTTGGACTTCAGTAGATGAGGATGTGTAGGTGTTCAACTGTCGGATATTGCATATGGGTCGTGTTGGAGTTGAATATATTGGGGAGTAATTCGCAAGTGAGAGAGCAGATGTGATTTGTAATGTCTGCAATTTATGGAAGGTTCTTGTTTTTTATTTAAGAGTTTATAATAATCCGCGGAGTTTCGAAGAAATACTTTCCTTCTCATCAGAGGGTAGGAATTAGTAAAATGCGGGATCGGATTTTGCATACAAAAGTATTTGATGAAACTTCAAGTAAGTCAAAGATCTTACTTGATAACAAAAAGTGAAGCAGAGGGAATATGGTGAAGAAAAAGGTCATTTCACGTGAATGGATAGTCTGGTGAAAGGTAAATTATCCAATGACGGTAAAATCCAAAAATGTAAATCCAAGAAAGTTAATTAAATTTCCATTCGCACAAGTAAAATCCAAGGAAACCACGTAATTGGAAATTGGTCTAAAATAATCCAAAAGGCCGAAATCCATGGAATAATTCACAAATATGTACAAGAAAAAGGGGAAAAATTCCAATAATAATAAATGGAAAAAATAAATAAAATAAAATAAAATAAAAATAAATAAATAAAAAATAAAATAAAATAAAATATAAAATAAAAAATAAATTTATAATATATATATTTATAATATATATATATATATATATATATATATATATATATATATATATATATATATATATATATGCCGTACGGCATAATATATATATATATATATATATATATATATATATATATATATATATATATATATATATATATATATATATCACGATCACTTACACGTTTTTTCTATTCACTCGCAAACAAGGCATATTGCCACTGAAGCAAACTCCAAAAACACAATAACGCTTTAATCATATAGAGCTTCACGTAAAATTCTTGTGACACAATTATAATACGATGTATATCTGTCAAAGGGAGAGTCTTCTGGCAACCGTCAACAATTTTATAAAACGCAAAGATCCCATTGTATGCTAGAGAAGCAGTATACAAAATACACGCCCGACCTATACTCTTATATGGCCGTGAAACTTGATCAATGACAAAACACTAAGACTACAGCGTCTCACATAGAAAAAAAATGGTGTTTTGATGAATGTATTTAATTATTGTTTTGTTTCGTTTTATTGGCGAATACCGTTGGAAATTATGGTTCACCTGTAACTAATGCGGCGCACTCGGTGTTTCTCGTGAATCAACGAGTAACCTGCGCACTTCAATTCTTATTTTCAATTTTTATAATTTTCAAGTTGAGAATAAAATAAACGTTCAATTTCATTTAAATGGATGTTAAAAATACTATTCACTGTACACGCGTGCCAACGTTTTAATTTTAATGGGTGTAATATTCACTCTACACGCGTGCCAACGTTTTCATTTTAATGGGGGTAATATTCACTCTACACGCGTGCCAACGTTTTCATTTTAATGGGTGTAATATTCACTCTACACGCATGCCAACGTTTTCATTTTAATGGGTGTAATATTCACTCTACACGCGTGCCAACGTTTTAATTTTAATAGGTGTAATATTCACTCTACACGCGTGCCAACGTTTTAATTTTAATGCGTGTTATATTCACTGTACACACGTGCCAACGTTTTCATTTTAATGGGTGTAATATTCACTCTACACGCGTGCCAACGTTTTCATTTTAATGGGTGTTATATTCACTGTACACGCGTGCCAACGTTTTAATTTTAATGGGTGTAATATTCACTCTACACGCGTGCCAACGTTTTCATTTTAATGGGTGCTATATTCACTCTACACGCGTGCCAACGTTTTCATTTTAATGGGTGTTATATTCACTGTACATGCGTGCCAACGTTTTCATTTTAATGGGTGTAATATTAACTCTACACGCGTGCCAACGTTTTCATTTTAATGGGTGTTATATTCACTGTACACGCGTGCCAACGTTTTCATTTTAATGGGTGTAATATTCACTCTACACGCGTACCAACGTTTTCATTTTAATGGGTGTTATATTCACTCTACACGCGTGCCAACGTTTTCATTTTAATGGGGGTAATATTCACTCTACACGCGTACCAACGTTTTCATTTTAATGGGTGTTATATTCACTGTACACGCGTTCCAACGTTTTCATTTTAATGGGTGTTATATTCACTGTACACGCGTGCCAACGTTTTCATTTTAATGAGTGTTATATTCACTCTACACGCGTGCCAACGTTTTCATTTTAATGGGGGTAATATTCACTCTACACGCGTGCCAACCTTTTCATTTTAATGGGTGTTATATTCACTGTACACGCGTCCCAACGTTTTCATTTTAATGGGTGTAATATCCACTCTACATGCGTGCCAACGTTTTAATTTTAATGGGTGTTATATTCACTGTACACGCGTGCCAACGTTTTAATTTTAATGGGTGTAATATTCACTCTACACGCGTGCCAACGTTTTCATTTTAATGGGTGTTATATTCACTCTACACGCGTGCCAACCTTTTCATTTTAATGGGTGTTATATTCACTGTACACGCGTGCTAACGTTTACATTTTAATGGGTGTAATATTCACTGTACATACGTGCTAATGTTTTATACATACGTGCTAGTGTTTTCATTTTAATGGGTGTTACATTCACTGTACATACGTGCTAACGTCTTCGTTCTAATGGGTGTTATATTCATTGTATATACGTGCTAACATTTTCATTTTAATGGGTGTTATATTCACTGTACACGCGTGCCAATGTTTTCATTTTAATGGGTGTTATATTCACTGTATATACGTGTTAATGTTTTCATTTTAATGGGTGTTATATTCACTGTACATACGTGCTAACGTTTTCATTTTAATGGGTGTCATATTCACTGTACACGCGTTCTAACGTTTTCGTTTTAATAAGTGTTATATTCACTGTACATGCGTGCCAACGTTTTCATTTTAATGGGTGTTATATTCACTGCACTCGCGTGACAACGTTTTAATTTTAATGAGTGTTATATTCACTGTACGTACATGCTTACGTTTTCATTTTAATGGGTGTTATATTCACTGTACATACGTGCTAACGTTTTCATTTTTATGGGTGTTATATTCACTGTACACGCGTTCTAAAGTTTTAATTTTAATGGGTGTTATATTCACTGTACACGCGTTTTTAGTGATATTTATATCCATGTTTGGTGTATGGAAATGCAAAAAAAAAAAAAAAATAACGATTTACTAAAAAACGTTTTATTTACTGGATACTTTTCCGGTATTCACCGGAAGTTATTATCTCCCTTATTAAGTTCGATTTACTCTGTGTGTGTGTGTGTGTGTGAGAGAGAGAGAGAGAGAGAGAGAGAGACAGACAGACAGACAGACAGACAGACAGACAGACACAGAGACAGAGACAGAAACAGGCAGGTAGGAAGGCAGGCGGTTCGAAATGAAGCTTATGACCTAGCGGATGTTTTAGTGATATTTATATCCATATTTGGTGTATGGAAATGCAAAAAAAAATGCCAAAAAATAACGATTTACTAAACAACGTTTTATTTACTGAATATTTTTCCGGTACAAGGACTCAAGTTTGACAGCTGGGCAAACATGGGTGCTTGTTGAGAAAAAATCTTTTTGCGCCGTGATTTGGTTTCTATTATCTAATATAGAAACGGCTATATGTCTGTCTGTCGGTCTGTCTTCTCCATATTTTCAAACTCTATCTCCTCCGAAACTGAAAGTCGCAGAGCGGCGCTAGGATTGGATTTTTACGAGCCGTTCTTTTATGGGTCTTTAGCCGGTTAAAATATTTTTAAGGGGTCAAAAATGGGTCAAAATTGAAAAAATTGTTATGCATTTTGTACATTCATCTTAGTTTATTTTTAATTTTTAATTGGTATAGTTGCGTGTCACGTTGGTAAAATGGTAACTTCACCAGCTTTGAATGCTACAGTTCCGGTTTCGATTTTAGCTGATGGCATCCAAATACTTTTTTTTTTTTTTCACTTTTGAAATCACGACTCTATAATAATATATACGAAATCTGGACAACTTAAAATATCATATTTAAGCGTATTTTACTCCCGGGCAAAGCCCCCCCCCCCCCCCGTGGTATTATTTAAAGTTTATCTTCATCATCACTGTCGTCGTTTTAACATCCGTTTTACATGTTGCCACGTGTTGAACGGCTTTTGGTAATTGATTTCCAAACTAACTTTTCTATTTTTTTTTTCTCTTCAATTCATTTTTATCGCTTTCTTCCAAATTTTCTTTGGCTTTATCCTATGAACTGCTACCTCAACTGGCCCACATTTACTAACCCAAGAACACCCATCCATTCTTTCACCGTGGCCATGCCACCAAAATCTACTCTTTTTGCACACACCAACAAATACTATCGGGATTTAATCTTCCTCTGACGTCATCATATCTAAGCCTGCCTCTAAAACTTACATCACACATTCATCGTATCAGTCCCATATCATTTCTTTCCATATGAAACGCATGTTATCAACCCCCGCTAACCATGTTTCACTTCTACGCATCAGCATACTGTGTACACATGCCGGATATACCTGGGTCGACAGTGGTAATGCTCTGCTAGTTAGTAATGACGAAAGGTATTTGAACTAATTCTACCCGCTACTAACTCTTACACTCATACTAGTACCTACTCCCCCCCCCTGTATTCCAATGGTATAACAAACATAACAAAATTCTGAACGACTTCGTCATCCATATATACTTTCTCCATATTGATCATAAAAATCTGGAGCGCTTTCCGTAACTCGCATCTCTGTTGCCATTCTGAAATCGGTGAACGCATCTCCTAACTGTGCTGACATCAACTGCATTGGCTTCGTAAACATTCCGGTGAATATTGATCGGTTCACTTTTTTTTCTGCATGGAGAAATTCAACGTCGCATCTCTGCTTCTGACGCACGTCCATGACAGTTGTTGCTTTCTTAGAGTCTCACACCGTTAATATCTGCAACAGAGAGATGAAACTTTGAGGTCATGAATGTATAAGTTCAATCATCATAATGCAATTTGCAATCCCCTCTGATCCATTCGGGTGGAATAAAAAATAGGAGGCATTACGTTTCTAACCTCTCTTTCGTATATATACGCCTACACTTACATAGGTTAACGCAGACCATCTTGTGTTAATCAGTGTAAATCTTTTGTAAGTATTCAGTCAGATTATAAATTTAAAATTGTTTTATTTTTTTATTTTTTTTATTTTTTTTTTTTTAAGAGTGGAAGTGTTTTGGGGGTGGAACTACACGACATTGTTAATTCTTTTCTGTTTTATACTGACAATCTTTTATGAATAAAATCTGTCCGAGTCATATTGTGTAAATAACATGTTAACTAGTTTGGACTGGACAACACACCCACCCACCCACACACCCACACCCACACACACACACATACATAGAACTACTGTACTGACTATAAACGCGATAGTTGTAGATTCAATCCTCGGCTAGGGAAAGGTGGTAGTCTAGCCGCACTGAAGAGTTGTGATACAACCCATCAGTGCGACTAGACTACAATCTTTCCCTAGTCTTATATATATATATATATATATATATATATATATATATATATATATATATATATATATATAATAAAATAAAAGTTACAATAAGTTTACTAAGGTAATGGTAAACTTAAAATATATTATAAATATTAAAGAGTTAATATTTACAAGTAAAATAAACTTAAATTCGACCGTTTTCGATTTTACCATTTTTGGATTTTTACCTTTCACCGGACTATCCATTCATGTGAAATCTTTTTATTATTTTTCTTTTGCCTCCTGTTCCCCTTACCTCACCCTTTTTTTAACCAAGTAAGATCTTTGACTTACTTGTAGTTTCATTAAATACTTTTATATGCAAAATCCGATCCTGCATTTTGCTAATTCCTGCCCTCTGATGAGAAGGAGAGTATTTCTTCGAAACTCCGCGGATTAAGGACTATCCACTTATCTTGTGCTTCCTTTTTTTAAAATTAAATATGTTTTTAAGTCTTTTTCAAGATGTCTTTTAACATATTTTATTAATCATTTGTTCATATATATATATATATATATATATATATATATATATATATATAAGCACATACACGCACACGTATACGCACGCGCACACACACATATATGTATATATGTATGTTTGTATGCTTATATTGAATGTTTGTTGTCCAGTCCAAACTAGTTAAAATGTTATTTACACGGTATGACTCAGACAGATTTTATTCATGCAGATAATAAAAAGGTCGGTACAAAATATAGAAGAGCTAACAATGTCGGGTAGTTCCACCCGCAAAACTCATCCACCCTTAAAAAAAAAATAAAAGTGAGATAACTCTAAATTTATAATCTGACTTAATGCTTACAAAATATTTACACTGATTAACACAAGATGGTCTGGGTTAACCTATGTAGGTGTAGGCGTATATATACAAGAGACGTTAGAAATGTAATGCCTCCTATTTTTTTTATTCTATTACGAGCCTGGGTGCCTGGCGTTGCCTGGGTGTTTTGAGGTGTGTGTTGAGCAAACACAAAAAAAAGTGGTAGTAGACAGGCAGGCTCGAACCCGTACCGCGAAGGAGTAAAAGAACGTGAAAAAAAACCCGTGACGTATTTCCTGTTGCGCCCATCACCAAACCGGAAGTGATGTAGGTGTAAATCCAGGCTAGTAAATCGAAAAGAGAGGATGGCTTTCGAAAATATCGGCGAAAAAAAGCGAGCCCTCCCTGTAAAAAAGTGCCCAGTTGAGAGTGAAATAATTAATGTGCTTAGCCAATTTTTCGGTATTTGTCCTCCGAAGGGTCGAGCTTCAAAACGACACCGATTTTGTGAAAATCCGTCGTTTCTGTCGAAAGTTTTAGGCAGACAAACATACACATATACATTTAAACATACAAGTGAGATTTATATTGTAGATTATATTGGACACAATATATAGTAATGATTTAAAAAATTTAAAAAAAAAAAAAAAAAAAGACTCGTGCGCCACCACCGAGAATCGAAACCAAAACGTTCATCTCACGATTTATTTTTGCCTTTGCCGTCAATGACTGGGTTATGAAGACATGTTTACTGCCAGGCTAAAAATTAAAACATGAACCAATAGCTACTATGCGTTCGTAATGCCGACGTTCGACCTTCATCTGGCAAATTTCATTTTTTTTTTTATTAATTTTCATGCTTTTGCACCGATTTCTCCAGGCTAAAACCCAAATATAAAGTTTGGCATCGGTTCAAATGGCTGATATATGAAGTTTTATGTCTGTAGACCAAAAACTCTAGGAGGAGTTTGGTAGGCAAACTTTTTTAAACAAAAACATATATGTATATATAAATATACATGGAAACAATTTTGTGTTTACTATAAACTTTTTACGCAAATATTATGCAAGTATAAATCATGTAGAATATCTCCATGAATATGATTACACGTAATAGTTAACTAAAGATGATTATCCCATTAGAAAACCGAAAAAAAACTAATAGGGAATTAATTAATATGAATGTTTAAAAGAATATGCAACTTAGCTAGATCTTTTGCTAGTGAATGCATTTCCACAACTCATATATAAGAAAATTGTGTTTTCTTTTTAAATAAATAGAGAAAGGTTTTTTAATATGAATATCAATACACACACACAAAAACGAATTTCTATGAGTATAGATATAAATAAAAGATAGATAGATAGATAGATAGATAGATAGATTTTATATATACATATATCCTCCGCCAATTTTGGGTCTAAACACTTTAAATTTTAGATGGAAGTTCCTTGGACCTGAATCAAACTTTTTAATTTGACTTGAGCCCAAAACAATAAATGTTAAGCAGTCAAAATTTGGGTTAAAGTTAAAGAGAATTTGACCTTTTGCGGGCTCTAGCAAACTATTCAACCAATTTTGGGTTTAAACATTTGAAATTTTACATAAAGAGTATTCAGACATGCAGCAAGCTTTTTAATCAGTTTTTGGGCGAAAATTTGTCTGCCAAGAAATCAAAGTTGAAAGAGTTGACTCTACCAAACTCCTCCGACAGTTTTGGGTCTAAACACTTGAAATTTTAGATGTAGGTTACCTGGATATGAGTCAAACCTTTTAATATATATATATATACATATGCAAGTTATGAACAGTACATAAGGTCTGAGCAAAGCCGGGCTGAACTGCTAGTATAATTCTAAAACTCTGTTGACCGTCCAGTCTGGCTTACTTGCTTGAATTTTGTCTTAACTAGTAAGACTAAGTTGGTCTCCTTTAACAATTACAAGACACCTGTCCAACAAGGGCTAGTGCATCTACCACTAGCCTCTCCCTCTTGGATAGGGTCCAAAAAACGTTTTCAATCTAATAAAGTCACACTTTGTCAACTAAGCTCCAACCTCTGTCCCATCGCTGCAATGTGCCTGTTTACAAGTATTTTAATGGAATGTGCTCTGATGAACTCGTTACACTTGTGTCCCCTTGATGTCCCTATCCCCGACAAACCCGCTTAGCAATAAAATCTCACCTGAGGTCCCTAAATACCAGAAAGCTTCCTATTCTAATAGTTTCTTCCCCGAACAGCTAGAATTTGGAATTCCCTTCCTGCTACCTGCTTCCCCGGCTGTACTGATATGCAGAACGTAAATTAACATTTTGTTAATCTTTCTTGGGCATGGTCCCAAATAGGAGCCACTTACTTCCAAGTGGTTATCTGCCTTGTTAGGGATAGAACGTAGAAAAAAAGGGGGGTTTATAAAAGTGATGCAGATGTGTTTTGTTTGGGAATTTTACCTGTTTTAGTATCAGTATTCTTTTAAAAAATGTAATATATAAACGGCTATATGTCGGTCTGTCTGTCGGTCTATCTGTCAGTCTCCGTATTTTCAAACTCTATCTCCTCCGAAATTAAAAGTTGCAGAGCAGCGCTAAGGGCCTACAAATTATTGGATATTTTTATGGACCGTTCTTTCATGGGTCTTTAACTGGTTAAAATAGTTTTTAAGGGGTCAAAAATGAGTCAAAATTTAAAAAAAATCGTTATACATTTTGTACAGTCATCTTTGTTTATTTTTAATTTTTAAATGGTCTCTGTGCATGTCACGTTGGTACAGTGGTAACGTCGCCAGCTTTGCATGCTACAGTTTCGGTTTCGATTCTAGCTGATGGCATCCAAATACTTTTTTTTTTACTTTTGAAATCACGACTCTATAATAATATATACGAAATCTGGACAACTTAAAATATCATATTTAACCGTATTTTTTTTTTTTTTTTTTTTTACATAGGCATCACCACATTATCAAGGCCCAGAGGCCACTCAAGGATAAGGGTTAAAGAGTGTACAGTAGAAATTGGACAATATAGTAATCATTAGTAATGAAAATTTGGTAAATTTTATAACTTATATGGAACGGCTCATCAAGAACTTATTTACTTTAGACTTGAAGACAACCATATTGTAGTCAGCCGGAAAGCAGGAAAACGGAAGACAATTCCACAGGCGTGCAGTTCTAAGAAAGAAGCTTTGTTCATGGAATCTACGTTTAGGTTTAGGCACAGATAAAGAGTGGGGGAAATTATTTTTGCGCCCTGGCAGCGCTGGGTGCCCCCCCCCCCCGCACTAGTCTATATATGGATGATATTAAAGACTTTTGCTAAAATAACCGATTTCGGTATTAAATGCTTCAAAACAGATCCTTCTGTTATAAAAGAAATCAGCCTAACCAAATGATAGGAACCAGTATTTCATACCAATTCAATGATTCTTACTAAATCATTTTATCATTTATAATGGAAATCTCTCCAAACAAGACATGAAGCTACTTGATGTAAGAATCTAACAAGAACGAACAATGATGATTTTTATAATATTTTTATTGGGAGGAAACGGTAAGTTAATGCTGATTTTTTTATGTGTACAGGGTGGAACGATAAAGTTATTGCCCTTAAGAAAACAACACTACAGTTTTATTTTAAAACTTTTATTGAAAAAAATCAATTCAGGTAGCTTGATTATGTAATAGAGCTGACATCTATTCAATGTAGCCGCCTTCAGCCTCAATCACTGCCTCGATATGGGTTTGGAACTGGGAGCATGCCTTTTCCACAATGCCGGTGGGAGTTTAGCGGATGGCAGTTATCAGGCAGGCTTTGGTGTTGTGAGAACTAGTCCTGAACTGGGGGCATGCTTTTTCCACAAGCGCCGGCGGGAGTTCAGCAAACACTCAGTGTATGGTGGCAATCAGGCTAGCTTTGGTGTTGTGAGAGGTCATGTTGGTGATGTTCTTGACGTATGACCAAACAAAGTAGTCCAGCGGGTTCAGGTCGAGAGAGAAGGGGGCCATTGAGAGAAGGGTACAAAGTCATAGCACTCCTTCTAAGCCCAGCCTGGGTCTCTTTGAACTTGTGGGCCGGCACCGAGTCCTGCTGCCACACTCAGGGTCTGAGAAGCTGTCACCTGACTGAACCAGGGGATCACCATACTCTTCAACACATCCAGGTGCACTTTGGTGTTGACTTTCAAGCTGGCTTTGAAGATGTGAGGTGGCATGATGTGGCCCTCACTTGAAATCACACCAAAGACCATAACTGTGGATGGAAACTTTGTTTTCATCACCCAAGGCACATCCGTGTTATTCGTGGCTATCAAGCTATGCCTTTTAATGGTGCTGGCAATGGTGCTGTTGTCATAACTTAGATTGGTAGAGAGTGAGATTGAAGATGCACCGCTGTACAAGCGGTGCATCTTCAATCTCACTCGTTAGACATTGTGACACTTTCAGACATGATAGAAGGCTCCTTATCGCTCTTGGGATTCGTACACAGCGGGCCAACTTGTAGAAAGAAAAAGAAAACCGGTTTTCATTGAATGGAAATGGAATCATGTTGTCTTTTCTAGGGCGATAATTTTATCGTTTATTGTTGCCTTAAGGCTTTTTTTATATACTTTAATATTATACTAAATGTGAGTTAATCAACGTTTGTTGCCTTAAGTTTTTTTCTAAATGTAAGTTAATCAACAAACACATTCGAAAATAATAAGAAAGATTAATGCTGCCAACAATAATCAAAATCAATTTTTATACAGGTTGATAAAAGAAGCACCCGTGGAATTTCCACACGATCTGACTTGTTTATATAAATTTAAATATATGTATGTGTTTCTATATTTATATGGATAAGATTTATTCTTAAACTAATTAACCGATCATTATAATTTTGGGAATATCTATTCTCGACAATACAGTGAGTAGCATGGGTATATGGAGTAAATTTAAACATTTCTTTATAGACATTAGTATATAAAGATTATATATACATTATATAGACATTAGTATATAAACGTTATATATACATTATATAGGCATTAGTATATAAACATTATATATACATTATATAGACATTAGTATATAAACATTATATATACATTATATAGACATTAGTATTTAAACATTATATATACATTATATAGACAGTATATAAAGATTATATATACATTATATAGACATTAGTATATAAACGTTATATATACATTATATAGGCATTAGTATATAAACATTATATATACATTATATAGACATTAGTATATAAACGTTATATATACATTATATAGGCATTAGTATATAAACATTATATAGACATTATATAGACATTAGTATATAAACATTATATATACATTATATAGACATTAGTATATAAACGTTATATATACATTATATAGGCATTAGTATATAAACATTATATATACATTATATAGACATTAGTATATAAACGTTATATATACATTATATAGGCATTAGTATATAAACGTTATATATACATTATATAGACATTAGTATATAAACATTATATATACATTATATAGACATTAGTATATAAACATTATATATACATTATATAGACATTAGTATATAAACATTATATATACATTATATAGACATTAGTATATAAACGTTATATATACATTATATAGGCATTAGTATATAAACATTATATATACATTATATAGACATTAGTATATAAACATTATATATACATTATATAGGCATAAGTATATAAACATTATATATACATTATATAGACATTAGTATATAAACATTATATATACATTATATAGACATTAGTATATAAACATTATATATACATTATATAGACATTAGTATATAAACGTTATATATACATTATATAGACATTAGTATATAAACATTATATAGACATTAGTATATAAATATATTACATCTTAGCTGAGTATAGATTTGATTTGTACATTGTTTGTTTTTTTATTTATTTAATAAATCTTCAGAGTTTTTCTCATGTGTGAAGTGTTCCAATTTACCTGCCTCCTCACAAGGGTAGAGTTAGATACAAGGTCGGTTTTAAATGTGATGAAAATCCAGCTCCCAAAAAGGAGCACTCGGGATAGGAACAGAAATAAAAAAATTGTGTCAGTCATGAAGAATTCCACAAGTTTGCATTTCTTGGAAAGAAGCAACTGGAATTGGAAGATGCATTACAACAGCGTATCAAATCGGTGAATTTATGGAGACCACTAGACCAACGAGTAAAACGAGCTGGAAGAAAAGAAGCAGACAATTAAGAAGATGTGTAATAGTATTTATAGAAAAGACCGAGACTAGCAACATCACGTCTGCAAATGAGAGGTTGCAGAGAAAAAGAGGGAAAGGTGGAGGTCAGTCAAATTACATGAACATTTCTGCACCTTATTAAGAACCCGCAAATGAGACAGAGGTCCAACAGCCAAAATGTGACATCAGTGTTCCGTACAAGGTTTCATAGTAGATTTGTGGATGTTAAGTTTTGAGACATTGTGTTGAACAAAGATCGCGGCGTAGTTCAGACCAGTAACCAAGATGGCGGCCAAGAATCAAATGCGGTCCATGGCGTAATTAACGGCGAACTGATTGAATTTAAAATTCGACAATTTTTTATAATAATTTTGAAACGTTTTTATTGGTTGTTTAGCACGGCCGGTGTTTATAAAAATGATTGGCGAATCCATTCGTCTCATACCCCCATTAGTTCGTCTGATGGGGAAGGTCTCCTAGCGGCTTCGGCTGCAGGGAGACAGGGTAGAAGTACTTGTCGAGGATTCGTCACTTGACACTCAGCCCGACAGGTGAGGGGCCAGGAACCGGCCCAGCACCTGTCGGACTGAGGTATGCCATCTGGGTTAATACCTAGGAGGTCCACCCTTCCAGGCCTTGCCACTGGGCTTTTAAAACATAAAAATAAACAAATAAATGAACAAAGAAAAATAAACCAAAAAATATTTTTTTTTTGTTTTTTCTTTTTGGTTTTTTTCTTCTGGTTTTGAGGGAATTTGTCTTTATTCTCATTGGTCAAAAAGAATTATTACTATACTGGTATAATGTGTGCAAAAAGAAGACATTTTTTTATGACATTGAGGCTTTTTTTGTTTTCTTTTATACATATAAAAATAAACACTTTTCAAATATATATAAACATACAAATAGAATACTTTTCAAATACATATTAACCTATGCACGAAAATTCACAAATATACATTTTTATTTTTACAAAAACTGGAAACATTATGTTAAGTATTAATTGGTTAATTTAGTAAGGTAGAAATGGTCGCAGTTTAACGTCGTGCCCGAGACAATTTACAACTTGTGTTTATAAAAATGATTGGCGAATCCTCACACATACAAAATCTCATACACACAAAACGTTACATACACGCAAAACGTCACATACACACAAAACCTCACACATACAAAACCTCACACATAAAAAACCTCACACACACACAAAACCTCACACGCACACAAAACCTCACATGCACACAAAACCTCACACACACAAAATCTCACACATCCTCACACACAAAAAACCTCACACATAAAAAACCTCATACATACAAAACCTCACACAATCTCACACACACAAAACCTTACACACACAAAATCTCACACATACACAAAACCTCACACACACAAAACCTCACATGCACACAAAACCTCACACGCACACAAAACCTCACACGCACAAAATCTCACACATCCTCACCCAAAAAAAATCTCACACATAAAAAACCTCACACATACAAAACCTCACACAATCTCACACACAAAACCTTATACACACACAAAATCTCATACACACACAAAACCTACCACACACAAAACCTCACACACACACACACACACAAAATCTCACACCCACAAAACCTTATACACACAAAACCTCACACACACACACACAAAATCTCACACCCACAAAACCTTATACACACAAAACCTCACACATACAAAACTCCACACACATAAAACCTCAGATACACAAATCCAATCTGGCCCTATCACTCATCTATTTGGCCTCATACCATAGCAGTAATCTTATTAATCTCTTGATTAAGCGATCGTGAACACTGTGCATGGCCAGTCTTTCAAACCGGGGCGTCAATGTACAAAGGCCAGATGTTATCAAGTATACAATGATTGCTTAAGTAAAATGACCAGTCGATGACCAATAAATTTGTACGCTTTTTATAGTGTGCATGCATAATTCCCCTGGTCTAGCCACTTCACGCTCTTTATGGAAGGCGGGGATGGCAGTGAGATGTGTCTATACATGCCAAAGCGTGTGATTCAATATGAGAATTAATTAGCAGTTAAAACCTACATCAAAACCCAATTAAATTGATTTAATTACATCCATAACATTAGCTAAAGTTTTATGAGAAGGGCTGATACAGTGACTCAAATGCACAAGCACACACAGGTAACCATCGATTATTATACTGTCAGTTTATTAACGTTTATTTCCTTAGGACTTTTTCCTTATTTACTTTAATATTATACTAAATGTGAGTTAATCAAAGCTTATTTCCATATGACTTTTTCCTATATACTTTAATTTTATACTAAATGTCAATTAATCAACGTTTTTTTTTTCATAAGGCATTTTTCTTATATACTTTAATATTATATTAAATATGAGTTAATCAACGTTTTTTTCCATAATACTTTTGTCTTATATATTTTAATATTATACTAAACGTGAGTTAATCAACGTTTGTTGCCTTAAGACTTTTTCTTGTGTACTTTAATATTATACTAAATATGAGTTAATCAGTATTTGTTGCCTTAAGGCTTTTTCCTTATGTACTTTAATATTATTCTAAATGCTAGTTAATCAACGTTTGTTTCCATACAGCTTTTTTCTTATATACTTTAGTCTATAATATAAATCTCACCTGTCTATTTAAATGTATGTATGTATGTCAGGTCATGTTATATGCTACTGGTACCATGTAACCCAGTACTACCTGCCTCATGGTCAGGTCACCGGCGACTAAACTGGTTCCCCCACCAGACTTGTTTGGTGAGGAGTGTGGCTAGTCACCCTGAAGGATTAAAAACAAGACCTTCCAAAGGCCGAATGAACCCTTTTTCGGAGTCAACGGCTAACTAGCACCGTGTGTGTTTGTGTGTATGTATGTGTGTGTTGGGGTGAAGAGAGCCCCTGTAAGCCATGGTGAAGGCAACCTTTCTAGGAGAAGCAGATTTCTGATTTAAAAACCCATAAAGCGGGAGACCAGTACCCACATTAAGCTGGTCTGCAGTTTAACTTGTTGCTGGCTATCTTGTTCTTGCTTGTTGCTGGATCTCAATATTTTGAACCGAGAGAGAAACTTAGCTGTCGTACAAAGCTAAGACTCTGTAACATCACGTGTGTACAGATACTCCCTCGGGCATTTGTCTATTAAGATGGTCCTTTGGCGATGGAAGTCATTTTTGGGTTCATGGACTTTAAGTGTCTGAGAGAGTGGCGCTCGTCTGACAAGACGTTGCAATCATCATGTATGTATGTATGTATGTATGTATGTATATATGTATGTATGTATGTCTAAAACTTTAGACAGAGGCAATAGAATTTCACGATATAGGTATCATTTTGAAGCTCAACCCTTCAGACGACAAATATTGAAAAATTGGCCAAAAACAGGAATTCCTTCACCCTCCACTAAGCACTTTCCTATATGGAGGGTCGATTTTTTCGCTCACATTTTTTGCAAGTAATTCAACCCTCCCGTTCACGACATCGCTTAAAAGGCGTTATTTCGACAGCCTGTAATGTCACAACCACGATAGGCACATCGGTAAGACGGTTTGGGTTTTTTTTCACTTTTTTTTTCCCCCTCTGCTACGTTACAGGTTCGAGTCTGCTTACTACTCTTACTTTTTTTTTTTTTTTTGCTCAACCAATACCGTTACACACACCTCCGCTTTCTTTTCCGCCTTCACGTCACGGGTTCGAGCCTGCCTGCCTACTACATTTTTTTTTTTTGCTTAACACACACCTCCAAACACCTGGGCAACGCCGGGCAACGCCGGGCAACGCCGGGCACCCAGGCTAGTATTATACTAAATGTGAGTTAATCAATTTTTTTTTTTTTTGCCTTACGGCTTTTTCTTATGTACATTAATATTATACTACATATGAGTTAATCAACAAACACATTCTAAAATAATTAGAGACATTAATGCTACTAACAATAATCAACATCAATTTTTATACAGGTTGATAAAAGAAGCACCCGTGGAATTTCCACATGATCTGACTTGTTTATATAAATTTAAATATATGTATGTGTTTCTATATTTATATGGATAAGGTTTATTCTTAAACTAATTAACCGATCATTTTAATTTTTGTACGTGTTTCTGTTAGTGTTGAGACAATTAATCAGAATCGGGAATCGGAAAAAATTGAAAGATTTGAGGGCATCGGAATCGGAAAAATTGATGCCTATTTTCCGATGCCAAAACGATTCTTTTAATTGTCTTTTTTTTTTATTTGATTTTCTTTAAAGCAAAATCCTCCATTGCTGGTAATAATGATAAAATAATAAATATTTATTGATTTTTAAATTTCCAGTAAAGCTAAAATCGATAGATCATCCTCCACAAGTGTATTTTTACGTTTAGGAGAATATCTGCATATTTAACATGTGTTTTTTACAGAAATCAGTGAAAATAACAATTTTATAGTAAAACAATTACAGATTTATAAAGAATCGGAATTAGTAATTGTATCGGAATCAGGAATTTAGCACGGAATCGGGAATTGTATCAGAATCGGGAAAAATATTGGAATCGTCCCATCACTAGTTTCTATATTAATATGTATTGCATTTATTCTTAAACTAATTAACCGATCATTATAATTTTTGGAATATCTATTCTTGACAAGCAGCAACAGTACATTATATTTTTTTGAATTTTAATATTTAGGATGTGCATGTCTATAAATTTAGTTACAGATTATTATATATAACTAGCAAAGATACCCGTGCTTCGCACGGAGCTTTGTTGCGCACTCGGGTACCAAAATCTGTGGGCACCTTTCCAGTAAGTTGATGTTGTAAGAGCAACGATTGCATAAGGTGATTAACATTTTAACTACCTCTTGTAGTGACTGAAATTCAATCAGGAACTTCACAAAACATTTTCATCAAAAAGGAAGTTTACTTGATGTTACGTAGTAAATTTTTCATTGAAGTAATTTTCAACTCTTGCTTAAATTTTATCTTGCACATTCAATACTAAAAACTTACCACAATCAGATCATGTCAGTTTTTCCTCATATCCATTTCTCGAACTTTTCACTGAAGAGCCTCAGGGTAAACTACATTTCTGCTGCTTTGATTTGGAGCCAGAATGTAGAGTTTTTCTGAACTTCCTGTCCGGCTGATGAAGACGTAGAACATACCGTGACTGAAGCAGTCTGATGTCAAGTCTACGCCAATGGTGTTAAATGTCTGACCTTGACTTTTGTTTATGCTCATTGCAAAACACACCTTCACAGAAAATTGGAGTCTCCGGAATTTAAATGGAAGTTCTGAGTCCGATGGAACTAAGGGGATCCTTGGCAGTAGAACGGTTTCGCCTTTGTAGGGACCACAGGAAATGGTGGCCTCAAGTACATTGGTGTGCAATCTGGTGATAACACATCTGGTTCCGTTTGTTGTTTTTGGCGGTTCCAAGGATCGAAGAATCATGATTGGCGATCCAATTTTGAGATTTAAAATGTGTGGAGGCATTCCAGATATCTCCAAAGAGTTTAAAAACTCCACAGGGTAGTGAACAGCTTCATATTCATTAGTAGCCGAATCAACTGACTTGTATTGCTTTGTGTCTCCTGGAAATTCATCCATTATTGAATTGTTCAAATGATTCACATTGCTGTTTAATGGCGAAATAATAGCCCTCTCAGCAAGCCAATCCGGTGATTTTCCATTGTTTTACAGGTCTGGGTACACTTTGTCTTTCAGTTGCTTCTGATTACCGACACATTTACCAAGCGCAGTTGGAATCTTAATTGTGTCAGGTGAAGAAGTGATAGGAAACTGACCATTACCGATTTGGAGAAACAATTTTGAGAAGTCTGCTGCAGCTGTGTTATCAGAGATATAGGCTTTCATATTAGTAGTCAGTCTCTTCACTATAACGTGCCTCCAGAGATAGGATTGTTTCAAACTTGCATTGACAATGTTAGCCCTTGTGCCATTTTTAACCACTGGGAGGATTTGACGGAAATCACCGCAAAATAAGGTTGGAATGCCACCCATGGGATTCTTGTTTCCTGTGATGTCTTGCAGTGTTCGGTCAATTGCTTCATAAGCACTCTTGTGCGTCATTGGGGCTTCGTCTACAATGATTGCAGAGGTGTCTCTAATTACATTTGCCAAGGCTGAGTTACCAGTAATTTTGCAAACTGGCTGATCCATTCGATGAGTATCCAAGGGTACTTTAAAAGTGCTGTGAAGAGTGCGGCCACCTTGTAGTAGAGTAGCAGCAATGCCACTGGATGCTGTTGCAAGCACAATCTTTCTCATGGATCTAATCTTTGCAAGGATCAAATTGATTACAAAAGTCTTGCCCGTACCACCTGGAGCATCAAGAAACATCATGTTTTTGTTCATTTCACCTTGTGCTTGCAACATTGCCATGAATGAATTGTAAACTTCTCTTTGAGAATCGGTCAGTTTTTCTTGCATATTTTCTGCTTGTAGGGAAAGTTCTTCAAGATTATAAGTAACTTCACGTTGATACTCTCTCGCGAGTCTTTCATCTCTCCCTTGCGTTGGTGCAGGTAATCCATAGCTTGCCAATGGTTGACCGCACATAAGGAGAACTTTTTCTTCAATTAGACAAAGAGTTTTATTGTAGATGTCCTCATTAAAATCTGCTTCTGGATTGTTAACTTCTTGCCTGTATCTGTGAAGAATGTCTTCAGATATTACATCACGAAAAGCTATCCAGATCTCAAGAGGATTTCTTGGCTCACAGGCTGTTAAAATTATCAGAAATAGGCTTCGCAAATTTGAAGGTGATTGAGTGGCACTTGCCTCTCCTACTGCTTGATGAAAGTGATGGTCATTTTCTAGAAGGTCTTGAGCAAGGCACGCTGCTCTGTATGTTTCAAACACCTGACCATTGTATGCTCGCAAATTTTGAAATGAAGTTGGACCAGCAACCTCATTGAGCAACAGGCGTAAGAAATAACACTCCCCTGCTTTTGGACTAATCGTGTAGATTCTCCCAATGCATGGTGCCTTCCATACATCATCATTTTCAGTACCTTCAACTTGTACCCCACGCATTCTTCTCATCCATTTCTTTGTCGATTTGTTCCAAGTGTAAAACTCAGGGACTTCTACGTATTTGAGACCCCTTGCAAAGTCATCCTCATGGCAGAGTTGAAAAAATGCTGTCAAAGTTGTGGCAGGCGGTGGACCTTGGGCTCGTTCCAGAGCAGTATCAGCTGAGAACATGACATGCTGCCCATTTTCAAGATGAACAGAAAGTTGTACAATTGGGGGGAAATGTTCATGGATGGGATGTTCCAATATCCTCCAGGCCGCCTCTGAACTGCCGACATACCTTGCATTCTGGAACTGCTGGATCTCATCCACAATGTGACTTTGTACTTGGCCTTGTTGGTTAGCTGCTCCATCAGTTCTTTGTAGTTCAAACACTGCTTGATCACATCCTTTATTCACGTATTTGAGGACATATTTGATGCTTTGGATCGAGCTGCAAATTTCTACGTTAATGTGAGCGTTGAACTGCTGAAGGAGGACCTTGTTGTACGGAACAATCCACTGGTTTGTTATTTCTTGATTAACATACCGACCATTTCTCTTCATCCTTATTGTACCAGTCTGGCCTCCATCTTCTGGTTTTCTTCGCCTGTACTTGGGGTAAGAGTCTTGGCCTTGCTCGGTACACTGAAGAAATTCTTTTGGGTATTTTTTGGAACATTTGTTGTCAATCATACATGGACAATTTGGATTAAATGGTCCACAAGCTCCATGCACCATATGTGCCATCACTTTAGCATGAAGATCAGGATCTTCCTCTTTGTCAGGGATCTCTGCAGATATGCAGAGATCCATTTTTTCTGGTAGAAGTTTGTCCTCTGGGGCCTGCCAGGTGAGGATGTGTGCATGCGGCAGTCCTCTTTTTTGATATTCAATACTGTACAGGAAAGCCCTCAACCTGCCAAATCCTCCCTTTTTAATAAATTCAAGTAACTTTTTTAGCTTCTGCCTGAAAACCCTGGCAACAATATCTGGACGATCCTGAGGGTCTTGCCCTTGAAGACAATTTTCTGTAATTTCTGTCCACTTTGGATTTGTTGTGAACGTGATGAAGAGGTCGGCTCGGCCCATTCGCTGAACATATGCCATGGCATCACTTTGACGCTCAAACATGTATCGAGGGCCTCCTGTATAAGTTGCCGGAAGTACAACTCGTTGACCAAACTGTTCTGGATTCCCATCCTCCCTAAGAATTGAATCTCTCAAGTTGCTATAATTGTCAGCTCTCAGGGTCTGTTGCTCACGCCTCAGGAACTGTAAACGTTCTGTTTCAATCTTGCAGTACACATCCACCAGCCATTGTTGAAATAGCCTTCGGTACCAGAGAAAATAGTTTCCAGGCCGAGTCATTAAATGGTACGAATAAAATTGCTGTTGGGTAACTTTTCGCCCATTGGATGCCTTCATGTAGATGTTGTAAGATGGAGAACCATAGGGGTACATTAACAGGTACATTAAAGTATCGTAGAGGGGATGTAGTTCGGAGATCCATTTTAATGTATCATTTCTAAAACGCAAGACAATATCCCGGTTAGCTGTTGGTTCATTCTCCATTAATATTCCAATCTCATACGTTGTTGTTGGAGCATTGAATCGCCGTGGATGCTCTTCTTGCGGCCTTCGGTCTTCCCTTATGACAACTTTATGTTCTGCCAAGTGTTCTTCTTCAATCCTCTCCTTTGTTGTTTTCAGCTGACAAATGAAGCTGTTGTTCTCATGTAAAAATTCAGTCAGACTTTGGAGAATGTCTCTATTGAGTCTACTGTCACGTCCCCGATTATGTAGTTCCTCTTCCAGACTATCCAAGAAGTAGACTTGAATAAACTTTGCTGTTTCATCTTCAGGTGGTAAAAGACTCCCAATCTGGTGGCAAACCTGGCCTCGAATTCTAAAAGAAGGATTCCACCCATGTACTGCCGCAATTTTGTGACCAAATGATGTCATTGCAAAACAATTGTTATAACTGCGTAGATTTTGCAGAAAATCTTTAGAGATGGGACCATTGCCGGAGAGCAAATCTTGAAGCAACTGAGGCAGTGGTGGAAAGCTATCAAGCACAACTTTGCCAGAAGAACAACAACAACCAGGGGTTTCTCCTTTAAATTTTACAGCTGAGCAATGTTGACATACTTTGTCCATTTTTCCTATATCAGCTGTAGTGAGAGAGTCATTTTTGTTGTAGAGCAATCCTTTTCTATTGCAGTGTTCTATTTCATGGTGTCTCAAAGCAGTCATTCGTTGTCTAGCTGCCTCGTTTTCTGTCAATTGCTGGGGCAAAGTCATACTCTCTCTCCATGCAGCCTCTCGTTGCCCTTGGTATAGGCGAAAGCTTCGTTGGGTTTCCGATTCATTCTGATGTCGTTGAGCCACTCTCAACTGACCTTGTGTACGTCTACTTACCTCATATAATTCATTCGATCGTAATATTGCTTCTCTTTCCAGTGCATATCTTTGCCTTTCTTGAATTTCATCTTGTGATGAATTTAACCGCCTTACAGCATGTCTAGTTCTGTCAGCTTCACGTTGGGTTTCTCTTTCCAAATCTGACAGTCTTGCTCTCCTTTCTCTTTGACGTATCCTGTTAAGTTCTAGACGTCTTTCTCTATCTGAATTGTTTTCATTGGAGCGAATTGCAGCAACTCTTAGTCTATTAGCTTCCAATCTTTCCATTCTTTCTTCCTCACTTTCGTTTCTACTTCGTTTGGGTGGCATAATTTCGGTTTTAAACGGAATTGTTTAACGATATTAATGATTGTAAATTAATTAAGCGTAAAGGAAATGTATACTAACTGAAATGGACGAACTATAAATAATATTTCTGAATAGTACAATTATAAACAATTATATTGTACCTATTTACTATGCCTCCCATGACAGAGTTAGACACCAGGGTCGTTTTTTAACGTGGAGAAAAGGTACAAAAATAAAAATTGTCTCAGTCGTGAAGGATTTCTCCTCCACCGAAAGAGAACAAGAAAATGAAGTGCAGCATCTGAAGAACAGATACTACACTTTGATCTTGACCAAAAGGAATGAATAAAAGCGACCTACGTGTGACTCATTACTTCCAGGTGTAAACGTCACAGTCTAAAAGTAATAATTAAAAAAAAAAAAAGTAAATGTAAAATAAATGTAATACCAACTTAGGTTAACTAAGTAAACAGTACAATTAAAACAGTTCTATTAAAACAAATAATTACTAAGATCTAGGTAATTGTTAGTCTCATTGTTATGGTTTTAAAGAAAAAAATGTGTAAGAAAAGTTCTGCTTTTGTGAGTACGTGTATTTCTTTTAAATTACATAACCTTTTTATTTTATTATTTTAAATTTATATATTTTGTTAGTAAACTGGAAGAAATTCAGTTGAATAAAACCTTGTTCGTGTTCTTTACGTTAAACTCATATTTTTATAAAAGGTTCATCCGGTTTAAAGAAAGCACTAAGTTTAAATAAGACTGGAAATAACTAATTCAATATATAAATAGAAAAATGAAATAAATATAAGCTTTAAGTCTTAAGATAGTAATAATCAAAATGTAATAAATTATTTGTAGTTCAAATCTATGATAAGACAGGCTTTCGAAATAGGCTCGACCAGAAAGATTAAATTGGAACGAAATTATAATCTCCGTGCCATTTTCAAAACAACCCCACAAAAGTAACGGTATCCTGCAGTTGGTTAAATGACAATGGTTGTAAGAAAAATGTAAAAGAAAATGCGCTTATCTGTTTATTTTGACCTGTTTTATTTAATTAAAAAAAATTGGCTATAACTGGAAGAGAGCGTTATGTTTTGGGGGTTGTTTAAAAAATAGAATGGAAATAAAGTTAGTTCCGTTTTAATTGTCTTTAATTGCGGCAAGCGCTAACAAAATCGAAAAATCACTGTTTACATTCGAAATGTTAACTTTTATAGGTTTACAGGTTTGCTGACAAGGCTGGGGGTGTTTAATACAATTATTTTACTAAATTGATTTTTTTCATTTAAAAATAAAATTATTTCTTTTTTAATAAAGTTTTATTTTAAAATATTTGTTTTTGTTTATTTATATAAAATTACGATAGTTGAATTGTATTCTTTCAATTATATTGGCAAGTAAAATATAAAAGATTAAAACGGAACGAAATTGAAATTTCCATTACATTTTCAATACAATCCCAAAACATAAAGCTTTCCTCGCCAATGAATTGTTTTGATAATATACGTAAAGTGAAATAAATCGAATATAAAATTAAATGAAAATATATTAAATAATTAAATGTTAAATAGATTTTGTAAATAGTACAGTTGAAATGATTAGAATATTTCCAATATGTAATAAGGTCGAGGTAATTAGTTAAAGAGATTTAATATAATGTGATATGCAAATGAGCATAAGTCATTCGATATGGGGGTGGTTTGTAGAATAGTATATAAAGAAATTAGGCATAGATTCTTATGTCTCCTATAACAGAAACATCCTAAAATGGGTTCTAATGTTTCTCTACCAGGAGAGATCTACCCTCTTACCTCCTTTATATTTCGTTGATGATGGAGAGCTGTACACACAGACAGAAACACACGAACCCTATTACTTTATAAAAATATAGATGTTTGGAATATATTATCTCAGCAACAAAATATATTCCTCCTTGTGTTGAGCACTATCGCAAATGATTTCATCCCTCAGTTTGGTTAGCATGACGTGAAACTCTGTGTTTGTAAAAAACATTTTGTCTTCTAATTCGGAATTAGAAGACAAAATTTAACAGCACGCACAAAAGATAGACTGACTCAATTGAAACAAATTTCATAATGGAGATATAAAAAGAATATCTGCCTAACAGATGGCTAAATAATACTTACATTCTGATCCCTTATGCGTAGAACGGGTACTCAACAATTGATTATGATTTGTTAATTAGTTTATAATGGATATTTTACATATAAACATAAAAATACAAGCAGGGAGACTCAGCGTTGTTAGGGATTGAATAAGGATCAACAAATGTTCCACTCCCCTATACTTTTTGACATGGAAATAAGTGAAATCGCCTAAAATCAAATCGATTTACTGCCTACTCTAGTTAGGGACCCTTCGCAGCGTGGCCGGAGGAAGCTTCATATGTCACTCGCAATGACTTATTCTACAATACATTGCAGTCTACATGACACTGTAGAGAATATACTGTTACTTTTTTTCAAATTATTTGTAAACTAGCGGGGGTACCCGGCGTTGCCTGAGTGTTTGTTTCCGGGACGGGGGGGGGAGTTTTAAAAAATGTTATGGTAGGTAAGTAGGAAGGATCAAACCCGGAGTCATGAGTAAAAGTAGGAAAATAAAGTGTGAAAAAAAAAACAAAAAAAAAAACATCCGCAACGTTAACAGTTCGGCCACCAAGAAAAGTCCATTCCAGTTGTTTAGGAAAAAAAAAAAAAAAAAAAACGACTACGGTAGGTCGGCGCGAACGTGAAAATATAATGTGAATTGTCCAGCACGCTAACCACTACGCCACAGAGCACTGCAGATTAGTTTAGTGATTTTAAATAACTTCACATGAAAGAACTACGAAGCCAAACCGGTGTTCTCTTCTCAACTGTTCCTTGTGAACGATCCCCAAACGGTGTTAAGTGGTGGCAGGGGGAGGAGGAATTTATTAGAGAGAAAATATTTTACAACTTCCATTGATCTTAACCGATTTTGGCCGTGACTTCTCAGCAGAAAAAGTATAGAAATTTAAGATTATCGAGGAATTTGAGAAATAATAAGCCTATAACACACCTCAGATATTGTTCAGCCGTTTGTGCATATTATATTTGCATGAAATATCTTGATTTTTAATCCTATTAATGTCAAAATCCCACGGGAAAAAATGAGTTCATTTTATTTATATAGATAGAAGATAGATAGATAAAATAGAGAAGAGATAATGCCTTTTCATTAAAGTTTAAAATTCAAAAGCCAAGACCACAAATGACGGTTCAATTGTGGTCTAAACGGAAACATTCATTTGATCAAACTGTTGATTATATGAAATTATTTTTACAAAATTACTTAACTTAAAGTAAAACATACAAATGTCATGTATCATGGTTCAATTTTGCTCTAAAAAGAAACATCAGTTTCGAACGTTCATCTGTCTTATAAAAAATCTACAGGCGATTTTATACACTGTGCTTTTCTGCTTCTGCGGTGATAAAACTTCTCAAATGCACTTGTGATGAAAGGTTTTATAAAAGTGTTAAGTTGGGTCAAAATTTTGGTGTATTTAACTGCTTCCCCCCTCCCCCTATTTTTGTGGATGAGGAGACTTTTTCTTTTAGTTTTATTATCTTCTTCCCCCTAATTTTTTTCTGATGAGGAGACTTTGTTTTTAAAGGACAAAACTTTTGTTAAATTGTTGTCAATATTTATTGTCAATTGAAATAAAATAAACATCGTTTCAGAAACGATCGTACAATCTAGTGGATTTTGTTTTTTGTTTTTTTCCTTTTGAAACTGATTTTTAATTCACAATTATGAATCGTTTTACTCAATATGTGTGTGTGTGTGTGTGCGTGTGTGTGTGTCTGTGTGTGTGTGTGTGTGTGTGTGTGTGTGTGTGTGTGTGTGTGTGTGTGTGTGTGTGGATGACTATTTAAGTCTCCTCCCTCCTTGTGTTGAGCACTATTGCAAATGATTTCACCCCACAGTTTGTTTAGCATAACGTGAAACTCTTTATATGTAAAAAAAACAAATCGAACCCTGTAAAATGTTTATATAAATAGATATTTGTTGATATCCTTTGCAGGCACCGATTCCATGGACAACAGGATAGAACTGCCGACTATCAGCAAAATGATTGTAGGTTCGATCCCTGGTGCTTGTCTGGTCACACTGAAGAGCTGTGATACAGTGAAACTGTCTGTCGGTGGATATGTATATGGTTATTTGTAGTAATAAGTGTGATGTATATTGATAACTAGTGAGATTGTGCAACTAAAAACAGAAAATAGGTTGAAGGTTCACTCAAAATACAATTGTGGATTTTACGTAGGACTTCTAACCGGTCATGGCTGACAGAGTAAGAGCATGCTACCTCCTGGATTAAATAAAGGGTTCCAGGGTCCTGGATATGACCTTAAACTATATCCAGTGGTGAAACCCTAGCTTGCAGCTTTGGGGAGTGTGAAGCCACCATTTAATTGCCATTGCTCCCAGGTCCATTCTGACCCGGAGAGGTAGTACCTGTTAGGGTCCCAACTGTGGGTTAAATAGAAACCGACTTGAAAACAACAAATATATTCTATTAAAAAAATTTTCTTCAAAATCTTTGGATTCAGCATTAAATAACCTGAAAAGGGTTGATATGCCGTAAAACAAAAACAACCAACCAACCAATTTAAAGGGTTCCAGTCGAAACTTCCATGCAGATTCCCGAGTTCTGAAGAAGGTCGAAGGTTACATCGACCGAAACGTTGTGAAAATAACACTGCGAATAATTTAAATAATACAAATGATCCTCATCTCAAAAAATTCAGATACTTTTTCTTATTTTGGATGTTATTCACACAACGATGTAACTTCCGAGTTTCTCTAAGTCAAACACAGGAATCTGTATGGGATTCGAATAGAATTCTTCATTTAATCAATCAATAAGGATAATCTACTCTCGTTTCATTAACCAGGTGGGATCATAAAGTATTTATAATTGTAATTTTACTATCATCCATACTGAGAATTGAACCTTCAACCTGCACTTCAACCTGTCACTTAGAATTTATTATTACATTTATCCGGAAAATTCTAGTATGAATTTTATGAGCTTTAACCAATTCTCGTTTTAGATGCGCAGTCTTATATAGAACTAGCGGGGGAGGGGTTTTTGCCCGGTCATAAAATACGCTTAAATATGATATTTTAATTTGTCCTGATTTTGTATATATTATCATAGTCGTGATTTCAAAAGTTTTTAAAAAAAAAAGTATTTGGGAGCCATCAGCTAGAATCGAAACCGAAACTGTAGCATCCAAAGCTGGTAACGTTACTACTGTACCAACGTGATACGCATATAAACTGATTAAAAATTAAAAATAAACTAAGATGAATATACAAAATGTATAACGATTTTTTTCAATTTTGACCCATTTTTGGCCCCCTTGAAAACTATTTTAACCGGTTAAAGACCCATAAAAGAACGGTCCGTAAGATATCCAATCATTGGAGTTCCCTAGCGCCGCTCTGCGACTTTTAGTTTCAGGGGAGATAGAATTTGAATATATGGAGACAGACAGACAGACAAACAGACATACAACCTTTTATATATTAGATATCAAGAAAATAAGAAAACGACAATATAAATATATATACTAATGCATATAAATTTATTCGTTTATTCAATAAGAATGATACATCAATTAGGGCTGTGAGATAAGTAAAACTCTTTATCCTGAGGTATTTCGAAGCCTAATGCTTCTCATCAGAAGAGGAGAGAAGATGCTAGGTAAAATAATAGTGATGCAATGTCTAGCGATAGCTTCATTAGGATCGAAATAATTTTTTGTGAGAGGAGAATGGTAATATATTGAAACTGTAGGGGGAGAGAAATGGGAGAACTACAGTGATCTATGCGATAGAGGAGGAATACAGCTTTTATTATAAAATGAAAGTAAGTGTATATCACGTTGGCATGGTGAGTATGCACATCTATACTGTTATATCCTGTTCAACGTTATATAATATTGTCAAAATACGCCGAGTGGAATGCGTAACAAAAAGGTTTATTGGTACTTCGCAATAATACAAATACAAAATGGCTACTTGCTTTTGAAGTTAGATAAATGTCAATGAAGGTAAAGAAAAAGGAACTAAGCGTGTGAGAGCTAAACGCTCGTCCCTGGAAAGCTTGGTTAACCGGAGTACACTTGTGAGACTTGTAGGACGCAAGGCTGCAAACAAGACAAGACGCCCTACCTTAAAATGGTAGCCTTTTTATATACTGTTTCGTATCCGGTTTGATACGTAGTTATCTCCCTTATAACATATACTATTGGGAAGAATATAGGAGAAGTGATTGAAAGTGGATGTATATTTAATCATATATAGTTATGGGTTATAACTAGGTCTTGGACAACAGCATATTCTTTTCATTGTTTTGACACTCGAGTGTGTATCCGTTGATATCTTATATGCTTTTATATAGAGTGAAGTGGTTCTCGGTTGATTAACTGTGTCTAACCGTGTCGGATATATACTTGAGAGTCAAAACAATGAAAAGAATATGCTGTTGTCATAGCCCTAGTTATAACTATGGAAGGGATTTTCTTGAAATAGGGGACTTGTGCTAGGTCCGTGTGTATTAGAAGGAGTATCAGAATTACAACTTAGTATTTAAATGAATATAAATTATTAGAAATAATTAATATAATGAAAAAAATAAAGGGTAAAAGGATAAAATATAAGAAAATAAAATATGAAACAATATAAAAGAATAAAATAAAGGATAAGCAAATGGTAGAATAAAGGGATAAAAAAAGTATAAAATAGTATAAAATTATAAAAAAAAATCAATATAAAAGTATAAGAAGTACAAAAATATTAGATATAAAAGAATAAAAAATAAATATAAAAAACTAAGTATAAAAAGCCAAGTAAAATAAAATGAAATAAAAATAAAATAAAAAATACGAGAATTAGGGGAAAAAATTACAATGAAACATGAAAGGTGATTTTTGCATTTTAAACTTTAATTTAAGCCATTCTATATAAAATAAATAAAAATAATAATTTCGTAAAATCCACAGTAGGTAATGTAATGTAGACTATAATGTATTGTGGGTTGGGTCATCACTGTGGGGAGACGTGTGAAGCTTCCTCCTGGTGCACCGCGATGGGTCTTCAACTAGAGCAAGCAATCAACCGGTTTCATTGAAAAATGGGTCGATTTTATCGATTTTGATTATGATGAAAATATGGAAGTGTGAAACATTTTTTGATGATCATTAAATCCCGGCCATCGTCGGGTCTCCCTGTTATATATATATATATACGTTTTATTTTTTATTACCGTTTTTTTCTGTTTAGTTACATTATTGTTTCAGCTACGCGACCGTTTTTTAGCCGTCATGTAGTCTCCTCAGACTTTTACAGGAATGTTCGTTTATGGTGGAATGAAAGAATGAATGATGTCATGGGAGGACATTTCTGTAAAAGTCTGAGGAAGCTACATGGCGGCCAAAAACGTAACTAAACAGAAAAGAAAACGGTAATAAAAATAAAACGCATATTTGCTCTGCAACAGTATTGAGCACTTTCTTCAGGTTTTTATTAATTACCATTTCTACTAAATATATATATATATATATATATATATATATATATATATATATATATATATATAGAGAGAGAGAGGGGGGGAGAGAGAAAGAGAGAGAGAGAAAGAGAGAGAGAGAGAAAGAGAGAGAGAGAGAAGATAAAGTGAATATAAGTATGTATGAATTTGTTTGTCAGTTTAATAAGGAAGGAAAACATCATTGGTATGAAGGGCTATAATCAATGATGTTTTATTATCGAACTGACAAATAAATCCATATTTATTTTATCTTCTTTATAACTTTCTTTATATCCTTATGCTCCACCCTCACATGTTGAGTTTCTTGTATCTTGATAAGTCTACGTTTATAGAACCTTCTCAATATTCTTTAATCCCCTATATATATAGCTCTACGTATGTATTGAGCACTGTTGAAGTAAATACTGGAAATTTACGCATAAAATTATATTTTCGTATATTAATTTATGTGATTAAATGAAGTAGTCATATATATGTTAATTGTGACACCCTGCACTGAAGATTCACAAAATAAAATTTACTCTAGGATAGCGATACAAAATAGTTTTAAAACTAACAAAAACAATAGAAAATAAACAAATAAATAAATTAAATAAATATGAATATACATAAACAATCACACATATATGTATGTATATATATATGTATATATATATATATATGTGTGCATATATGTGTGTACACATATGTATATTTATAAACTAACAAAAAAAAATGTCTGCCTTAAACCACTAACCTAGTTTTAAAACAGATCCTTTGTCCGATAAAATGCATGCCCATTGGCTGATAGGAAGGGGCGCGGTGGATACTAGAAAGCTGATTGGCTAACTAAAATCATCAACAGAAGAGGACCATATAAAAACCAGAAACAACCACAGAATTCGCGCATAAGCCTGACGAATCCTAGAGTGGATGAAACGCCAAATATTCAGTGTAGCTTAATCGCCATATATATTTTATAAATTACTAACTAGCTCTACCTACGTATTGAACACTTTTGAAGTAAATACTTAAAGTTTATGCATTCGTATAAATTTATGTGAGTAAATGAAGTATATTTATATATATATATATATATATATATATATATATATATATATATATATATATATATATATATATAACATCACAGGAGGATTAAACCTGGACATTATAAGAGGATATGTATAGAACAGGATACTTAGTAGGTTAAGTCACACTGAAAGAATTAATGTGTTTGGATTAATTAATAAATGTAGAATAGTTGAGGTAGCAGGGATTAGTAAGCATGGGAAGGCCAAGGAAAACATGAAATATGTGATAAGGTTGGTTTTCAAAGAAAGAAGGATAAATAAAGACCTGCGCAGAGAAATTAAGTTTAGAAGTCATGATGATAACGACGATGATGATGATGGTTGTTGCTGTGATTGATTGTTGCTGAGCATTATTTATCAATTTATTCCAAAAGAACAGACTGATTGTTGTTGGTATTCGTTTCCTCGATATCTTTCTAATTAGAATTCTTTCTAGAAAAAACATCAAGTTCTTACAAGAGGGATCCTGTGAAGGTTGCCAACATCTCTAAGTGAAAGTGTTTCTGTAGAACAAGCTAGGTTCGAACTTGGCACACCCAAATTGTCAGTCCCTGTCTTTAATAACTTAGCCACCTTTACCTCCCTGATGGTGATGAGGAAGAGGAGGGGGGGGGTATTATCATTTTTCGTCTTATTTTTAACAGGCATAGACATCGCTTTCAGTGATACCAAGTCGCGTTCAGAGGTCTAGTGATACCTTGGTGATGCCTGAAAGAAATAAACTTGGATACACTCTTCTCATCTCACAGAATTCCTGGATGCAAATTGGAATCAAAATAATGGTCATCTACTCACCTGTGGTTCCAGGTAAACATTGATTTTATTGTGTCCAAAGTGTGAATACTTCCGTTGCTCTTCTCCAACTCCTCGACTCAGACAAGATAAGTGTAATGTCTTTCCAGCAGTCATAGCTTTCAGGTGTCAGTTTAATTACCTGTTGAGCAGAACATATCAGTTCAGGTAATAAAACATGTCTATACCATTGAGTCATTTTAAAAAATATATTAAGTATCTTTGGACAAGGCAAATAAAATGAATGTATTTGCACCTATATTAGTACGACTATAATGCTTCGAATACTAAAAGCTGAAGAAAAGGCATATAATTTATCAAAACTCGTGCAGTAGAAGTAAAGCCTCCTATTTTTTAATTCAAAAAGTTTAAGAGCTACGAAGACAGGAGTGGTACTATTCAAACATATATATATATATATATATATATATATATATATATATATATATATATATATATATATATATATACTAGCAAAAGTACCCGTCGTTGACTGGGTTCAAAAAACAGCCTACAGAAAATGGACTCTGATTTATGAAAGTATGATAGGTTATGAAAAGGAAGGGTTGTAAAGAGATAGCTTCGAATTTGGGGGTATCAAAACCAAAGCAAAATATGATGAAAGTAAAAATAAAATAGATAAACCCCATAATTTATTATACCATACCTGTTCACACTGAAACACTTATCACAATATTCTGTGGATCTATATTA
The DNA here is from genome assembly GCF_053919585.1 of Euprymna scolopes. NCBI lineage: Eukaryota > Metazoa > Mollusca > Cephalopoda > Sepiida > Sepiolidae > Euprymna > Euprymna scolopes. The sequence continues at coordinate 64,515,692 of NC_136511.1, forward strand.
AAAAAACCTTGTTAAACTTTGTGACATATTTCCATTCTATAGAGGTCAGGTGTGAACGAACACCCCATAATTTTATTATACCATATTTCTTCAAACTGAAACATAATTATCAAAGTATACTTACACAGATAGATATGAAAAGTCTTTATTAAAGTTTATGCCTATTTCCATTCTATGGAGGTCAGGCGCAAACGCAGACCCCATAATTTTATTATACCATCCCTATTTAAGTTAAAACATACTTATCAAAGAATTCTTATGTACATCTATATCAAAAACACTTGTAAACGTTTTTTTTTTAATTTTTTTAATTTTTTATTTCCATACTTTGTAGACCAGGCGCGTATGCAGACCCCACAATTTTAATGAATCATCATTATGCCAGATCAAACATACTCATTCCGGTGTCTCGCTACATCTTCTATCATTATATGTGATTAGTTTTTTATATTAGTCAACCATATAGGAGCCTATTTGTGACCACACACACACAGACACAGACATTCAGCTTTATATATATATATATATATATACACTATATATATATATACACTATATATATATATATATATATATATATATATATATATACTAGCGGGGGTCCCTGGCATTGCCCGGGTGTGTAGAGGTGGTGTAGTAAGGAACCCCGGGGAGTGGGAAGAGAGGTGTTAAAAAAATGTAGTAGTGGCGGTGGGGGAGGATAAAAACAACAGTAGGCAGTTTGGGTGGAGAGAGGTGTTAAAAAAAGTGGTAGTAGGCAGGTAGGCTCAAACCTTTTGTTGTGAATGTTTTGAAGGGGAGGAACTGTGGATTGAAGCTCAGTCGAGCACTTGCTATGAAATAATGATAGAGCAAAAATAGTACTGTCTGTTCTATGTGAACAAGGAAGTAGGGAGTAGAAATGCTCATCATCCACTAGATTTCAAAGTTGATGTTGTACACTCTCAAGGCAGAAAAAAGGCATTCCTAGCAGATCGTCTCCAGATGTGACAACAGTACTCCATCTCCATATATATATAAAGTTAGGTATGCATATATGTTAATGTATTTGTATGATGGCTTTACTCCTAAACTGATTAATCGATTTAATGAATTTTGAAATACAACTGCTTGGTGAAAGGGTGGGTAATGCAAACTATATTTAGTTTAATTTATTTTATGCAAAATTGGTAAGAGAAAAATACACTGAGATAGCGAGCAGAAAGAGATTTCTCTCTCTCTCTCTCTCTCTCTCTCTCTCTCTCTCTCTCTCTCTCTCTCTCTCTCTCTCTCTCTCTCTTTTGTCTTATATTTTATTAGCTTTGCAAGCTTAGTTTTTTTCTTTTCTGGTTCAATTTAACCTACCTCAGTGGATTACCCAACGGGTTATATTTTTTTAAATATACTAGCCCACGAAGTCAAAGGTAATTCTGTAACTGGGTTCGAACCATATATATATACAAATCCTTATTTAAGAAGCTCAATGTAATTACAGAGCATATAATGAATGAATGACAAAAGTCTATATTTCAAATTTCATTATGTTGACCATCTTACAATTTATTCCTTTAATTCAGTTGACATTCACTGAATTGTAAGTGTCGACTGAATTAAAGGAATAAATTGTAATATGGTCAACATAATGAAATTTGAAATATAGACTTTTGTCATTCATTCATTATATATTTATATCATTATTACTATAATTATGGTTAATACCTACAGACATTAGTGTTCCATCCTTTCGCGAATCAGGGTGTCACAATTATTGCCAGTGGAGTCACAATTCCTGCTAGTCGGGAGATTCAAACCTGGTCATAAAAGCCATCTCCGACTCTATTAGCCAGAAACAAACCGCTCGGCCGACGTTAACTGCGGCAAGAAATATAGTTGAAATTAAAATTTATATAAATCGTAAATATCTTTCAAGAAGGCCGAGAGTGATCTTGTGATTTTAACATCACGATGAAATCATGTTGAACAATGTTTGACAACAATCGCTATTTACAAGTAAAAAAAAAAAAAAAGACTAATTTCTAAAATCATGGGAGAAAATTGCATACTTTTTAATCGCTTCGGCACCATTGTAGGCACCAGAGTTATTTCCCCTTGGGTTAATTTTCTCGGGCTAAAAGACGTCACGTTCTGGTAATTGTTGTTCTTTCGCTACGTTGTCGAGAATCAAAACGCGGCATTTTTTACCGCTCTTCGTGAGAGCATATAAGCTTGTACACTGCGCACGTTTTCATTTTAACTCTTCAAATTGAAGACTACGTTTGTTCTGTGTTGTCATGCAGCATTTTTGTTTCTTATTTAGGATTCATGATTCGACGTCATGTTTTGTGGTTCACAATTTCCTGCGTGTACATGTTTCCAGCATAACTTTTTCATGTCCAATCAGCGTCGTTATAATAGTGCCGACAAATGGTAAATAAACGTACTATATTACAATGTCAATCAACTGTTTCCTCTCTGATCTTTCTTTCCGACACACGCGGTCCTATCGCCAATACGAGAAAAGATACAAAAATAATAGTTGCCACGTGGTGCTAAGAGAATGAAATATTTCCGACACGTGTGACCCTAAATATAAAGTGAACATCAAATATTAAAACTCTGTAATATTATTATTAGATGTATCCGTGACTCGTTGTCTGCTTATTCTACCTTGAAAAATTCATAAATTGTGCCTATTTACAATGCCTCCCCACGGGACAGAGTTAGATACCAGAGTCGTTTTTTAACGTGGAAAAAAGGTACAAAAATAAAAATTGTCTCAGTCATGAAGGATTACTCCTCCACTGAAAGAGAACGAGAAATGGAAGTGCCGCATCTGAAGAACAGATGGTATTTATTTGCTACCCCACCGAGCAAATTAGGCACAAGGCCGATTTTTAATGTGAGGAGTGAAGGGAGGGGGAAGGGAAAAAGGGGACCAGCTCCCGAGAGGTGGGAAATGGGAGCTGGTTAAAGGTCAGGCATGTGGGGTTGCCCCCACATCTGGTCTTTGCTAGTCATAGCTAGTCATAGCTTGCAGTATCTGTCGGAACAGATCGTATTTATTTGCTCCCCCACTGAGCAAATTAGGCACAAGGCCGTTTTTAATGTGAGGTAAAAACCAGCTCCCCTAAAAGTAGGCAAAAAGGGGGCACTCTGGTTACCAAAAATAATAATTGTCCCAGTATAGAAGGTTTCCGCTCCATTGACTGGTACAAATTATCTTAAGTGCAGCATCTGTCGGAACAGATACTACATTTTGATCCCGGTCAGAAGACCAAGCTTATGATATATCTTTTAAGGCATTATTGTTGCATAGCTAATAATTAATTAGTCTCGAATTTCATATTATGATTTACTCACTAGGAGTAGTCACACAGGCCATCATCAAAGAGTTCTCTTTGAAAACAACATGTGGTGTTCCTTGGAGTCTAAGTGACAACAAGTCTCATTTTAACATTTAATAAACAACTTTATTTGTCATCTTCATTAGTAGCATGTGTACAAGAGTGAAACAGTTAGTAGCTGGAAGTGTTCTTGTGTAAAGATAGATTTAATATAATGCCGGCTGGTTGAAGGAAAGAATAATTGTTTATACACGTGTTTGTAGCTAGTAGTCGTCAGGACGAAGTAGGCTGGTTAAAGGGAAAAGAAAGGGAAACTGTGTTTACGTGTTGGCGTGTGTGTGTGTGTGTGTGAATTAGCTCCTGCTTGTGATTGTAGCAAGTTTCAGCTGCTACAAGTCTCTCCAGATTTCCAGTACTCATCACCTCTTTCAATATCCTTTGCAGATTAATTTGCATTATCTCAACAGCCGTTTAACATTGATTTCTCGTTAGTAGCGATCATTGGTCTTCACTGAAATTTGGATGGCAATAAACTTCCCCAAGGTCCCAGTCCTCTTCGTACTCGTCCAGTGGCGGTTTGTTTAGTGGTTTCTCTCCTCGGTCTTATCATCCTCCTTGACACTTCTCGATTATTTGATGTGGTGTGGCATATGCTAACGCTACAATTTAGGGGTGGGGGTAATTTAATCAATCAAAGCAGTGTGGGAAAATGATCCAAACTGTATTTTGAGTAATCCACATCACAATGTAATGATCCGAAGTAGGCATTTTCCTGCTTTCAAAGATATTCACTTCGGATTTTACCGTGCAATTTGAATTTTTATATCCTTTTGTTTAACTTTCCTTACTCTATGACTTTTAATTACTCAATCAATTTTTAATTGTGATTTTCCATGTCTCACTGACTTTTGCAAACAAGGTGTAAACCATTATAACTATTTGCTAATATTTTCTCCTCTCATCGAAATCCTATAAATATTTCTAATGTATTCTTTGTCTTACATAGAATAATAAAAATCTTTTGATCTGAAACTCAAACATTTCACGTCATAAATTTTTAAATTCATTGAATGACTAAAATTTTATGTATATATATATATATATATATATATATATATATATATATATATATATATATATGGGCTACGAGGCATAGGCAGACCTAAGCTCAGGTTTCGTGACACCGTCAAACGAAATCTAAAGGATAGGTTGATTCCTACTGGAAGCTGGCAGACCCTCAGTCGCGACCGTGACAAGTGGAGAATGATGGTTCACGGGAAGTCGTCTTCGGACACGAAGAACAGCGCATGATATAAAAACCTTCTCAGCATGATAGGCATGGCTGATGATACACTACCTGAAAGCTCTTCAAAATATATACATACTAGCAGGACCCGTTAACCAGCATTGCCCGGTGAAAGCCTCTCCCTGCCCTCCTGGCAAAAAAAAAAGTAAACTACGGTTGTTGATACTGTTTGAATCTGAAAAAAATCCCTATGTAAAGAAGGTATATCGGAGCAGAGCACCCTTTTTTTAGTTGGGGGTGGTAGATAAATAAATGCCTCAAATTTAACCATGAAAATCATAGGCAGTACACCCATCGGCAATTTATATGGTTGGTGACAGTGTTGATAGAAGAGGTGGATTTTTGTATCGCACACGCGAGTACAAATCTGGTAGGCATTGAATTACAGACCAGAATACATATGTTTATATCTCTAGAAATGCTTGTCTGTGCAAAATTTGGATGAGATTTTCGCAATCAGTATAAAAGAAAACTTATAAAAGTGGTCATTGTAACGAAAAATGTGAAGGTGGGCTCCCCCCCCCCCCAAAAAAAAAAAATGTGAACGTAGCAATCAGTGCTTGAGAAGGTTTCTTGTAATTATTAAAGAAAATAAGCTTAGTCTTGGCATCATTGAACATTACCAACCAGTTGCAGACTCATTTCACTACAGACTGGAGGTCTTCCTCTACAGTTTTAGCAATTTCTTTAGATATGTGTTCATTTGTTTTACCCTCTCATCTCTGTTATTGAGTGTGGTGTCATCAGCGAATATCCCCCATCTCCGAGAAAATTTCATCAGAGAGGCCATTTATGAATATCAGAAATAATAAAAGTCCAAATATTGACTCCTGTGGCGCACTCACATTTACAACTATCGAAGACAACCTGGACTTTTCTCTTATCTAAGAGGGATTTGATGATGTTGAGTATACGTCCAGCAATACCATACGATTTGATTTTCAAGAGAAGACCTTGTTAAATACTTTAGATATGGATACTGACCCAGCTTCACCTGCCTTATCCAGTGCTTTGTATAAACGTTTGGAGAATATAGTTAGGATATTTGCAGTAGAACGGGCTTGTCTAAATCCATACTGTCTGTCAAACAAAAGTTTATTGTCTGTGAGGTGGCGGATTAGTGCTTGATTGATCAAGGACTCAAAGATTTTGGCAAAGAGATGGAGGAAGCTAATGGGGCGATAATTGAGTGGGTCAGGTCTTTCACCAGAATTCTTATAAACTGGTACAACAGAAGCAATTTTTCAACAGTTGGGAAAGCAAGATTCGTTAAGGCATTCATTATAGAGTTTGGAGAGAATCAGAGCAACCTCAGTGGAGCATTTTTTTAATAATATAGCAGGAATAAGATTGGACTCACATGCTTTTGAGGTGTCCAGATTTATTACAATTATTACAATTATTTCTTCGTCCATCCATAGCTTTGAACCCCTGGGGGCGGGGCATAGGCCATCCACAACTTTATAGATGCTTTTGTAGCAAGAGGTTTTTTTTTAGGTGAGGGTGCTGGCCCCACGTCCAACCTTCCAAGAAGGTACATACAGTGCCTAGCCTTCCCAAATGGTCACCCATGACCAGGCTCAACGTTGCTTAATTTTGGTGATCTGTCGAGAACCAGTATGTCGATATGATTGTGCCGTACATACAATGCAGACAAATTTTATCATATGCATACTCGCCACAGAAGAACAAAGATGTCATATTCCAAAAATTACGTAAATTGATCAAGGTTTTATATATAAATAAGAAAATCAAATGTTATGATGAGCGGACTGCTATGTTTTCAGAATATGTCAAAAATTTAAGGGCGGACAAGTTAATTCGGCTAACAAGATTATGTTTGTATTCAAAATGATTAAAACTTTTAGTTTCACTAAAAATCGTACATTTTGATTTTCTTAGTTAAAAAACTACTTCATTAATTTACGTGATTGTTGGAATATGATATCTCCGTGTCGTGATGAGTACATACATCGTAATTTTTTTCTGTATTTTTGTTTTTTTAAGTCGAATTCTAAATAATAATCTAATTTTATAAGTGTAAAAAAAAATTGTTGACGCAAAATATTCAAAATAAATAATGGAATAAATATATAAACAGTTTACAGGATCTTTTATGGGAATATGTTTAAACGAGGATAAACATTACTTTAAAAAAAAATATTATTATACAAAAAAATGTCAGTGCGATGCTGGTTATGTTGGGCGAACATCTTTGCATTTGCTAACTCGTATAAATCAGCACGTTCCATCTAAAATCAGACAGGGGAGGGTAGGATCTGATAGTCTTCCTCCTTCCGTAGCCTTGGACTCTGCCATTGACCAGCATTTGGTTGACAATCCATACTGCGCTGAAAAATGTAAATAGAGTGGTTCGAGGTGCTACACAGAGGAGACTCCAAAAACCATTTAAAGATCTTGGAGTCTATCTCTATTGCGGTTCGAAAACCTTCTTTATGCCGGTAAAAGGAGACAACGAAAACATTATTTCTCTTTGGGGAACTTTGACACGTTTCCCCCCCCCCCATTTTTTTTCCTTTCGCCTGGCTGTGCCAAGGTTTAGTTTTAATCGCTTTTAAACGCAATTTCAGATTAAATATTTCTTTTAATCGTTTTTGTTTTTGTTTTTCTTATTTCTGGCACATTCAAATACCTCCGCAATGTTCTTTAATTTCGCCAGTAATATCTATATATATATATATATATATATATATATATATATATATATATATATATATATATATATATAAAGTGAAAGTGTCTGTGTACATTTCCCTACGCAATAACTCTGTCAATTTTAAGGTTACAGATTCGAAATTTGATATACAGAGTACTGAGATTTGGGAAAATCGATGTGATTGGTTTTCAGACAGAAGTTTGGCGATTAAAGGGTCAAAGTTCAACGATTTGACCTTTGAAAACTCTACCAAACTCCTCCTACAATTTTGGGTCTAAACACGTGAAATTTTAGATATAGATTCCTTGGACAGGGATCTAACTTAATAACTTTATTTGAGCCCTAAACAATAAATTTTAAGGGGTCATAAAAGGGGCCAAAGTTTTAAAAAATTGACCGTTCTTTTTTTTTTTTTTTCATTTTTTCATACACCTCAAAACACCCGGGCAACGCTGGGCAGCCATGCTAATATATATATATATATATATATATATATATATATATATATATATATATATATATATATATATATATATATATCCTTGCTCATCGAATTAGCAAATACTGAGGAATAACGATCCATACACCCAGCTATAAACTCATTTATTATACACTTGTGCCCGATATTATTCATACCCCTCGGATCTTTGAGATTTCTATAAGAATATTGCTCAAACCAGAAGGTAGACAATATTAAAGGGATTTCAAACAATAAATCAAGCATAAGCATTTAATTTAAACTCAACAAATAAATAAATTATGCAAGTTTGAAACATTATACAAAGAAAAACAATAATGGCACTAGTTCAAAATTATTCATACCTCTCTTACTAATAGTCAATAGCATGCCCTTTATTCTTAATAACTGCCTGTAACCGTTTTGGATATTTATCAACAAGGTTTTTACAAGCCTCAACACTGATTTTTGACCATTCTTCAATGCAGTAGTAATTTCTAGGTTTCCGCTTTTTAACCTTAGTTTTCAATATGTGCCAGAGGTTTTCGATAGGGTTCAGGTCGGGACTCTGGCTAGGCCATTCCAAAACATTAATTTGATTATCCTCAAACCATTTCTTGACTATTTTGGCAGTATGTTTTGGATCATTATCCTGTTGAAGGGCCCAGTTTGGTCCTAAATGGAGCTTCTCCGCATCCTGTCTAATGTTTTTCTGGAGTATCTCCAAATATTGCTCCTTCTTCATGGTTCCATCTATCTTGACCAAACTACCTGGACCACTAGCCGAAAAGGAGCCCCAAAACATTAGGCTACCACCACCATGTTTCACCGTGGGTATGGTGTTCTTTGGGTTGTAAGTTTCTCCTTTCTTCCTCCAAACGTAAGAAGCATCCATATGGCCAAACAATTCAATTTTTGTTTCGTCAGTCCACAAAATACTTGAGAAAACGGACTCTGGAGAATTCACATGGGTCCTAGCAAACTTTAGACGTGCTGCAAGGTGTTTTCCGATGTGCAATGGAGTCCTTCTTGGTCTTCTTCCTTTCAGACCATTTTCATGCAGAGTCCTTTGCAATGTTTGCCTTGATATTTTTATGCCAGAAGACTCCAGATTTTCTAAAATGTCCTTAGTAGTGGTGGTTGGATTTGCATTAACACTTCTTACAATATTCCTGGTGGCTCTAGCAGACAGTTTCCTTTTCCTTCCTCTACCAATCAAGTTGTTTGTTGTGTGGTGGCTCTGGAATTTTTTGATGATGCTCTGTACTGTTGCTGTAGGGACCTCAAATTTCTTGGAAATTGACTTGTAACCTTAACCATCCTTATGTGAATTCACAATTTTAGTCCTAAGATCATTACTAAGCTCTTTTTTCTTCCCCCATTCTAATAATTTTTATTCTTTTATTGGTTTTCAGTTGATATCATTTTAATTTCTGAAAAATGCAAAAAAACGAAATGAAATTAATCAAAGGTTGTATAAAAGCATTCAAAATAAGAATCAAACAGGAAACAAACAGTCAGAAACTCGATTAATACTGAAAAAATAAGGGGTATGA